>NC_092628.1:50925437-51295625 GCF_039555335.1 Amphiura filiformis | reverse complement strand
TGGTATGATGAATCAAATCTTGATTTAATGCTTAATATTGGAAGATTCAATCAAACTAAACATTTTGTCTTTGTCTTTGTTTTTCCCATTTCTACAGGTCTTGCCATTATCGCATGAAATAATTTTTATACTTGTGACTTTGCTACGTACGGATTCTTGCTGGTAAGTGCTCAGTAGCAATATGAGATACATGTTTGATGTACACATGCATGCATAATGGGTGTGCATGTGTCACAAAAATACACTTATTTGCTTAACTATTACCATTTATATATTTAGCATACTCCAAGTTGCAATAAATTATACTTGATAATCCTAAAATCAGATGTTTACATGATCTTTTTGGTAAAAACGGTCAAAAAATCTTTAACTTTGAATTATCATGATTATGAAGCAGGGGTAGCATTAAGGCCCGAAAGTCGGGGGTTGTTTCCCGTGTTTTTCACTCCCAAGCTTGCAGAAAATCCAAATACATGGGGTGAAAATTAAATCTCGGGGGTGAAAAATAGTCAGGGATAGTCCTGATTAAGGTCCAAAAGTAGAGGGTCCGAATTCACTCCCGAGCTTGTACATTCCCAATATATGGAGGGTGAAAAATTAATACTTTTTAAATTTAGGGGGTCATTCACCCCCGATCGGGGGTTAACGCTACCCCTGTTATGAAGTAGAATATTAAAGACAACATTTTGGACTCAAAATCTGGGTCTTGATGAATATTTCATGTTCATGATTTTTGCGTAGTATGCTACCCCAGATGCTACGTGGGCAACTTGCACACTTTTGACCTCCTGTGTCACATGTAATTAAAATACATGGAATAACAACGCAACCATATTAAATGTGTATCCATACTTGGTGTAGTTCTGTTCAACTGGCTGTTGTTATACATGTATGCGCTATTGCAATGATTACAACTTGTACGAAGGAGGTGGCAGGAATAAAACGAAAGAAAAAAAATTCCACATTGGCCTACTTTCAATTTCCTGGTTTGTTGTATTGGATTCAAGAAAACACAATACTGGTACAAGTGCAAATCTTACCTGATCCTGGTCAGGAAGCAAACCTTTCAGGGTTATAGCTAGCCAAATTTTAGTGCCGGGTGAAATTTATATGAAATGGTAAAAAAAAATTGATAAGAATTGCTAATTTTTATACTGATTGTTCATTAATTTTGAAACATTTGATTACGCCAAAAAAAGACTTTGAAGAATGTCTCTCATGTACAAAAGTATAGGAAACTGAATAATTAAAACCACCTTTTTAGGGTGAAGGAAGCATTTTTTCAAAAAATGTCTAAAACAGGTTTTATGTCAAAAATGGTCTCTTTTGGGGTGCTACATCGAGTCAAATGTTCACAAGATTATTTCAAGGTCATCCGAGGTCACCCAGGGGTCATCTGAGGTCAAATTACTAAAAACTGTCGTATGGGCATGAAACTGGTGGGTACAATCAACATTTAGAGTCAAATGTTCGGAAGATTATTTCAGGGTCATCTGAGGTCACCAGGGGTCATCTGAGGTCAAATTACTAAAACTGTCGTATGGGCATGAAACTTGGTGGGTACAGTCAACATTTCGAGTACAATTTTCGGAAGGTTATTTCGGGTTCATCCGAGGTCACCCAAGGGTCATCTGAGGTCAAATGACTAAAAACTGTCATATGGGCATGAAACTTGGTGGGTACAGTCAACATTTAGAGTCAAAGTTTCAGAAGGTAATTTCGGGGTCATCCAAGGTCACACAGGGGTCATCTGAGGTCACATTACTAAAAACTGTCATATGGGCATGAAACTTGGTGGGTACAGTCAACATTTAGAGTCAAAGTTTCGGAAGGTAATTGAGGGGTCATCCAAGGTCACCCATGGGTCATCTGAGGTCAAATTACTAAAAACTGTCGTGTGGCCAGCCGAGACCCACCAAAATTTAGGGATCAAAGGTCAAATTCAATATTGGTCCAAGCAAGCTCAAATTGAACAGGCAAATCGCCATGGGTTGTTGCAGGTTCATTTACTTATACCAAAAGTAATCGTAAAAGCAGGCGATCGCGAAAGCAGGCGAGACTCGTGGTTCGAGAACCGCCTTGTTATACTGATTGTTCATTAATTTTGAAACATTTGAGACTGGAGTGCTGGGTATTTGGGCTCAAAATTAACTTGAGTGCCGGGTGGAAATTAAGAGTGCCGTGCGGGCCCGCCCGCCACCGCCCGACGTAGCTACAACCCTGAAACCTTTACAAGTGAAATATTTTAAAGTCACCAATCAACACCACAAAGATCATCATATCACATAGCTTTAAAAAATAATAACTTAATGACATCCATTGGAAATTAAATGCACTGGAATTATATAAATATGGAAAACTCAGAATGTAGGAAAATATAAAGGGCATCCTTAGTTTGGATGATTGCGATGGTCATGCCAGGAGTGGGTTCATTTCCAACTTCAATTGGGTTTTCTTCTTTGTTTTTGTTTTTAAAATTTGTGAGCATCCTATATATTATCAAAGGAATGTTCAATACTGTCATTACATATGTCAGTGTTGTCTTAAATATTGATGGTTGAGCAGGTTTTGTGGCTGACCACACTAGAACAGGTTTTGTGGCTGACCACACTAGAACTGGTGCTGGTGTGTATGCATGCAATTTGTTACTACCGTACTGACGCGAGTATAGTCCCACCTTCGAGTAAAGTCCCACCCCCAAACTTTCGAAAAATTTCGGAAATTTAAATTTTTTTTTTTTTTTTAAAGTTATTTATTTTTTCGGCTTTGGAGTGTCCCAGGACCTAGACCTAAATGCTAGGATCATTCATGCTTGACCTAAAAAAAAAAAAGATGTTTTGTATTTTTAATGCATTTTGAAATCATTAATAGAGTATGACATGAATACAAATTATCAATTTTCATATTAAAAATACAAAACATCTTGAATTTTTTATTTTTTTTTAGGTCGACCATGAATGATCCTAGCATTTAGGTTTAGGTCCAGGGACACTTCAAAACCGAAATAAAAAACTTGAAAAAAAAAAAAAAAATTTGAAATTGAGTATAGTCCCACCCCCAATTTTGAAAAATGTTCACCCAAAAACGGGGTGGGACTATACTCGCGTCAGTACGGTAATCATCTTCAGGACATAAGGAGAAACTTCCTGATCATTTTACAGGGCAGCTAATCTGATCTGCCACAACAACCGCAGTCAGTTATCTATCTATAAACGTTACCGTAAGATATATTGCTTTAAACATTCAAACCAAAGGCCTATGTGGGTGGACAGAATTATGCTGTCTTTATACGCATGGAGTCTCGGCTATTCGTGTTTTATATGTATCTATGGTTTGCAGGCATAAAAAAAAGTTGTTCAATGCATCATATTTTGATTGCTTATATCACAACAGTTTATAGTGAAATGTGGATTGGAAATGCATAGCAGACAAAACAGAGCAAGCTTCACATGCAATTTATCCACCGATTACAAACCTCCAGGGCTCAGCTTTATTAGAAGTTTTCTGTATGTTGTTCTGCTGAGCCAAGTAGCATCCTTTAATTTTGATTCTTTTTGACAAATATGAATTGGTTAGAACTGTGAAAATGGTACCTTTATACCAAGTTGAATTTCATGCCACTTTTCGTATGTGTATTCCATATGGTTTTTAAACCATATGGAATATGTGCAAAATTTCATCTTGAATATTAACCATGCATATATCGTCTCCATCATGAATTAATTCAAAGCAAAATTTGGTATGCATGAAGGTTTGCTTAGGTAAATTGGACATTTTTAGGTGAGGCAGTGGAAAGCAAGCAAGTGGTTAAGGATTGCAATAGAATGGAGTTCCTGCGCATATGCATTATTCTTAAAAAAATGCTGAAATCAATGACCATAGTGCGAAATCTGGAATGTCAACATCTGCCAGGTAAAAATGTAGGCTGCTGTGTTCACCTGGTATTTAGAGTACTAGTGCACCTGCAGCTGTGAGAGCCCTGATGCTGTGAGAGCACTGGCCCACCTCAATTTTGTTTGCGCATATATATTCCCCTCGTATGGAGGATGCCACCCACCAAGTTTGAGCCCGATAGGACAAAGTTTGAAATCCATGACCTTTGACCTTTGACCTCGGATGACCTCCATATAATGGTTTTCATGCTCCCCTCATACAAAGGATTACACCTACCAAGTTTGAGCCCGGTTGGACAAAGTTTGAAATTTGACCCCTCCGTAATGACCTTTGACCTCAGTTGACCTCGATTTTATTTCGCCCCTATATTCCCCTCGTATCAAGGGTCCCACCCACCAAATTTGGGCCCGATCGGACAAAGTTTGAAAATTTGACCTTTGACCTTGACCTCCGATGACCTTCAAAACCACACGGTCAACATGCTTTCCGCGGTACCTACCCATGTCCCAAATATCGGATCGATGCGTCGCAGCACGGCGGAACGCATAGCCGGACAGACAGAGACCGCTTATTATTTTATTAGTACTAGTGCACCTGCGGCTATGAGAGCCCAGATGCTGTGAGAGCACTGGCATGATAGCGATACTGTTTGACCCCAGATGACCTTTGAACTTGGATGACCTTGGTGCAATTTTTTTCATGCTCCCCTCAGTCATACGAAGGATTCCACCTATCAAGTTTAAGCCCAATAGGGCAAAGTTTAAATTTAGCCCCTACATGACCTTTGACCTCGGTTGAACTCAATTTTGTTTTATGCATATATTCCCTCGTATCAAGGATTGCACCCACCAAGTTTGAACCCGATAGGACAAAGTTTGAAATCCATGACCTTTGACCTTTGACCTCGGATGACCTCCATATAATGTTTTTCATGCTCCCCTCATACGAAGGTTTCGACCCACCAAGTTTGAACCCGATCGGACAAAGTTTGAAATTTGACCCCTCCGTAATGAATGACCTTTGACCTCGGTTGACCTCAATTTAATTTCGGTCATATATTCCCTCGCATCAAGGATTCCACCCACCAAGTTTGAGCCCGATCGGACAAAGTTTGAAATTTTGACCTTTGACCTTGACCTCCGATGACCTTCAAAACCACATGTCCAACATGCTTTTCCCAAGACCTATCTATATCCAAAATTTCAGCACGATGCGTTGAAGTGCGGCTAAACGCATAGCCGGACAGACAGACAGATAGATAGATACACAGATAGAGACCGCTTATTATTTTATTAGTAACTAGTGCACCTGCGGTTATGAGAGCCCAGATGCTGTGAGAGCACTGGCATGATAGCGATACTGTTTGACCCCAGATGACCTTTGAACTTGGATGACCTTGGTGCAATTTTTTCATGCTCCCCTCAGTCATACGAATTCCACCTATCAAGTTTAAGCCCAATAGGGCAAAGTTTAAATTTAGCCCCTACATGACCTTTGACCTCGGTTGACCTCAATTTTGTTTTTGCATATATTCCCCTCGTATCAAGGATTGCACCCACCAAGTTTGAACCCGATAGGACAAAGTTTGAAATCCATGACCTTTGACCTCGGATGACCTCCATATAATGTTTTTCATGCTCCCCTCATACGAAGGTTTTGACCCACCAAGTTTGAACCCGATCGGACAAAGTTTGAAATTTGACCCCCTCCGTAATGACCTTTGACCTCGGTTGACCTCAATTTTATTTCGGTCATATATTCCCTCGTCAGATTAAGGATTCCACCCACCAAGTTTGGGCCCGATCGGACAAAGTTTGAAATTTTGACCTTTGACCTTGACCTCCGATGACCTTCAAAACCACATGGCCAACATGCTTTTCCCAATACCTATCTATATCCGAAATTATTAAGGATTCCACCCACCAAGTTTGAGCCCGATCGGACAAAGTTTGAAATTTTGACCTTTGACCTTGACCTCCGATGACCTTCAAAACCACATGGCCAACATGCTTTTCCCAATACCTATCTATATCCGAAATTTCAGCGCGATGCGTCGAAGCGCGGCGAAACGCATAGCCGGACAGACAGATAGACAGAGACCGCTTATTATTTTATTAGTATAGAAGATAGATTTGGAGTTTGCTGTATGAATTATTATCTGGATTATTTGTTGGTGACAAGTTAGCATCTGCAGCATTAAATAAACGTCAACAACAAAATGACAATAAATAATTAGTAGTATATCCATATAGTACTTACTTAGCATACTTTGGTTGCTTATGTTGTTTACTGCCTAAAGATACCATATAAGCAACAGGATCAAGAAAAGTCAGGAAACATACAAACAAACCATAATTGCAATACATGTTATAGTTACAAGCAATATATATATGTAATTAGCTGGCTATGAATTTGTTTACAATATGTTTCTTGCAAACAGTCATGAATACATTAAGTGTGGGTGTGTACGGGATTGGCTACCGAATGCTTTTAGTTTGACACAGGAGAAATGCAGTCCATGAAATGGAATTACACCATATGTACAGATGGCACTTAGAGATTCAGATCGAGGTAGAGTAGAAGTGCATTTTGATGATAACTGTTTCTGACAAGGCAGTTGCATTATTTAGAAATTCATCACTTCAATGCTAAGTTGCATTCTCATGTAGTAGAGTGCTGAAGCGATTTTGCAGGCATTTTGAATTTGCTATGCTGCCTGCACAGCAAGTGTGTAGAGAATAGGTGATATTCAGGTAGAATAGGGTTTTGGAAAAAACAAAAATAGATTATGAAAAATGTCCAAAAACAAATGTACACACACACCCGACCCCTTCCTGTGCTGTGTGGCAAGCGGGCACACAAACCCATATTGTGCGTTTTAAATTGCCACACTGGGGACAAAATGGCTGATTCCAAAAACATTTTTGGATGAAATAACCAAACATTTGAGGACATGACCTGTGTAGATGTCCCAGGATGAACATTGCATTTTTAAGCTTTTTAGCCATAGTATTTATATTCAGGGTCAGTAGCAAGCGGGGCAGCCGGGATGCCTTGGCCCCCAATTTTTGAGAAATTTGTTGATTTTCTTTATATCTTTATTTCAATTTGGTCATATATTTGTATATATATCGCCCACATTTGTCATGGCCACCACATTTTACAACCTTGCTACGGCCCTGTTTATATTGGAGTATAGACTCTCCATCCGGGGACATCCACTGTTGTGTAATCTGTAATTAATAAAAAATTCGTGTGCGCGAAGTGGACTATGAACCGGGCATAATGAGACCCATATCTAACTTCAGCACATCCCGGAAGGTCATTTGTATGAAGTATCTCCCCCCACACCAGAATAACAGCTTATTTAACAGTAACACCTCCAATCATAAATCGATATCCGGCACATCCCAGAAAGGTCATTTGTACGGGGTATCCCCCCACACACACACCGGAACAACAGCTCATTTAACAGTTACTCCTCCCAATGATTAATCGATATTCACATTGCTGTAGCCTGTATACCTTGAAGATGTATAATTCCTAATTATGACACAAGAAAGTTGCACTTTTGTTGACATTTTGTATGTGTATAAAATCAAAAGCGACATAATTTGCATTAATTTCATCAGTTCATGTTACACCCAATAATTACAAATATATGCAAGCACACAAAAAAAAACCCGCAAAATATAAAAAAGCAATATTGGTGACATGCTTGCAAGTAATTGAATCATTAAAGAGAAACTGTTTTGTGCATCTGTTCTTAGCTTCCCTACCCATTTTCAATTGTCCCTGTGGGTCTTGTTTAATGTGCAGCTTCTACAATACTGCACACTTGTTTTGAATGATGCATAGTGGTAATCACACTCACTGGTTCTATGCAGCAAAAGTGTAGTTGTCGTTAATTATTCAATTCTAGATGGTAGAATTTACCATATCTTATATGCCTGCCCTCTTTGCCAAAGTGTCGCATGTTCTCCTTTCAATATCCGCTTCCCCTCGAGTTGTTCAAAAGATGAAAGGGGAGATATGAAAAAAGAAGAAGCCGATGTTGATGCACATGTAGACTGAAACATACGGTGTGTGATATTTATGTTGTATACAGATTGTAAGATGTGTGCGGAAGTTTCAAGTTAAAATGGCTGCTGCTTGGGCAATGTGGAGGCTTGTGTAGATAGAGGATGTCAAAAATAGAATTCATTTAAAAATCTATGTTGATTGAATGATGGTGTATTAATATTACCAAATTCCCATTCTGTCTTCTGATCTACATCCATTAGAATGATTTCAGTTCCTAGAACAGATATTGGCAGGGCAATTTAAATATTGAGATCATTTTGTTACACCTGCCAGGTGTATTGAAGATTCAAGTTTCCTCAAAACAGGACATGGATCAACACAACAGTTTGATTTTCATCCAAAATCAATTGGTCCAGTGGACTTCCATTAGTCCATCAAAGTTTTGGGCAATCACATTTTTCTTGTCCGTCTAAGTAAGTTTGGCCAACTGCATTTTTCATGTCCATCTAAGTAGTATCCAACCACATTTCCTCCTTTGTTTAAGTCCAAACCTTACTTTGTCCCATATATTTTCAGCCAACAGAAAAATTGTCTTATCTCCTATGCATGGAGGAAAAATATTAAGCCAAAATAATGTTGGACCAAATTTTAATGTACCATAGCACATGTATGTATGTATGGACGAAATACATTTTGGATCAAAAATTCTGGATGACTGTACATGTATCACAACATTGGACCAACTGTATTTGGACATAGGCAATTTGAGACGAAATGGTATCCACCCTAAAAACACCCTAAATGAGAATGACATCACTTAAGCCTGCTGCAATACTTGGGTACCGTCATTGATCACGCAATGTGATAGCCAAGCAGAAAGTCAGGTGGGTTAAATGTTTGTATCATAATATGATATACAATTGTAACCAATGATGATGGGCGGACATGACTGAAGGCAATGTCATGGTTCATTGAATAAATGTGATTAAATTATTATTAAACATGATTAAAACAGTGGAGAGGACACGGAAATTTAATATGCACTTAAATTTAAATTGTCATGTTCTGAACTGGCTGAAAAATGTTTGTCATTCTTAGATGAAAACACAATCGCAATAGACCTTTTCAGCAGCAGTTCGGAAATCTTTGGAAATTATAGTTCAGAAAGATGTCACGTGCAGTAAACAAAAACACCACAAGTCACACACTAATTGTGATAGCATGTGTGATAAGCGCACCAATCACATACCATGGTGCTCTTACTCAACTCAGTGTAGTGAATGCAGTGTCCACTGTGTGGTCAAATATTAGAAAGTGATTGGTTGAATATATTTTGATGGTCGGGATTGGTCGTGTATGATCGGTGTTTTTTGCGAAAGTCCTGCTGAAAAAGGCCTATATGCTGACAACATCCATTGTAAGAGGCACATGCCCAGGACACATGCTAATCATGTGGTAATGCCGTAATATAATTATAACACGAATGTAATCGAATGGAGACGGAAGGACATTGTAGCTACACGCATTCTTACTTAAAATGTTTGGGTGAAAGTTGATGAGACTTTTAAGACTAGAAAAGGAATCTTGGAAGTTCCAAAAGAAATTTTGGTATTTGAAGGGAAAATTTTGCTTTTCCAAATAGAAATTATTGGAAATTTTTGGTGAAACCCTTTTTCAGGTCCGCTTACAATTTTTTTGGGTCTCTCGTTCATGTTTAACGGAATGCAATTACATGTATGGCATTGCAGCTGAGGGCAGCTTCTGCTTCAACAATTTCACCCCCAAAATGGCGGTGGTATTTTATATTGTGTTAGGTTGGCTAGAGAGACAGACAGAGGCAATTCTCAGGATGTAATAACACTTGGACGTCATACGTATACACACATAAGGGCAGTCAGTCGCGGTTGCTGGCCTGGGGTTGGCGAGTAGATTGGTGTATTGTCATGTTACTAATTTGAGATACATGGCAACTTTTGGGCAGGTGGATGTTCCAGTGCCAGCCGCCATGTATTGCAGCCTTTGCTATATACGTTAGTAGTGGTTTATTCCCAGGGCGTAATTTCAATGCTCATTTTTCAGTAGCTCTCTCCTTCTCGTCGCCCTGTTTAATGAAACTTAAGATGAGCGTAATGTGTCAAAGCGGCAGTTTAATTGCAAGTTCTGGATGTTTCAGGTTGGGTGTTTTGGTTTTGGTTTGCTGGATGGATGTAAACTTGTTTTTGTACCTGTAATAAGCAAAGTTCAACTTCCTCAGTAGCAACTTGATTTCTTGTTTAAATCGGTAACAATCAGAACGATTAACCTTAATACAAATTAATATAGAATGCAATGGTGAGAAAGGCAGATGAAGATTTGGGATCAGAATGCAAGCTTTTAAAATGTGGACAAATTTAGCACCTTTTGATCCAGCACCTTTTGATCCCACCTTTTGTGGATCAAACTGTGGACAAATTTAGCACCTTTTGATCCAATTCTCAACTATACTGTATTCTCTCTAATTGAAGCCCCCCTCTAATAAATGCCCCACCCAGGCCTGGAAATAAGTCGGTCTGAACCAGGAGCCAAACATTTGGCAAAGCGGCTCCTGGTCCTGTAATTTTCTAGTGAACCAGGAGCCATTTTCAAAGAGCCAGGAGTCATTTTTCTTAAAGTATCAAAATGCTTATTTTTGTTATTTCTACAGTTTTCGATGCTCACCTGAGACTTTTAGATCTATGTTATTTGTTAAAACTTATTATATTATTAATTATTGTCACAAGTTAACAAATAACAAGTTATACAATGAATGTTATTATATCTGAACAGACCAGTTGAGTCTTATTTTATTATTTTATTTTCTTTTATTTTATTTTATTTTATTTTATTTATTTTTATTTTATTTTATTTTATTTTATTTTATTTTATTCATTTTTTTTTTTAATTCATTTTTTTATTTTATTCAATTTGGCCTTTTATTTCGTGATTTTAGGAAAATTTTTTATATCTAGAAACAATGTCGCCAAAATTCAAGATGGCCGCCTTCATGTTTAGCGATCGAGGTGATCACCTAACCTGAAAACAAGGCAAAATACTGCCAAAATTATGAGCCCTGAAGGCAAATATCAAGGAAAATTGGTGAAATAATAGGTAAAAGATAAGATTTGGCACTGCATTTTGTTGAAAATACATTGGAAATGGCTAATAATAGTAATATTTTGAGCGGAAATGAACTTGCCTGACGAAGTTTTACTGGGCCATTTCCTGAGCACTGATACCGGGCGCAAAATACAGATTTTCTCTGGCGCCTGGGCGTGTAATTTTGGTTGGATCCAGGCGTTAAAACTCAGTAACCGTAGGGTAAAAATCGCTCGGCGCCTGCTTGTTTCCAGGCTTGGCCCCACCATTTTTTTTCAGCCAAACCGTAACATAAATGCTGTCAAAATACCATACTATCTATACCTGCATGTTTTAACATTGATCGCCAATTTCACAATATCAATGTGGTGGCAGGCCATTAGCCTTTTCTAGATATGGCGGACACAATAGGATGGCACTGCACAAAGTGGGTAAAGTCTTTTGAATATGCCAAGTTTTATCCAGATTGAAGACTGCCCTCCTATTTTGTACCCCATACTTCGAGGCTAGTTGTTATCGACAGTTAAACTGGAAACCTCTGGCTACATAAAAAAATTCTTGCAGATTAAAGGCCCTTTCAGTGATTTCACAGGAACATTAAAAAAAATGAAAATTTGTCAGAGTTGCTTAGAAATAAAGAATAAGTCTACAGAATTTCATTAAACCACTTTTCCCTGAATACATCGACAAATTAGTCAAAAACAGAAGTTTTAGAAAGGTTTTCTACTTCAACTCAGATCGACTCGAGAAAATCGAGATTTTCAGTACAGTCGCCAACCAATCGACTGGAAAAACTTCCTAGTCCAGTGTTTCTAACACGGGGAAGTAGAGTCTAAATTGATTTAAAACAGGCGTTTAATTTTTGTAGTAGAAAACAAGATAAGCAATTAAAGGTCAGTTAGGTCACCGAGGCAAACTAACGGTCAATTCAAATATGAAAAACAGTTAAAATTGTGTATTTTGTTTAAAATAGTAGCTACTGATGTAATAAGTAGTAGAAACAATACGCAACGCGTGTTGGTGCGTGGAGAGTGAGCTTCTTTCGATCTCGAGTCGGACTTTTGTACTGTCAGTATCAAAAGTCCAGAATCATGCAAATGCTTTATTTTGTCTAAAATACACGGCTTTCGACCGAACCACTAGCAGGCTATGTTAGCACATCTATGCCAATTACAAAGGTACCAAAATCTGAATTTTGATGATTTTTACGATCGTCCGGATGAGCAAATCACTGAATGGGCCTTTAATTCTTTAGCAAAAATATTGTGTTATTTGAATTAACCGTCTGGTACACCAGGAAGAAATTACAGCACATTGTCTATGGAGCAATGTAATACACATAATCATACATAACTCGCAAACACAATTTTAGAATCTACTGAAATTTTGGGAATAAGCTTTCTTCAAAAATGGCATATCATATGATACTAGCGATGTTTGTAATAGGAATTACCGTTAAAAAGGACCTCTAATTAATGCTCCCTTTTGGAAAATGCAACATCCCAGGGCATTAATTAGAGAGAATAAGGTGCGTAGGGCCTAAAAATTGTGTTCCTTGAAATTGTACAAACTAGCAGCATGAATTCACAAACCTATACTATAGTTACATGCGAAATTGAAAGTTGAATATATTAAACATCTGTAGGGAACTGGTGATATGATATGATGACAGTGATTCCATGAGATTATCAAAAGACCACCAGCCAAATTGATCTCCCGACAGTCAGGATGATATGTACGACAGCTCTTAGGCATTCATAATCCCTATGCCATTCTTCTAGCTAGCTACTGATCTATTTATCAGCATCAGCTTTGTAGGAAGAAGGTACCGGGATGGATGTTTACAAAAGCAAGGTACAACTGTATCAAGATCAAGCTCGGTGTATGCTTCATTTAAGCTTTGATAGTACTGTGTATACATACATGTTGATACCTGCTGGATTTGTCGACTATTGAGTTGAGATAGTTGTAAGCCATGTATCACCCTGTGCATGTTTATACTGAGTGCCTTGCATTACCATGCCTATATTCCCTTGCATTTTTAATCTTTTCTTCACCGTCAACCAGGTCATTGCTGATTGTGTTGCAAATGCAGAATAACGATTCACTACCCACGTATTTAGTGGCAATATCCGGAAAAACTTTTTTGTGACCTTCAAGATACTTTAAGATCAAATTTTCATACACTTTTAGCAGGAACCAATCGGTACTTGTAAACGTTCGAATAAATGCGAACCATTCATTGATTGTGTATAATGCTTGGGCGTGCACTCTGCATACTATGCGCATTGTTTTTGGGTCACATGTTCATTTTTCTTGTGGTTTGATGCATTTATATTTGCTTGTATTGTAATTAGCAAAAAGCAGGGATTTTTTTCTTGTGTATGAAATAGGTTAATAAATGCATATCACTTGTTGCTCGAATTTTTTTTCAAAATAATGCACTTGTGCTGAGATGTTGATGCATCTAATACACTCCCCCTGCGGGTTTGTGCAATCCCAGCCAACATCCCAGTATGTGCGCATTATGTGCTGTATAGTTTTGTGTTGTGTTATTTGCATATTTATGAATATTATTTTACAGATCCAGTTATTGTACTGTTTGATTTTTGATTTTTTGTTGTATGTCTCTGCTCAAAACGACTGCTTATTTGCACAGGGATTTTCATCACTTTTAGTGTACTGTTTTCCCGACACTTCTTTAGGCTCCGGAATAGGCAATTTGTGGCCATCAAACTTGGCCTGTTTTTGTGCTTACATTGGTTGTTTGGTTTATCATATCTGCTTTTGTGCACAGTGATTTTCATCACTTGTTCTACTGCACTTTATATTCCCGTTGATCCCTGTTGTTTTTGCAGGTGTAACCACAGATATGGTTTAACACTTCCGTGGGCCTTGGAATTGGTCATTTGTGGCTATCAAACTTAACCTACTTCCATGCCTACATTTGTTGTTTTTTGTCCCTCTCTGCGTACCATGTAGTCTGTATTTTACTTGTTTCCCCAATGTCAAGTTGGTGTACCTTGCTCTTTTTCTTTCCAGTTGTTTAGTAAAACCCATTTCCAGAAATGCTGTGAAAATTTAATGCATACTAGTATATTATTTAAACATTCCTAGACAAGGATTGTGTACTTGACCCTAGCATGATATGACGCAACATACACGGTCTTCGAATATGTGCCAGAACATAGAAAAAGCTGAATATAATTAAGCAAATGCCACTCAAATAATGATACTAGACTGCAAGTCGTTGTTTCTGTCACTTTGAACGAAGAGGAGTAAAAACATTTTCTGAGTCTTTGATGAAGATGCAAGCTGGAGAAAAAGGTAATAGAAGAATGTTTTGGCGGAAAGGGAGGAAATCGGATCCAGGAAGCCACGAATTGGGCAGCTTAATTTAACGTGCCTGGATCACCAAGGCAGGGGTTATATTTAGTCAACAGAACTTGATGTTACGGTATAAGGTTACCAATACAGCTTAATGATCAACATATGATTTGAAGGTAGACTTTCGCAAAATTATGTTGTAAGGGCTCTGATTATATTAGCTTTTAACCTGTCAATGCACAGAGTTAAACATGTTAAAGCCTAGTGTGTCAGCTGAAATTTTTAAGGCATTTGGCTATTTGCAATGCACAAGAAAGATGGAGGTGTTGGAGATAATGCTGCATTAAGTCATGTGACATAATAGTCTCTTGTTCGAGGCATAGGGCTCTGGGATAGTAATTTTTTCTCCTTCTTTTACCTACCTGCGGCCGCTAAAAACAGTAGCAGGAGGTGGACAGGACATACAGCGATTTAACTATCCCAGAGCCCTGATGCCGCGAACTGATGTTAGTAATGACATGATTTATTTGTACTACGGTTAGGGTGCATCATGCCCCCCTTTTGTCAACCAGATTTTATGTAGCCAGTCTTAAAATGTGCCAAATGATGAAATAATAAGATCCCCAAAATTTGAATTCATTCGGAGTTCATCTTATGGGTCCTCCGTGGCCCGAAAGTTTGAATGAATAACCCATATGAATATAACGCAATAGGCATATGGCAGCTATACATTTTCTAAAGTTTAATGGTACATATAATGGCTGCCATGTACTTAAAATTTATGATTAGGATTATATGTAATTGGGGTTTGTTTTCAACTAAACTTGAAGTTAAAAGTTCAAATGAATATGGATATACATCACAAAAATAAATAGCTGCCATGTGCTGTGACACATACACTTACATGTATTTAGCATAGTGTGCTGCCATTTACAATTAATAGCTGAATTTGAACTATATTTCAAAGCACACTTAAGCTAAAACCTTTAACCACATTTCATGTGGGATGAAAGTCACACTTTCTCTATAAAGTACTCCTTCAAATGTAAACACCTCAAAAGAAATAAGTCCCCCTCTGAACATGTCGTCATAACATCGTAAGGTTTCGTTTTGTACCAACAAAACTAACTTTGAAATAATTATATGACTGTTTACCAAGTGCTGTGTGAAAATGAGAGATTTCCATGACTTCAGGGCTGAATGAGCCCAAATTGAAGACAAAAAGTGCCCTTTCCAAAAGTCACAAAGTAGGCCTATGCTTGTTAACTGCAAGGCGTATTGGGAAAAGGAATGGAACTGACCATCTTACAACTCACTGTGCTGAACTCTGCACCAAGGGGATTTACATGAGCTTACATGGCTGAATGATCAAGAATCGATACACATTACAGTAAATGTTTACTTGGTGAGGATTTTAAACTGCACTCAAACACATGGGGTTTCCATTAGTAACGAGCCATGAATCAACTTTTGTGACAAGCATAGGCCTACTTTGTGACTTTTGAAAAGGGCAGTTTTTGCCTTCAATTTAGGCTCATTCAGCCCTGAAGTCATGGAAATCTCTCATTTTCACACAGCACTTAGTAAACAGTCATATAATTATTTCAAAGTTAGTTTTGTTGGTACAAAATGAAACCTTACGATGTTATGACGACATGTTCAGAGGGGGACTTATTTCTTTTGAGGTGTTTATGTCTTCATAAAGTTTACATTTACGCAGCTGTTCTTCCTGTCCTGTTTAACAGCCTGTAAAACATTTTGATAATGGCGCTCAGATTTTGCAGTGCTGAGGAAATCCAAGCTCAATTTCAATGCACACTCGGCTGCATCATTGACAACATTGATGGTACTGATGATGATTTTGATTTTAGAAATCTGATAGTAGCACACATAGCCCAGTTCTCCACTCTCTCTTCAAGAAATTGATGGTCGATCTGTAGTATCCTCATCATGAACCATGAATTGGGTCCTACCAAGTCTCAAGTCTGCGAGTGAAGTTGACTGTGTGATGTTATCTGGGAAGGTTGGTTTAAAACCCCATGCCAAACCGGTTACTTGGAGCACAGATCTGTGCTTGGAGTTAGAACTTCTTCTACTGGTTTTAGTTACCTCTAAAAGTTTAACCGCAATTGTTTGCTTCTCTGGCATTTTAGTGCCTTTGCACTCGGTGATACTGAAGAATTCACAGAATCGTATGCTAATAGGCGCTTGTAGAGGTCAAGATTGTTCTGGGGTGCATCAGCCGCCTGACTACAGGTTATCCACCAGGAAATATAGATAGCTGCAAATTTAACAAAGTCACACATATTGGGTAGCTGATGCTTTGTTGTGACTGTTCCCTGTGGCAGCTGGTGATGTTATTTTCCTGGTGATCTTCATCGAGTACACAGTAACTTTGCCATCCACCTTGCCTTGTACCAGGTTGCTTAAATGTCAGCACCTTCTGATCACCCGAGAATACCTTATATAGCTCAAGTAGTCTAGTCATCTCTCTTTGTTTCTGCCTTTGACTTTCAGATCTCAAAAAGTATAAATTCCCATACCGACGATACCGTCTAATAATTCTGCATCTGAATCTTTGCTGGGGAAACCCAGCTTTCTAAGAATAGTGCCCAGGGATACAATGGAAGTCCATGCACTATTTTATCTCATTGACGAGTTATGTACGTCATCCACCAGTGGAGCTCCTGCGCCCCTCCGCAGAACTTCCGGTAGTGGATGTTCTGCGCTCGAGGCGCAGAGAATCCACTGTCGGAGTTGCTGCGCTTCGGCGCAGTCCCTTATATGTAACGGTGGATCATTGCTGCGCTCGAGCGCAGAACATCCACTGTTGGAGTAACTGCGCTCGGAAGCAAAATAATATATTTTCTTATTATAATAACGGTGGATCATTTCTGCGCTCGGGCGCAGTACATCCACTATCGGAGTTTATTTTGCTTCCGAGCGCAGTTACTCCGACAGTGGATGTTCTGCGCCCGAGCGCAGAAATGATCCACCGTTACTATAAGGGACTGCGCCCGGGCGCATGAACTCCGACCGTGGATGTTCTGCGCCCGAGCGCAGCAATGATCCACCATTATTATAATAAGAAAATCTATTATTTTGATTATTTTTTATTAATATAATAAGAAAATATTAGTTATTATACGCATGCATATTGTATTTTATTAATAAAATAAGAAAATAATTTATTTTTATTATACGCATGTATATTTATTAATATAGGCCTAATAAGAAAATCTATTATTTTACTTCCGAGCGCAGTTACTCCGACAGTGGATGTTCTCTGCGCCCCAGCGCAGAAATGATCCACCAGTATTATAATAAGAAAATGTATTATATTGCAGTTACTCAACAGTGGATGTTCTGCGCCCGGCGCAGCAATGATCCACCGTTACATATAAGGGACTGCGCCCGGGCGCATGAACTCCGACCGTGGATGTTCTGCGCCCGAGCGCAGCAATGATCCACCATTATTATAATAAGAAAATCTATTATTTTGATTATTTTTTATTAATATAATAAGAAAATATTAGTTATTATACGCATGCATATTGTATTTTATTAATAAAATAAGAAAATAATTTATTTTTATTATACATATGTATATTTATTAATATAGGCCTAATAAGAAAATCTATTATTTCACTTCCGAGCGCAGTTACTCCGACAGTGGATGTTCTGCGCCCCCCCGAGCGCAGAAATGATCCACCAGTATTATAATAAGAAAATGTATTATATTGCTTCCGGTTAGTTACTCCAACAGTGGATGTTCTGCGCCCGGCGCAACAATGATCCACCGTTACATATAAGGGACTGCGCCCGGGCGCATGAACTCCGACTGTGGATGTTCTGCACCCGAGCGCAGCAATGATTCACCATTATTATAATAAGAAAATCTATTATTTTGATTATTTTTTATTAATATAATAAAAAATATTAGTTATTATACGCATGCATATTGTATTTTATTAATAAAATAAGAAAATAATTTATTTTTATTATACGCATGTATATTTATTAAAATAGGCCTAATAAGAAAACCTATTATTTTACTTCCGAGCGCAGTTACTCCGACAGTGGATGTTCTGCGCCCCCCGAGCGCAGAAATGATCCACCAGTATTATAATAAGAAAATGTATTATATTGCTTCCGAGCGCAGTTACTCCAACAGTGGATGTTCTGCGCCCGAGCGCAGCAATGATCCACCGTTACATATAAGGGACTGCGCCCGGTCGCGTCACCTCCGACCGTGGATGTTCTGCGCCCGACCGCAGTAATGATCCACCGTTATTATAATACGAAAATCTATTATTTTACTTCCGAGCGCAGCAACTCCGACAGTGGATTCTCTGCGCCCCCGAGCGCAGAACATCCACTACCGGAAGTTCTGCGGAGGGGCGCAGGAGCTCCACTGGTGGATGACGTACATACATGCATTGACTCCATATTATATTAGGCCCAAGACCAATCATTAATTACATTGTTAGCCAACGTTGTTTTTAAATGACCTTCCCCCACTAGAAATACACATATTTCAATGTGTTATGTGTCAAATACAAGAAATGTATATGGCAGCTATTTGTTTACATGATTAATTATGGGTTTGGAACAGCTGCTTCATGTTAAAATGTAATTGTTTTGGATTGCCTGTATCATTTACACAGTTAAATAACATCCCAAGTACTTGGTTACATGGAGCAGCCAATTTTATGATTGAAAATCCATGTTATGTCAATAGCTGCCATATGCCTATTGCGTTATGTTCATATGGGTTTTTCGTTTCAAACTTTCGGGCCACGGAGGACCCATAAGACGAACTCGGAATGAATTCAAATTTTGGGAATCTTATTATTTCATCATTTGGCACATTTTAAGACTGGCTACATAAAATCTGGTTGACAAAAGGGGGGCATGATGCACCCTAACTACGGTATTTGATTTTGAATACTGTATTCTTTAAATAAACCCCCTCTAAATGCCCCTTGTCAAATGATGGAAGTACTACAGCTACAGGAAATTAATTTAAAATAGGATGAATTTGTCTTTTACCCCAAAACAACAAGAAGCAAGCAAATAAAACACACATACTAAATTGGGCAATTTTGACCATTTCCACGTTTCCAAATGCCGAGCTCCACAATCCTTCATACAATGTATAGGCCTACTGGGTATTTTTAACCTACCCTCGAAACATTTTTGGCTTGTATGGCATTATGTATTTATGTCTATACTTTCATGTCTATGTTTTCATATACAGTGATACTTCCTGAGCACAATAGGTCAAAGGTCATTGATAATTCGCAAATAGATCATATTAATATTTAACCAGCTTTGTGTGTCAAGGTTGACTTATGCATATAACAAACATAATATATAACAACATTTCATGATTGCTGGAAGAACATAATGAGCAAAAGTAGCAGTAAAATTTAAACTTGAATGTGGAGTTTTTGCCCGGGGGTCACTCCCATTGTGGCCTGTACACCATCCGCGATAATCAACTTTTGAAAAGCACCCTAAACAAGGATTTAACCCTTGGCTAAAACAATACCCTAAACAGGTGTTTTCACACCCTAAACAGGGATTTTATTCCTTGCATCAAATTTCATACCCTAAATTTCATTTCGCGTATTAGCAATTGCAATTTTGCTACCCTTTTTCCAATATTTCATGTTTTGACACCCTAAATGCGTTACTGGCGATCGTGCCTACCCACGAAAAACTACCATTTTTACGCGTTTTCATTAGCGCGGATGGTGTACAGGCCACAATGAGAGAGACCCCCACAGGAGTTTTTGTTATTTCCATGTGTGGAACTTACAATATGCCAAGGGAACTATGTGTTAACCAGTGTTCTAATTATGGAAAAATAAATGGTTGTCCCATGGACAACCAGGTTACAATTTCTGGTTGTCCGTCTAAGTATTTGGTTGTCCCTACTTGGAACAGGTTTTTGCTATTAATATACTTTAATATCAGTGTAGGCCTATAGGTACATACTCATTATCTGTGCATCTCTTCTTGGCAGCATTTGCCTCGGGAGTACGCCGATTTTGAGCTGGACGTTTACCTCGAAAACAATCAAAAATGCTGAGCTGTTTTTTCCGGTATCGAGGGGCTCGATAAAATAAACAGATAATGGCCGCAGTTGAGTTTCGCAGCTGGGTTGTGGAACCATGTTTAAATTCACATTTATTTTATTCAAAAATAGTTTCACATTTTAAATATTACCATCGGCTAAAAGATACATGTACAAAGCTAAGATTTGACTACAGATTTATGGTTGTCCGGCAGACAACCGAAGCAGTATTTTTGGTTGTCCAGGGACTTTTTTAGTTGTCTCGGGCGAACGTACAACCGAAATTTTGAACGATGGTTTTCACTAACAAATCTTCAACCTTGCCAATCATCATTGATGTTCTGTGCTTTCATGTGAAGATAGCTGGTATAAATGTGGGTTCTCATGCATTATTCATTTCATCACTTTCATGATCTGTTTATGGTGAAGTTACCATTCTCTGAAATTAGACCGCAAAGATTTAATTTTTGGTGTCTTACACTTGGGAGATGCACATTTAGTGGCATATAATATGAGTATCGCTTGTCTTTTGAATTGTGCATGAAAAGAGAACTGTGTCATAACTGATCTGTTACTGCTGCATGTCCCAGATATCCTTAAAAACAATTAATTTTTTGCGTCAGCTTGCTTTCAAGAATACAAAACGGCTTGCTCTTTGACAGCAATATTTTGGTTTTATGTCAAAAGAGTCTTTATATAAAGGAGATACCATTAAGAAATGAGGCATACATTTGAAAGATGAATAGTATTGTAAATGAGACAAATTAAAGCTTTCTTGTGAAAATAAGAAGTTGTTTTACACTACCCCTGAACTAGGTTAATTATGTGACTACATGTACACTCTACACTGATTTTGGGAGGTGGGTTGTACTATACAGTCTCGAGATTCAGTAAAAGTACTATTTTTGTATGTGTGCTTGTTTGTTGGTTCTAGTTATGATTTCCCCTATGAATTTAATAATTGAGCAGGCCCATTTTGAGATTTGTATCTACCATTTAACCCGCATTTCTATACGATTTCTGTTTGGTCCGCCATTACCTTCGACATATGTAGATTTGTGAGCCATGTTCAATGTTGTTTCAACTGCAAATCCCTCCGAATATTTTTGTTTTAAAATGCTGTTGATTATCATGAATATATTTGTCAGTGGCGATTAATTATAATGACAGTGTTGACATTTTATCTTGAGGTTTGAAATTTGTGTGGCATTATGATATCATTATCGTATCAGAAATGATGAATAAAAGCACTCCGATAAGGTATACAAGTCTGGGCATCCATGTTCTATGTTATGTCTGGTAGATAACCTTGTTACAAGTCTTGAAGGCCGAATAATGTTTAGTTGAATTTTCCTGGATCTTCCATTCTTTTCCCATCATTTGTGCCATAAACTTATGAGACTATGTTAAGTTTATATCCTTAGTCATAGTGGACATTAGCAAGGTAATTAATCAGAAAGTTTGGAACTTGGTAGTGTAACATTTTAGTTGAATTGCTCAGACTTGATTCAAAACTAAGTGTGTCTGGCAGCTAAAGTGGTCCATGAACACGAAGATAGCTGGTTTCCAATTGGTTGGTTTTGACTGACATCACACCCCAGAGGGCTCTATAATGCACCAGGCCAGCATCAATAGTTTGATTTGTTTCTTGTACAGAGGGGGTTGGCAAAAAGAAGACCCCATATTTTTTGAAGAGTCAACTCATGCCATAAAAGTATAATTATTTTTTCAGTACATGTACAAGTACTCGGTACATTTAAACACACCATGCTTGGGTTTATTTTGGGATTATTTTGATAGAAAGTTACACTTTTATTATTTAACACAAGAAGTTTTACCTGTTGTCCCCAGTTTCAAAAGAATAGAGAGAAGTGATTGTGTTTAATAATGTGGATTTTTAGCAGTAGTTACAAAACATTTTCATTCTTCAGAAATATATTAGGTCAGAAAAGTTATACTTGTAGTCAGGTTGCATGTCTTGTGTTCAAAGCAAATTAAAAAGTAAAAGCAAAATGTTGTAGAAGAGGGTTTATAAGAAGTTTTTTTTAAGACAGCACTTTTTTATGCTCAGGAGGGGGAAACCAAAATATGTTGAATGTTCTAACATATATGTTGGACAATTCTAACCATGGAAACATGATCTTCAGTCTTTGTGTTTATCCATTGCAACTTTCTTTGAAATGAATAATATTTAATTTTGTTATAGGCCCAGGCCCCTGGGTGCTAGTGCTCAGTATATTTCTGTACACATGATATAATATGCTATGGTAACAAATGGTATACATTACTGTAGTCCTTTTGTTTCACCCTTCTGTGCCCCCTTCAAGCTTAAACATATCACTCAAATTATTATGTAAACATTTGTGTGTTTGTTTTTATTTCACACAACTTCATAGTAAATCCAAAACCACAATAGTTATTGATTTTAAACAAATGTACTTAAAGGTTATTTTCATAATAAATTGATAACATTGGATATAATATCATTTCTTAAAATAAAATAATGTTAATGGTAATCCAAAATACAGTTCCATTTATTATAAATAAGATTATTATGGCAACGTACATGTACCGGTACCACAAGGACATTGCATGAAGATCACACAACTTTGCAAGCAAACAGAACAAAAATCAATTGAGGCCATTTGAGTTGTCAACATTATGCATGGCAATAGCCCAGGCTTCGCTATACTCCATTAGGTACACACAAGAAACCAGCCAAAGCTGTGTGCAGCCAGCATATACCATATAGCAGCAGTGCTGACTGACACAATATACACTGGTAATCAATGTACATGTACCACTGCACCTAGCAGACATTCACAATTCTATTGACTGATTGCAAGCTTGGACGGGATCGTATAAATGCAAAGCGGTGAAGTTTTTATTCATCAGTGATACGACAATTAATGATAAATCTACATGAATGTGCAATCTTATTGAACCCTACATGCCTTGCCTGTTGTTTTCCTCTTGACATGGGTGCTGTGTGCGTGATTCAGGGCTTTATATGGCTATGTGGGTAAGTATTAAACTGGTTTTGCTTGACAGGACAATTTTCTGTGACTATATGTATCACGATCAAAGCTGGGTGGTACCCAGTTGTTTGCTTGCTATATACCGCCATTGAGCTAATTTTGACATGTGTTGTCCAGGGGCCTCGGTGGTGGTTTTGAATATGTTATATTTTCAAAGCTATCAAACATTTTGTAAAGTTTTCATAAATTCATGATACTGTGAACTTTACAGTGTGAAGTAGAAACCCTTCTACTCAGCTGTTTGTATTATGCTAAGTGGCCTCCTACATTGATTGCTATGTGGGACCGGCCTCAGACAATCAATAGAAAGCAAGGCTATGTGGATTGTGTACATGCATATTGCTACTCAGTACAGGTCAATTCACTTCTCAAAAGCTTTAAAAAATCCATGGGATCACAATCGTCACATAGATCATAGACTAAAGATATATTGTTTTATCGAGGTGTGAATTTAGTGTGAAACTGTGACATTTAAAAATCAATGGATGTGTAGTTACACTTTTGACAGAAGTGTCTGATGTGCACATCAAAATTTTGGCGTTTTATACCATGATCAGAATACAGTAAAACTAGTAGTCAATATCAGTGTTTACTCTCTCTGGCAATTGGGTGTGCCAAATGAAGCATTTCCCCCAAATTGACCCAATTGTGGCTCAGTAATTCCTCAAATTGACTAATTGCAATACAGAATTGCAACTTTTTATGTGCCAAAAATAATTTTCACTGAGCCAAAATGGCGGCATACAGCCTAACACTAGTGGTCACCTGTCTTTCGTGATACGTAATGATATAGCGACATGTTGGACTGAGAAAAGAGTAATTAATAATTTTTTTACTGATAAAGACGACTGCACGTATAAAAACATTCAGGATTGGTAGGCCACTGGTAAAAATGAAACAAGTTGACTCTTCAGATTTGGTAGTGATATATTTATTTCTCTCCATGTAAAATATAAAATAATACAAAGTCATCAAATCATAGAGCAGGTAGAACAAACTCATGTAGCGTGTTGGTTCGCGAAGAGAGAACTGCCCAAGTGATTCATTTTCTCCTCGCTCCCAAGTCTTGTAAAATCTCGGTCACGCAATCGCTCAATTGATTGGTTGAGATCGCGTCTCTCCATCTAAATATCTTTTGTTCCCAAACTAGATGGAACTGGATATGAATATATCTGAAGATATTATTTTGTGAACAAGAATATCCTGAAAAAAGGTCTTATCCCCATCAGCATACTTACATTATTCCCCTTCCATGAAAATGATGTCCTCATCAATCGCATAACATTATTAACCCTCCCAACCAGAGCTCAATAAAGCTCACTATTTAAACCACTGCTCGTGCATACATTCCACTTGATGAGATGACGTAATCAGCCCAAGTCATACTCTGGGAATTGCTGGCCAGGCTGGTGATCTTCTGCGTGGCATGCGAGGGGTCTGAGGTTCAAATCCTGGGGGAGGCCTAAATCTAGGAAAAACATGCACACTAACCCTAACCCGTGCCCATGGGTTTTTTGCTATCCGAAGGAAAGAAGAAACAAAAAGGAAAGAAGATGAACTTTATACTCCCAGGATTTGAACCTCAGACCCCTCGCATGCCACGAAGAAGATCACCAGCCTCTAGCCACAGGGATTATACTGGACCGGCCAGCGATTCCCTGAGTGCATATGACTTAGGCTGATTTCGTCATCGCATCACATGGAATGCATGCACGAGCAGCCCAACCAGAGCTCACTAAAGCTCACTATTAAAACCACTGCTCATGCATGCATTCTATGTGATGCGATGACGAAATCAGCCTAAGTCATATGCACTCAGGGAATCACTGGCCGGTCCAGTATAATCCCTGTGGCTAGAGGCTGGTGATCTTCTGCATGGCATGCAAGGGGTCTGATGTTCGAATCCTGGGGTACAAAGTGACTTCTTGTTCATCTTCTCTCCTTTTTCGTTTCTTCTTTCCCTTCTGATAGCAAAAAAAACATGGGCACGGTTATGGTAAATATTATCTTTAAAATGGCAAAGTTTAAGAATTGTCAATACTGATGATAAATAACATGTAAATACAAGTAGCTTATAAATTATGAATTTTACTATAGAGTTCTCTGAACTCTTTACATGTCGTTTGTATCGGGCTAAGTGGTTTCTATAGAGTAATGTCACTCAGGTTGCTATTTCTTGTCTTGTCAATAAACAACCACTGCCAAACAACTTGCAGCTCCAGATTTGAATCCAGTTTAGTGGTCTTTGGAGTTAAGGTGGTATTGGATGCATTTTCTAGAAATTAGGAAATGATTTGAGCATGTTTTATCCATATTAATTGAGTAGGGTGAAGTACACTGATCAATATGCCTTTTGTTTGAACAAATCGGACATACGGTTTCAAAATACATCAATTTATATTTTCTTTGTATCCTATTGTTTTTGTCAATAATCAATATAGTTAATGAGCTAAAAAAGGACTGGAAAGGCTCATTAATATGTAATTTTGCCAATATTTTGCTAAAATCAATGCATAAATGTTCAGGGTACTTTTATTTTGCATACTTTTGCCCTGAAACTTGGTCAAAGTGTTTCTAATATGTTCTAATGTATTATATAGTGAAGCCGCCCTCTAATTTGCATATTTGCATAATTAATGAGCTAATATGCATAAATGCTAATTAATTATGCAAATATGCAAATTAGGGGGCGGCTTCACTATATAATACATTAGAACATATTAGAAACACTTTGACCAAGTTTCAGGGCAAAATTATGCAAAATAAAAGTGCCCTGAACATTTATGCATGGATTTTAAGCAAAATATTGGCAAAAATTATATGTAAATGAGCTTCTCCAGTCATTTTAGCTCATTAACTTGATTGATTATTGAAAAAAACAATAAGATACAAAGAAAATATAAATTGATATATTTTGACAACCGTATGTCCGATTGACTCAAACAAAAGGCATGTTGATCAGTGTACTTTGCTCTACTCAATTAATATGTTTATAGCATGTTTAGAGCACTTTTATAATGCCTCCATCACAGAGGAATACTTGAAACCTGCACAGAACCAATAGTGGTGGTTTTGTACTGACATGCCATTATTCTACCTTGTTTGAATAGCTTTATGATTGTAAACACTGTGGTCTCAAAGTGCATTCAATCAGAAAATATATATCAATGTATTGTTGATAAGATTTCATTTTTGGTCAGGTTTCCTTGTTGTGTCAACCATGTCAACTGGCAAGTATACCTTCATGCAACAGTGTATTTTTAGACATACTATTTCAAGGTCGTGGAAGTTATGTAACAAAGCGTGGCTCATTTTAAAATAGACACATTTTTAATAAGAGCAATAAATAAAGAGGCCTCATAAACATGAGTTAACGTAAGGGCTGGGGTATGAGCGTTTGGACAGTATTTATTGTGGGACATTAGAGCACATCAGACATATCGAATTGCATTCTGAATCGAAGAATGTCATTCTGATATCAAATAATTTTGATTTTTGAAATTAGCAATTTAATACATTTTATGGCAAATCATTAAAATTGATATTTTTGATATTTAACAGTACTTGAAGTAAACTTTATAAATCTGATGATTTATACTTAAAGTGTATGTAGGTGGGATGAAAAGCCGACGATCAATTGAAAATTTTGACCTTTCGTATTGAAGATATGGATTTTTTTCCCAAATCACCAAAAACAATTAGGTCTTTTTGGGAAAAAATCCATATCTTCAATATGAAAGGTCAAAATTTTCAATTGACCGTCGGCTTTTCCTCCTGCTACATACGCTTTAAGAATATGTCATTAGATTTATATAATTTACTTCGAGGACTGTTATATATCAAAAATTTGAAAAATATCAAATTTTTGTAATTTGTCATAAAATTTGTATTATATTGTGATTTTCAAAAAATGAAAATTATGAAGCTCTCATGTCCCACCAAAAATACTGTCGAAACGCAATAAACGCTCATTTTAGATCCCTTAAGTCTCCGGCAATCACGACTTTATGCCTGGTATGTTAGAAAAATAATTATCAAGCACGGATCACATGGTTTCATTTAAATCAAACTCATATTGACCATGAACGAATAAAAACAGTCGTCTCTCAACAGTAACACGCGATATTCAAAATTCCCGCGCCAAAATTGTCTAGTGTAATGACGTCATGGTTATTTGTGCTCAACTGCCGCTAGCCTAATACTGGGATGTCATTGCACCAGACATTTTTGGCGCAGGGAATTTTGGATATATCGTGTATTGAGACATAGCTGTTTTTATTCGTTTTTATGGTCAATATGAGTTTGTTTAAAACCATATGATTCGTACTTGATAATAATTTTCCTAACATATAAGACAAAATGTTGTGATTGCTGCAGACTTCCTTTAAAAAGACTTCTGTTGCAAAGAAAACTTACTTCAAGTCACTTTTAGTGTACAGTGTACAGTAGGCCAAGGTGATTCTTTATTTATTCTGCACATGTAGGCCTACATTTTCCAGAGGGCCAAGGTTGTGATGATGAATATCATTGTATAAAATCATGCTGTGTGACAAATTTGTGTACACATTCTTTATTTAATAGAACTGGTTGCACAACATGTAGTCCACTTTCAGCTTTCAATCCACTTGAATTATTTATCATGTAACTTGGCCTGTTGTGTACTGAAAATGTTTACAAGAAGAGTTCAGGTCCAGCACTGCATCAGGTTGCTCTAATTAATTGGGTCCAATGAAGAAGCTGGAAGTGTTGAGATAAATCACCATTTAAATACATAGATCCAGTCATGGAAGTACTTCCATGATCCAGCAGTTGACCTGATCATGATCCATTTTAAGGTCAAGGTAAAGCACTCAAGGCAATTTGCAGACATGGTACATGTACATGTGCAGGTGTATTATATGCAGGAAATACTGAATCCCAATCAGTGTGGGTGGATCTATTTTTAGAAGTATGTGATCAATTTTAGTATTAAAAGTATTATTTAGCAAGGAAAGGGTCTCTTCCTCACTCTCTGAATGTAAAGGTTTGAGGGTAATACAGTAAAAAGTCATGCACATGTAGGCCTACATAATTTCATAACAGTTCATGGATTAACAATTTGTTAACTTGTCCCCGTATAGGCCTACATATTAAAGATTTCCTGGAAAATTTGCCTCATCTATTTTCGCTAGAACTTCAGAATTAAGGTAATTAATACTACATGTAGATGTCATTAAAGGTGATTGATTATTATTGAGCTATTATTATTCTCTTGGCAGTGACATTAACATCTACAGTACATGTACAACACACTAAAACTAAAGCTCAAAGCAAATATGAAAGAAAAAAGCTCATTTACAGTAAATGCAGATGTTTGTTTTATGGTTTTGTTAGATATCTACATGTATGATGTAGGCCAGTGCAGTGGAATATATTGAATTGAATACCTCAGGGCTAGTGGTGCATATTACAGATACATGTGTTGTTTTCATTGTTTAATTACAAATCTGAAAGCAAATACATATCTGACATTTAAATTACCATATTTGTTCCATCAACCACCCGGGGTACTTAACCAAGTCATTTTGAGTGGACGCTTAGTTTTACATTGTTTTATTTTATTTTATTTTACGTGTATATGGTTTCGTGTTTAATAAATGTGTAGTTGGATCCTGTACATGATAATGATGGAGTATCATTGTGTAGTTGGATCCATGGAGGATCATGTGTAGTTGGATCCATGGAGGATGTGTAGTTGGATCCATGGAGGATCTTGTGTAGTTGGATCCGGCACATAATGGAGGATCATGTGTAGTAAAATTGCTAGGTGGGCGCTCACAGTTGGTTTTGTCCATGCAATTTCACAATTGGGATGGGCATTTTGCATTTTTCTGCATTTTAGTCATTATCCCATTGAAAACATGGGGGTGGCGGCATTTATTACAGACAACATGGTACCTGTGTCAAGATAATATCATGTAGTGGGTTATAGTACCCCCAGCTTGACCTTTGAACTCCTATTGGATCAGAAATAGTGGGCTCTTTCAGTTGTAAAACGGCACTCACTTCCTGCAGCCTGGAAATAGAATCAGGAAATTAAAATATCACCAGGTCTATGCTGATAGTGTTCACTCTCTCGCTCCATGTATTCTGTGCGTAGTCTCTTTGCCAACCTGAATATTTAATTATGATAATATTGTGTTTATTTGTTTACATTTTAGAAAGAAAAATATGTATTTGAGTACTACATGTAAATGAGCAATGAGAATATTCAGTTCCTTCAATGTGATAGACCAAAATTCCTTAATACAAATTCTATAAAATGTTTACATTAGAAGTGTCATGTAAAAGCCGATGTTAGATTTACTCAATTTTGACTTTCATACACATGATACAATGTATAATAACATTAACATCATTGAAGTCCCCCCCCCCCCCACCCCCTTCTCATTCCAATACCCCCCACCACTGAAACTCCCATATCAGATTCTGAAAGTAGGTGTAGTGATTAAAACAAGAATAGTTCTGGTGCATTATTATTTTGGGTGACATTATTTACGGAGTAATGCACATCAATGGCACCATATTTAGGTCAATATTTCATTAATTCACTCTGCCGCTAAATGTCAGATAGATTTGAAATTTGGTGGAATGATTTTTTAATAAGAATCGGCCTGGCATCATACCTACTGCATATAGATCTGCGTACATCAATTCAGTTAGAGTATTTGGTATGAATATTTTAGCCCTTAGCAAGGTGATGTAAACGGCCTAACAATTTTTTAAGATTTGGTTTTCACTTGAAAGGAAGCTTCCAGCGGTATGAAACAGATGACCCAGTCTAGGTCATGACACAGTACAGGATCTTTCTGATTTCAGCCCATGCTAGTTGCCAGTAGAGATGGATTTCCTGAGCTTGGAAAGGAAACCATGGTATGCTAATGAAGCTTTTTGGTTTCCGCTCAATTATTTTATTGCATATCAATGGACTTCATAGTTATGTTGGTTCATTTATTTCACTCCTCTCTATGAATAGTGTACAAATTAAATTGTTCATTTGTTGTTTGTAAAAAATGTTTTGATGAATATTCTAGTTGGAACAATTTAAACAAATGTCTTTTTTTTTTTAGATAAATATATTTAACCAGGAAATGATTTGATTTTTTTGGACAGTTTTGTCAAAAGAGGCTTACAATACATGTATTTAGGACAATATGTTCATTGTGATGCAAAAAATTGCACAACTAGGTCTTAATTTATGACTTGCTAAATACAAAAGATTGAGGATAGGATTTTCTTGCAAGTGAGTCAATGCAAAAATTGCTATACCACAAAAATAATGAGTTTATGCAATATGCAAATCAGGAAAAAGCAGTGTCCTCAGCTGTAAACAAACCAATTGAGGTCATGTCATCCTAGGGCAATAGAAGCATGGACACATGTGTTGGTTTATCATAGACTATAGAGACAATTTGACACAGATGTGATAATAAAATCATGGACTAGTAATAGGTTCCAATTTCTTGACCAAATCAAAATGCACTATTTTTTGCCAAAAGGCCTAGGCTACAATGTATTAACATGGATAAAATATAACAAACAGTCATGATTAACATTTAGCTCCGAAGTGACATTATTTGCAGAGTGCCCAACATTTTGGGTTCTTTTTTACTGGAACTATTTTCATGTTTACATCAAATGCGAATGTGTGTCGTGCATACTTGTTCATGTAGGGTATAACACTGAGGAGAGCATGTTTTAGGCGAGTTACAATATGGGCGAGTTAGGTAAAGGCGAGTTAAAAAGGCGAGTTACCCCCCCACAGAGTGAGGCTATTTTAGATATTCCATGGGTAACACTATGAAGTCCCGGTGGCGAGTTACAGTAACACTATGAAGTCCCGGTGGCGAGTTACAGTAACACTATGAAGTCCTGGTGGCGAGTTACAGTAACACTATGATGAAGTCCCAACAGTGAGTTGATGGAATATTCATCGAGACTTTTATGTTTTGAATTGATAATTTGGTACGGCTAATGTTTGTGGATACATTGCCACCAAGAAAGTTAAAAAGTCGTGTGTTTTAAAACAATTTTAGATATTTTAAATGCTTGGGAAAAGAAGATGAAATCAGCAAAGTTTTCTTGCACATGCATGCATGCAGACACATAGCTTATCTGGTTGTATAACAACCTTGACCATGCACAGCAGGAGCCCAGTGTGATATTTTCTGAAAATAACCATGTGTTTCTCAAACCACATGCCATCAGTGGCTGCAATGTATTCTGGGGTTACATTTAAACATTTAAACATTTACATTTAAACAACCTCTGAAGTATAATTATGGAACTGACATGAGTCAAAGAATACAAGTATCATTTTTTTTAAATAATCATTTTTTGAATTTTGACCAAAACTGCATTTTTGGTTCAAAATCTTGGACTTTCCCGAAATTCACAACTCGCCACATGGACTTTCCGGAAATTCACAACTCGCCGCGTGGACTTTCCAGAAATTCACAACTCGCCATGTGGACCTTCTGGAAATTCACAACTCGCCGCGTAGACTTTCCGGAAATTCACAACTCGCCGCATGGACTTTCCGGAAATTCACAACTCGCCGCATGGACTTTCCGGAAATTCACAACTCGCCGCATGGACTTTCCGGAAATTCACAACTCGCCGCATGGACTTTCCGGAAAACACTGCAGGGGTAACTCGCCATTTTAACTTCGCCTTTCTCTAACTTCGCCTATTTTTAACTTCGCCAATAACCTGTTCTCAACACTGAGGGGACTGGCGATCAATATGGTTCAGACCAGCTGCAAGGCTACTTGACCGATATTCATGCAGTATTGAAGTACAGATGGTTGGTTGGTCATGGTATGCACCATAGAAACTTGTCATGGTATGCACAACAGCCAGTTTGTTGGCTGGCTGGATGCTTCTTCCTCAATATGGTTAGCCATCTTGAATGTCACTACATGTACTCGGATTATTAATAAGTTCTTAAGGTGGGCACTGGGCAGTTACTAAATGTTACTTAAATTTTATATATTCTTTTGTTTTATTAGTCCTGTAGTATTTTGGGGCGGGATTAAAAGACAAATACATACAACAGTAGCATTCAAAGAAAAACGGACCTCTATTTTGAATGGGTTTAAATTTTGGGATCACATGTAACACTACATTTGTATAAATTTAGAAATACAAATGTTACTCTGTTGTAGAACTGGCTCAGTTCCTCCGATCTAAATACCCTCGACCAGCGCGCGGAATGGGCATGGCTGCGCCACTTGAGCCCGCCAGGCGATCATAGAGTATCAGATAGCATTGAGGTAGTGGTAGTCTGGTGCATCAATAGTGTGTCAGTGGAACTTTAATAAGACGTTCAGCATTTATGTGATTTTGTTTCTTTGATCTGCAGATGTACCAATGTTGTACAATGAGCATTTAGGTGATCAATATGAAGCTTGTATAGTGTATACTGTCTAAGCATAGGCATTTCATGTGTAGTTTGAGAAAGATTTCTTAAAGATTTCTTTGACAAGGTTTGACAGGCAGCAAAGCCATCTTGAACATGAGAATACAAGCATGTGTTAACATGAATGTGGCCCAATATTATCATGTAACTCAAAACTTGACTGCTTAATAAGTGAAAGCATTGAAAAGGATGGAGGTGGTTGTGATTGACAATTTTCATGCCAAATATGTACAAGATTTGGGATGGTTCTGAAAGATAAAGAAGTCATACCTGACAGAAAGCGGGAAAAAGGTTTGAAGCGGGTGCTCATGGAAAAAAAAATTGGCTTGATTCATTCGCCCAGTTCCTTAATTTAAAAGCATAGACATTATTCAGTGTTCAATGTTCATCAATTGTTTAATGTCAAACTTGGAATTGTGTCTAAACAGTAAACCACAAGCAATGCACAATTCACACATAGTTGATATTTGAAAATTGTTGAACTATTTCCCAGATTGACATTTTTATTGGGACATGGATATAAGTTGTACAGGGAAACTTGGGGGGTAATTTTAGGTGTCGGCGACTAAAAATCATTGTGTGGACGCACATGAAGTTTCGCATTTTCAGCTCATCTGAACACGGTTTACGGTATTTAGAGAGAGGTAAATGAACTATATATATGTTGTTTGCCATTGGAAATGAGACTATTTATGGCTCATTGTGAATTAGCTGCATCTAGCATTGTCTAGTATAGTAGTAAGGTCTGTATCCTCTCACAAATTTTGCTTTGCAGCTTATATATCAAGCGCAGCTTAATCAAACCTAATTTGGCTCCAATCAGGCCCAGTTTGCACACATGAACGATATTTAAGTTGTAAATTAAATTATAATGTGAAGCAGTTAGTATCCGTGTCTGTAGCTCCTCGTAATAATTAGGTGGCCATCTTGAAATAAGCGGCCATCTTTGAAATGTTTTTAGCCTGAGGATAGGGGATTACTAATCATCCTGGTTTGCTGAAGTCTGTGATGGAGGGTGAGATACATGTAATACATGTCGGGATTTTTAAGTGGCTAGCTGTGCAACTGATAGTAGAAATAGAGCGAGGATTATTTGTAAAGACCCCAAGGGGGTTGACAATATGACTGAATGTGAGTTTACTGCAGATTTAGTAGGTATGAATTGGATCGTTGCAGTTATTTTAGTCGGGATTGATACAGCTGGATATTATTTCCTATTGATTTAGCCAAATGAGGCATGCAGAATTATTCATTGAGAGCGTGTCAAGCGATTTACCATGTGAATTGTTTGCTGACATATCTGAATTATTAAAGAACAGTTTGCTAATTTTATAAATACGCATCATTTAGGCCTATGTGTTGCTATTTGATAGAAATTAAACTGCATTGAATAATTCCATACTTGATTTGGCTTTGTTACTTCAAATTTGTCAATCTGACAAGATTTTAAAATTCCATATAGGGCTTAAAAGAAACCAAGTTTATTTCCTGTAGGTCATGCGAAATTACGCATTATAAGATTTTGAGGGAAATAAATTACATTTTTTTCTCATACATTTTGCAGGGGAAATATCACACTGACATTCCATGATAATATTGCAAATTGTATAGAGTTAAACATAGTTTTGATTGCTTATGCTAGCATCATATTGAAGAAGAGCCATATTTCTCATGCATAGTGTTTCAAAATGAAGAACAATATGGTTATTATGATAAATATAATAAATGTGATGGTACAGGTAAAATTGCAGAACATAATAATTTTAAAACTTATTGAAATAAATTTGTTACAAATTTAGCCAACTGTAACCTTGAATCAACCCATTGTTAAGGGTAAGGTACCATGGAAACCAAGGACAAATAAATGCAATAGACCTAATGCAAACATTGGTTCTCCATGAATTAAGTGGAGTCGGCATCTTTAGAATAGATGAGAAATTGTATTTTTTATCACTTCATTTTTTTTTGTATTGGTTCATATTGTTGATCATATGGTTGAGATAGGAATAATATCCAATTATATCTAACATTGAAATATATAGGCCTATTGAATATACTTCAATGTAAATATAATTGGATATGGAATATTTTCATCCATATTTTTATACCTATTTCATCCACTGGCACTATATATATAGTCTGTATACCTTCCTTGAGTCAGTAAAGTAAAATGAAATTGTGGGATTTTCTTACAAACTGTTATTTTTTACAGGAATCTGTTATGCTACATGTAGTTGGATTCCTTGCATCATTTCCTTTCTGGATATCTACATGTAAATTACTGACTCGAGAAAGGTATACAGAGTATAGACTGATGTATAGTAGTACGCATCCCTTCAATACAGCTCATCTGTACACAGCTCTTCATGATTGAATATAAAAAGGAAAACACAATTAACCTACCAGATGAATAGTTGAATTATTAACATCATGTTGTAATTTTGCATTTATATCTTTTCAAATTCTTTTCACATTATTCATGAAATGTGTGTTTAAGTTGACATGATTTGGTTGTGAATGTGATGTACATATTAGATGTGCAAATGTTGATTTCGTACGATAGTTTTAAAGTAATGGTTCTTGTTATAGAGTTGTTTTAGTGAAAATAAATTGAACACAAATTCTGTTCCTGCCCATCCAGGTAATCTATTGCCTTGGCTGGTATGCATCCAACAGATCTGAAATCAAATGAGGTGGATGCATTCATATTCCTAGTCTATTGAATCACATAATTTTAGCTATTATATTATCACTGTCAACAAAAAAATGAAAGGAATATGAAGAGTGGGGAGGCATAGTAGGATGGCTATTCATGTCATAGCAATGTGTAGTAATAAAATTTCTCAATTTGTAGGGAAAATTGGATACACAGACCTGCCGCGTAATGAAATTTCAACGAAAATTGATTAAATCAGGTTCAGGCAAGGGGGTTTTGGAAGTTTTTGTATCATGACACCACCTATTCACATAAATGTATATATTTATGTGTGTAGTGTCACAAATGCGACTAAAGTTAAACATACATGTTTGATGTAAGATTTTCTTATGAGCCAAATGTTTGTAATATTGATTTTGAGATATGATTTAAATAATGTTAGGCATGATACCCGAACTGTCCTACAATACATGTAGCAAATTGGTTTCAGTCCTGGTTATCAGGGAGACTGAAAGGGTTAGTGATTTGAGTATCTGCCTAGCACACAGAAGGTTGTGGGTTCAATCACAGATCCTGGGTTCAGCCATGGATGGTTCAATTAAAACCACTTCTATTTGCCAGTAACTCAAAATTCATTTGAAACAACCGACAGATGAATGATATGTGAAAATAATTGCCTTATTTATATATTTAATTATTTTGTGTTTTTGTTGTTGTTTTTTTGTACAGGATCAGCATGTCCAAGATTCCCCACACCTCTGCTGCATTTATATAACAAATACAAGGTAAGTACTCCTGGGGTAAGCACATTTTTACTATCAAGTATGTAGAAGACGCACAAGAAAACATGCGCAAGGGTATCTAAACTGACCAGCAAGATGCCTTTTACGCGTAGTCCATGCGAACTACTCCCACAGCGTGTAAACCATGTGACCTTGTTCAAAACAATATCACAGGAATGCTTGTAGTAGTGGTTGTAAGCTCTTGAATTTTCAGGCTTTTGCCTGAATTTAGGCAGTTTTGTTGCCCAAATTTGCACATTTTAATTTTTTTCAGCCTGTTTTGGGCCTTTTCAGGCCGAATTCACTCACTTTTCCAGGCAGTTTTCAAAAAAAGTAATTTTCATGCCTGTTGTAGGTGTAGGCTCTCGAAAAAGCAGGCTTGTATCATACTTGTACAAAGCACTATTTCAGTCTATCAAACAGCAGCTTTCTAGAAAAACATGTCTTATTCTGACGACTCGTTGAGCAAACAAGGATACATAATGGAGCAAACTATCCAGATCTATCACTTCTTTGATGTGTATTGAATTTGAAAATTGCCACTTGGTGAGAATATTCTGATTGGTGTTCAAATGGCTGGCAACAAGTAGATCTGTTGCTGTGCGAATCAAGTACACGGGGCAGAGTGATTGATGAGTCAATTCTGTTATACGATAAGGTCATAAATGTATTGAGTGGGCTCCTGTTTTTTGACGTGGTTCTAGAATACATGAAAGTGAAACACGCATCAGAATTTTTTTCTGAACATGCTATTAATAAAACTGCATGCGTATATTTTCCCCGCAGATTCTACATTTTAAATATTAGTACACATAATACTATAGACAACAGCAAATTCAAATTAAACATTGAACTGGATGCCTTGAACCAGAATGCAAAATTGTCTCAAGATAGATTAGTGTTCCTTGTTCGGCATTAAAATGCTTGCCACAGCTTAACTGTCTACATGTCTAGGTGAAAAGTACATGTACACCTAGATGTGAATAGCAATGCCAGAGAACTCAGTAAAAGTACTTTAATAGGGGACTGTTATAAGTTGAACTATCCTATGTGATTTCATAGGCTTGTTTGTTTTATTTATTTATGTTTGTTTATGTCCATGAGATTTGAAAGAATTTATTTGCAAATGGTACACTGAAATCAACAGAGAATTGTGTGAGAAAGTGCAGTCTGTTTTGCAAGTAATAATTACATCTAGAGGATGAAGGCAGAGGGTTCAATTACTGTACTTTAAAAAAAATAGCCACAAGTGATGTCAACTTCAAAAGGAAGATCTGCACAATAGGAAGGTTATGAATTAAGTACAAAGAGGAAGAGAGCTAAGCTTAAATGCTTGTAGCATTTATAGATTTATTGTTGCAGAAATCTCATTAGCCTTTCTATCTCATATTGAAAATTAGTTTCACCATTCCATGCCATGCTAGCTGATAACGTTGCTGTAGTCTTCATTATACCATGCTGCCCCAAGGTTTGATTTATCAAATAATAGTTGTTTCAATAGATTCATTACCAGATCAGGTGAGACCGGAGATTGAGACAACCACTGTCTTGTTGGTCATTCAGGTCTTTTCTGGAGGGACAGGAGTAGCTGTGATTGAAGATTATAATGAAAAACAGTATATTGCAAAAGCTAACAAGCTTGTTTGTCCAGTATAGTAAATTGGAGTTGAATTGGTTCATTCATGCATAATTTTGCTAATATTGCCTGTTGGCTTCAATTGGTGACAGTTGGAAATATTCAAGGTGTGAAAATTAGAATCGCAAGAACATGGTAATGATCAATAGGATGTTTTTAAACTGCCTGGCACTTCTTGTATGATCAATTTACTAGGCTTGTTCTCATTTGGCAAACTTCAGACAGGCCAAAGGAGAAAACTTGTGTTGAGGAGAACACAGTTACGATCTAGTTTCCTTATCAGGGCAGAGACAAGTAGATGTGTTTTTGTTTGATTTTTTACCCTCCAACATGCTTTAGCTAGTACTGCGAGATTGGGGGGGGGGGAAAAAAAAAAAAAAAGGACAGGGCAAGTGCATGTCTGATGTGCAATTATTCAAATGCTCCTGATATCATCGCCATGACCAAACATGTACAAGGATACTCTGTATAAATCTTACAGTGTTTACTTTCCATAGGCATCTCACTCCCTATTTACTGCAGGAAACATTCCCGATGGTTTCTATATATTCTTGCAATGTATTATTCATCAGCTTGCACTAGCACAGGTGTACCTTGACGGCCTCTCATCCTCTGACGGCATCATGAATGTATTCTATATTGCAAACTTCTAGTTTTTAAGTAAGAAAAAAAATTGTATCATTATCGTGGGATACAGAATGAATTTGCAGTATCCATTTCAGGATTATTCCATGATAGTGATGATGTGATCACAATTACTGTCAAGGAAATTGGATTTTACTGGTTAATGTGGTTATATGGATATTGAAAAGTTTGTTACCAAAAAAATTCTTAAGGTCAAGATCTGCATACATTTACATGTATATAGGAAATTTTGTCGCTGTATGAAATATGCATCTGTAGTGTTTTGAATCTATGCAGGACTTGTTGTGTGATTTATTAATATCTTGGCATTTTAATTTGAAGGTACGTGTAGCTGAGGTGCTGTGTGCATCAAAAATATTTTAATAAAAAGGATGGGGAAATGATTGTGTTACACTCATGGTTGATATTGTTTTGTGCCAATGTCAGCAATGTGTATAATGAACCATCTTTATGCCTATTAGTGCAGAATTAATATTTGAGTTTGATATATATAAAATTACTTGCTGGTGATGAGGTCATTTCAGCATGCCGTTAGATTCAGTGGTATTATTAGTTACCCCATGTTTGTTCATGAAATATGGTAAAATATCTATGGTCTGGTGCCGTATTCCATGAAGCCGATGGTCGAATGGAATACTGCACCAGACAGTAGATATTTTCCCGTATTTTGTGAGAACAAACAGGGGGCAACAATTTTTATTCTTTAGTGAACATGAATTCTATTGTCTTCCAACTTATTTATAAACTTTGTTGAAGGAATTTAGTTTGATAATCTTACTGAAAAGTAGGCCAGTTTCCTTCTTGCTTGAAGAGTGCAGCCATGCTTCACACGAAATATGCGTGTGAGGCTTATGATATCACGTGAGTCGTGTTACGCAGACGCTCGCGTGTTAGGACTATGCATGCTAATCAAAATGATGCACATTAATACTTCATCAGATTTTTCTTAAAAGCAAAACAGGCAATAATAGCAAAAAATTCCTTATGTTAAGACTTGAAGGGGATGATCAATATTAAATTTGGCCAATCTAAAAATGTGATATTAAATAAACCACCACTTTTGTATTTGATATCGGGGAGTGTTGACACAATATCGCTGCACAATATCAAAATGTGCTCCATGGAAATATCATATCATGATAATTCCCTGTCTTTATTATTCAACATGGATTACCTATCTAGAGATAAACTAGGCGGTAGACAGGTCCCATCATTGTGTATGCATGTCACATTATGTATAAAGCAGAAGAAATAATTCAGTCTTGACAGTGTAAGCTGTGGGACCTATGAATCTGTGCTGTATATATAATTTAAAACACTTGCAGTCTTGCAAGTTTGTGGCGTACCTGTATAGAAGGAGCGAAGCAGTATACAAATGGTGCAGAAATGCATTGATGTATACAGTATAGTACTTGGAAGATGTAGCTTCTGGTTGGTAGATATGCATAGAGAGAGCATTCTAAATTTATCAACACTTCGTCCTGCATACATATATATTATTATGTATTTTATCAGACCGAGGTGATGGATTTGATTGCTTAATGAGAAATTGAAAAGAAGACACTGTGTACCATGTGTGTGTGAGATATTCAAACTTGTATTGGAGACATTTATTGTAACATATATATGTCGGTGATAAAATATACCAGTGTCAAAACCATTACAAAAATCAAAATCTGCATTAAAATTCTTGAGTATTTAGTTAAAATATTACTCTTGATTTCACTTTTTCATCTTAATTTTGATTATTGAAGAGAATAGAAAACAAGGCGGCTTACCAAAAACCGGAATACATGTATAGAATATATAATGAAATTAGCCATTCATTTGATTTTTGTTGTTGTTGGTATCAAGAACCACTCTAAAAATGCAGGCTTATGGCCCTTTCCTCCTGGAATAAAAATTGATTGAATGTGGAATTTGATGTTTATTACGGATTAGCATTGAGCCATGTTTCATCTGGTAAAACAATATACTTTTAAATATAAAGATAATTTTAAGTACTCTATAATCAGTATTATCATTTTGCAAATATATGTGGTTTGTTTTCTGAATTAATTTCCTTTCTCTCTCTATTGTTTCAGCCATTAAATGAAAGACTGCAGTTATGAGGAGGTGAGTATTAGTGTATAGTTTTGTTTCTCCCTCAATTTTAGGTTGTGTATCAACTATAATTAGTAAACTATATTGTATATAGCGTTTCACTCCCACCATAACTAATATTAATTAGTACATGTAGCTTTGAAACTGAACTGCTAGTCGTTGCATACAAAGACCTGAATTGCATACAAAGACCTGTATTGCCTACTTAAGGGCGTACTACACCCATATATTGGTTTGATTGGTCTAAAAAAATATTTTATCATTTCAAGCTAGGCGATATATGCACTGATCATGTGAAATAAAAAAAATATGAAAAACATCGTGAAAGTGTCCCTTTTCACCTATTTGTCTTAAAGTTGACTGGTTGTTAAGGACGCTACCACGTAGTCTCCGTCACAACCGGTTTCTGCCGTTTCTAACATTCATCGATATTCACAATACAGTATTAGACTTGCTACCAGTCCAAAATACGACCTGCCTATGTATGTTTAGGGCTGACACGTCAATTTGTATTACCAATAGGAAATACACAGGTCAGACATTTGAGAATAATTCTTTAAGATTTGGTAAAAAAAATTGTAGCCGCCTCATTAATATGCTACCTAATCAAAAATTTTGTTGAAATAAAATTAAGGATCGAATGCGTTTTAGTGTCAAAAAGGCAAAATTACCGTCAAACTTTAGCGAATTCTGCACCCTTGCGAAGCCCTCCGGCGGGTGCACAGTTAAATCGGGAATAAAAATATCCGACCTTTGCGATCAAAAACAACAAATTACAACATTGGACCATGTTTGGACATACTATAGGCAAAAAAAACACTATTGCCAAATAATATAGAATAGAACATTTGACATCAACTTGACAAACTAATGAAGAAAATGTGCTCCATAAACATTAGGTAAGTGCGCAAAACAATTCCTATTCAAATGCGTGTATAAAACTGAACAGGGCGAGATTTGGCTACAAGACTACCGCATAAGTTCAAAGTTGCCAGATTCAAACATGAGCATGTATGCCTAGCACCTTCTCTTGGTAAAATCCCTGATAAAATCAAGATTGTGACCGTCGTGTTATTAAAATTGAATTTTAAGCGTTGGAACTTAACACAAAATACCATACGGGTATGCTCTCCCGGAAAGACCCCCCCCCCCCCTCCATTTTTTGGATTCCGCAGCTCCAAAAGACCCGTGACCAAAATAGAGCTATAGGCGCAGGCGCAGGCATACGTAAACACAGAAACTTGACAATTTCAGCTCTAAGACCTACATCGCTCGATCATTCTTCACATGTCTGGGTTTTTCAGGCGTTATTCACCCAGAAAGCCAAGAAAGACCCAATTTTGACTATTCGCAGCTCAAAAGACCACCTTTTATATTTATTGGCAGCTCCAAAATGATCCCTTTCCGGCATGTAGGCCTACCCAGTCACGCCGTCAGCACCCCGGGAGATCAGTCCCGGACCCTACTAAATTCTGGGGAGCATACCCCAGGAGCATACCCACCAGAAATGTATGTTGTGCCCCCCCTCCCGTGAAGTGGCGTCATGGGGATCATGGGCGTAGCTAGGACTTTTTAAGGGGGGGGGGGCAAAGGAGTGAAAGGGGAAACCCTCATTCAAGGGGGAAATCTTTAACGAAACAAAATAGGCTCCTAAGTACAAAAAAGACCCTAGTAAAATTCTTCAGGGCAACCGCATCCAAAGGGGGGGGCGGACTTTCCACAGGGGTTGGGGTAGCTTCCCCATTGCCCCCCCCTTATGTACTGACACTGGACGTATGAGAAATTTGCTCATTTCCATAAATTAAGACATTTTAACAATTCCGCAATTTTAGACATTTTAAATGGTAGGCCCTAATAAAGTGAGTAGAAAAAGTGAATAATAAATAATAGTAGACCTATTACACCCCATAGATATTGGCCAATGTCAATGCACATGTGCACGTACGTGGCATCACTCTGCTATCGGTATTTCTTTTGTGCCAGAAGAGGCATTTTGCAATAATATAGGCCTACGTGCCAAAACTTGCTTGCCCCTTCTCGGCCTGCCTAAAACTGAATACCGGTTGCCATGTAGGCCTAGGGGGACAATGTTTTGGTAGGCCTATGTCGATAGAAGGGGGTTGGCATGTCAAAGTGGGGAGGACAAAGATTTGTTGGCATGGGGAAAGAAATTCACCACCCCAGATGGCGAGTTGCGATAATATAAACTTAATCAGCGGTGAAAAGCACGAGTATAATAGGCCTACAATTCCATAAAAATAATAGGCGTGAGGCCTACATTTTAAAAGGTAACACGGAAAAATGAAAGTTAAAGGTTATAGCCCGGGGCAGTCATATAATTAAAATATTATGATGAAATAAGCATGATAAGGGGCTCACTGGGGGATTTCCAAATGGTGTAGGCCTACCAACTGAATTTCTTATCCTCTTACCCCGGCCCGGCCTTTATAATCGCCTTTGTTGTCCCTGTTTGTTGTTATAGTAGGCCTATTAGTGGCTTAGCCAAACACTGAGTATTAAAGACAAAATCTCATCCCGGAAAAAATCATCAGACATTTTACACGAATCTGATTACTAGCGGGATAAGCCTATGATAGGCCACCTACATTATATCGGGCTTCAACTTTGTCAATTGGCCTACTGCTGTTAGGATCCTATGCCAAATACATTTCAAAAATATTAAATGACAATTTAAATGACTTATCCTTCACTTTTAGACATTTATAAACAATTTTAATTTTTCACACTTTGCTGGGATCACTGGATAGGCCTTTAAAATGGTATAGATGGGAATGTCTAAATTCGAGCGTAGGGCCTACGTTATAGGCCTGAGCGTGCCGGATAAACGTGCAGGAATTTTTCATGATTTTGACTGCGTTTCTATTCTGTAGGCATACCGTGGACGTGATTCCAAAGCCAAAAATTCCCCCTTCGATCTGCCAAATTTTCCCAAATTCCTGTGCCCCCGGCCCGTCTTGGCTTGTCTAAAATTTGTTTTTTCCTTCTCCATGGCTCCGTATTGGGATTGCCCCATACGCCGGAATTTGATCTTTAAAATACCTAAATATATACCAAAACTCGGCAACTCATTATAACATAATGGATTGTGGGTGAACACTTGTCAAAATTGTCGTGTGTCAAAATTGCTACCGTATATCGTGCAGAACTCTATGGAAATATACACAATATTTGATTTTTTTGCCTTGGATAGCGACAATCATAGGTAAGTTACAAATGATATGACTCGCTTAAAATATGCTATCACTGTATCAATTTTGGAGTTCCTAGTTGAAATGGGTTAGAAAACAAAAGGTAAAATAGTTACCAAAATCGCAAATTTAAGCTTAACGCACTTACGAAATATGGTGGGTATAGGTGACGAGAAATGCAATTTTTTCAACATTGCTGTAGTATGGTTGTGGTAACCTGTTACCTATGGCTTAATTAAGTTTCAGTGAAATAATGTAAACTAGTTAAAAATACAAAGTATAGCTCAACATTGAAAATAGAAGCATTTTAACCAGTTCGTTTTTGATAGATGTGGAGCACTGAAAATCACCAAGTTCATGAAGCCATCAGGAACCACTTATTCCCATTTTACATATCAACATTATTTCTCTAATGCGTTAGCAACACATATCCAAAATTTTAACGAAATCCGTTGATAGCAAGCTTTCCAAAATGAAGTGAATTTAAAACATCAGTGATGTACCACCTTTTGGCTTCTACCTTCAAAAGCATGTAAGCTACATTGATACCGATGCCACCAATAGAGCGAGAAGATTTGCCCTTCATTTTGCATACCACTATGTCCAATTTTTTTTCCTCATTTCTTCACAAAATGCAAAAAACCCGTAAAAAAATGCGATGGGTGTAGTACCCCCTTAAGCTGCCTTTTCTAATGAAGATATTGAAATATGTATCAGGCAAATATTTCTTTATTAAAATGGTTGCCATCTTGAACTTAGCAATATGTATGGCTGGCTGATTGCTTTTTCACGCTTAAAGCCGCTGAATTTTCAAGTTCTTGACATTTTGAATTTTGATATTATATTCTGACATGTCTTTTTATCTCTTCCATTTATTGCACAGGTATTTTTGTACAACTTAAATATTACTACAAGGATGCACTTTTGTCACATTTTAAAGGTGAGTATAGTGTGTGTAGGACTGAAGGTCAATCCCATATTGTATTGGCGAGGTTAGCGAAATAAGGCCCAATGTCCTCAAAAATTTGGTGAGGGCCTCGAAAATTTAAGAGCAAGGTCTGGCTTATTTCGACACCTGGAGGTTAGACTATACTCGGACAGGGAATCGAATCAACACAGCAAGCTGAATGCCCGCATTTCCATCATTCAACCATGACAACATGCACACGTGGTGGTTATGGGATTTGGTGGACGTGTGCAATTACAATTTTACATGGCACATTAAAATGCCATATTGTGTTCATTCAATTGAATTTCTGACTGAGGGAGAGTCTGAGAGGTTTGCATGTTACTCATCGAGAAGAAAATTGTGTACTTGTGCATTTATATTTCAACATGCAGACGACACTCATCAATTGATTAAGATAACATGCAAGAATCCCTACCTGCACAAAGACTTCTGATCTTTCTCTAAACATACATTGCAGAAGGTACACTCTTTTGACCCCTTTGCATGATGATTACATATGTTAGATTTCCCACTGGGTTAGGTCATGTATGGTATAAAATGCAAGATTCTGAAAACATAATGATGTAAATAATTGTATAACATTTGGGCAGCAACAACCACTAATGGTTGTATTGTTGTTGCTGATGTACTGGGTGTCCCAGAAAGAAATGTATTGTCAGAAACGTTTGGGATATTTTAATGGGTGAACCAAACAGAACTAAACAGTTGATGTGCTTGAGGAATAAAATGGCTATCACATACCTTCTGAGTTTTGACAATCACTTTCTTGAGATATAAGAATTTCACAAAAATATCAATCACTGACAATAAATGCCTCATCCACAGTGATTGGTATTACTGATATACAGGTTATTGATTGATATTTGAATCTGTGGGATGGTTTGAAAATGGTTCGTAAAATTCTTATATTTCAGGAATATTGCAGTCAATTGTCAAATTTTGTAAGTTTGGTTTGGTTTAGGCATTAAACTATACCTAAAGATTAAAGTTTCTGATAGTGCATTTCTTTCCAGGACACCCTGTATGATTGTTTGTCATCTTGGTACCATAGGGTGAACATTTCTTGTTTATATATCACTTCCTTTTTTTCCTACCTTGGCTTCATGATGAAATTGGGCCCAGAACTTGGTTACCAATAATTATATCATCTGTGCAGTATGTGTTTTTAGGTTATGAAGCTTATACTGCTTTATCATGATTATTACATGAACTGTGAGGTTCTTCTCTGCTATTCATGTATCAAAGTGGTGACATTTGAAATAATAACCTCCCTTCCCTGATTAGTTCCGTTGCTATGTATATTTGTGTGTGTATGCATATTTGTGTGTGTATATCTTGGGGATTTATAAGATTTGCTGTACAATAGTTCATAGTGGGGTCATGTTAGGTTACAGGAATTCCTGTTTCCCTATAACATTTGTATGTGCTGCTGTTTGTGTGACAATAATATCGCCTGATGTATAGAAATGATTGGTTTTGTACAAGTGTACTCTGTATTGAATATGTGTTGTATAGAAACAATTTTCTTGGTGTGTACTCGCATTGCAGCGCAATATTAGGTCATGTAAAAATATGAACAGAAGGTTTGATAGTTGTACTACAGACAGATCAATGCTGTGAACAATCTGTTGTGAAAATAATCCATTTTCTGGTTGTTTTCATATCAATCTTGTACTAAATTATAGTGATAGACTTCAAATGATTGTCTTTCCTACTCCCCCCTTTGGATATTGCATACATGTACTGTATCAACCTAATAGGAAGAGCTGGGTTAATTGACCTGACTCGGTACTGCTGACAATTTGTTGTGATTTTCAAGTTTGTATGTTTGGTGTACAACAGAGCCTAGCTAGCCTAGCTGTATTTTGATATCTTGTTTATACCTTGCTACCAGGTAGGCATAATATTGTGTTGATAGCTCTAGCCACATGGGTGATAGTTGGAGCAGAACTTGGGAGGTGTAAATTAACTTGCTACAGTAGATTACACTGGGAATCTGTCCATGTCCCATTTCCTAGTTTGTTTTCATGGTTTCTGATGTGTGTAAGGAGTGACAGTGGCTAGATAGAAGAAAACAACTTTGTTCATAGAGAAAATCTGTCTTTGGGAAAAGAATGGATCAGTTTAATCATGGTGCTATGTATACATGTCTGATGTTAAATTTGGGCTTGAATATGTATGAAATACAAGAGAAATGCAGGAAAATCAGTTGCTTGTCAACCCTGACACTTGTATGTGTTTTTAATCTCTTTGGGATTTTGCTTGTGGTTTAAAGTTTAGAATTTGAAAGTAATATGACATTTGAATGAACGATATCATCCCTTGTGTAACTTTACCTTGCCATTTGGCAGAGAATCATTCTTATTAGATTGAGAGATTGGGTCTGACTTTGATTTGTGCTGATTTGAAATGTTTCACATGCAAAATTGAAGACAAATGGAGTGTAGGATTTGTGGCCTATAGATTTCTGTGCACTCAAGGCAGTGCGTCTCACTCAAATATGAAGTAGATATTCCTCTAGTTGCCTGCCACGTTAACCCTTTGCCTATGGTATAATCTTAACCGAGATAAAAAAAGAATAAACTATTTCTATTTGCTGCGAACATAATTCTATTTTGCTTGGGGAAAACAAAAGGATCAATGATGAGAAAAGAGATTACGCTGACAAAAAAGGTTTGCTTTACTTGTGAGTGGGAACTCAAAACTAGGGAAGTGGAGTAGCTGCAATAAACACCTACAGCTAGCACGACTTAAAGTTAAAGGGCTGATGTTTCAATTAGGGATATGCACCAACCAAAAATTTATATTATGGATATTGATAATTGCATTGCCTTGCAAATACTATGTACATGTATGTATCCCTTTCTCCTGAATGCAAGTAGCAACCAATGACTATGTCATGAGGCATTCTATATAGAGCAAGCAATTTGGGGACCTCGTACATACATGAAATTATGGGTTTCAATGAGAAGAAAGTTGAAAGAGTAATGCAATTCCCCGCTATCTCTCTTCTTTTTTTCCCCGAGTGAGATGCTGATGGTTGCTTCTAATGATTTCAGTTGTGTGGTGTACTTTAATATTGAATTGATAATGGATCAGGTGGGAAATGTAATGCACAATACAGCATCATTTTGCTTTAATTTTGCAGCTTCATGTTATATTTAATTTTTTTTTTTGATCCTCTCAAAACCAAATTCAAGTTTAACAAAAATGACACAGTTTAACAAAAATGACACAATAATTTTATTCAGTCCTATATTTTTTTTCTGAATTCTCACATTTTGCTTGGCAGTAATACTTGTTTATTTAAATGTAGAAAATACTAAATCCCCTGCCATCTCTCTTAGAAAGCTTTTCATTCATTTAAAAAAGTTAGCTTTGAAAGTGTGACCCAAATTTGTATTGCTATTCCCATACACATGTTTCTTATCAATGCATGCCAGAGATGCAAATTTCAAATAAGATACTCAAAATAGAACATCCAGCACAAGCCTGTGTCTGTCCATCTCCCTTCTGTGAATATATACTCTTTGTAGACCTCCTTAGCTTCAAACTGTGACCTGAATTTGTTATTGTGATTCATGCTTGCTTCTAACACTTGCTCTCTAAACACACTGCAGGGAATTGAAAGAAGAATTTAAGATGCTCATGTTTAAAAGTAGAACATGAAGCACAACCTCCCTGTCTGTCCATCTCATTTAGTGAAAAAAAATGCATTGAGAACATGAGGAAGAATCTATAGATCCTGCCTGTCTGTCTGTCTCCTTAGGGAAAAACGTCTTGTAAGAAAATACCACTGTACGGTGCATATTAATGAGATTGTGACCTAAATTATGGGATTTTATATAGGAAGAGTTAAGGTAGAGCTAGACTGTGTGCATATGGTACAGAACAAGTCATATCTGAATGTTAAGTACGCCGTGCATACATTGAAAGCCTAGCTGTGTTCTGCGCTGTCTGTCTTGTTTACCTTGCTGGATGGCTTGTGGCTCCTCAGGTTTCACTTGAGCTAGCTCAAAGAACAGATGATTTGATTAGCCATGTCATGCATTGTTTAGTTCCACTATCAAATGTCGCACTGTGAATTTTGTTTGCTTTTTCTGTTGGAGAGTATAATACTTATGGGGAGAATTTGACGATATACTTCGCATCCGTGTTTCCGAAAAGATGTTTCAGAATTATTTAAAATGAATCAACTGAGGATGGCATTGGTAAGCAGATGGAAGCTGTTTGTTATTGCCTAAAGAGGTTATTGATCATTGCAAATATTTCTCCTTCATTTTTCAGAAAAACCTCAGTGTTGAGTACTGCAGAGATTTTATGCAAGCCAAAGTTTCCCTCAGTGCTTGTCCAATACGGACCATGATGTAGACCTCTATCACTACGAGGGCCTACAGAAAAAAAAGAAAGGTAAAATTTCATTCTATATATAATTACTAATTAAGAGTCCTCATTAGTGATTTAACAGATCTATCATGCTGTTGCTGATACTTCTGCTGTCATTGATGCATAATAAGAGATATAAAGTATACGGTCTGCTTTTGCTCGGCCTATCACGTGACAATATTTTGTAATTCTTAAAAACTTGAGAACGTTCCTGCAATCTTATTGGTTCTTAACTTAGCTGTGTAATCTGACACTATATAACACGGTTCAACATGTGCACTTTGATGCAGTATGCATGTCATCATCAGAAAAGAAAGAATGAAAACCAGGATTGTCCGTTTCTAATCTTTTAAATATTTTGAGTAGTGTATTATGATCACTACAATATTCATGTTGAAGTGGTTGACAGACATAGTACTATTCGTTGTCGTAGTGCACGTCAGAATGTGCACGTTAGAATATGACCGTTGCTAGGTCAACCGGATCACGCTTTCTTTGTTACGAACCAGTGATCGAAATGATCACAACACAAAGCCTATGGCATATCAAAATTCGGAACAGGTGTATGAGCCCAGGCTTGGAGCAGTAACCAATGGTTACTAATGTGCACTACGACAGCGAATTATATAGCTTTCACTAGTCTGCCTAGTTTCCGCTAGATAATTCCATTAATATTATATACTTCAGCAGCCATTAGTAGTTTGTAATATTTGGTATCATTACTTTTTGACAAGGCTGATAATGAATATTGTTATTAAAAAAAATATTATAACACTTTGCCTGTGTTTATTTTCTTGATGTTTCAGATTTTATTTGAAGCACCTTTTGGAGTGCCAGATTTACATTAATAAGAAGACGTTAACCTCCCTTACGGACTTCCATTGTGGCCATTTTGAAAGCTGCATATTTATTAAGGGAGTGTTGAGAGTACACATGAATAGGAGTGTGAAAGAGACTAATAAATGCCTTGAGTGGATTTACCATATTATATATATACAACGAACATTGAATAAATATTACCTTTAAACGGTAAGTTGTCAAGTTTTATTCTGTGATCTTTATCTAATAGATATATCTTATCTATGAATATAAATATTATGTGTTAGTGTGTGCCAGCATGACATGTGTGTGCCAGAGTGTATGTGCACACTGCCCTAGTCCCTTAGCCAGGAAAGATTAAATTTGTGATATGAATCGGTGGACAAAACCTACAGGTAAATTCATGATTCATATATTTTCATAATTCACATAAAATATGTCAAAATATGATTTGAATAAAAAATTGATGACAAGCAAATCATTGTGGAGATTACCAAAAGGCCAATGTTAAAGGCCAGAGGTATATAGATAGTTGCCCTATACATGTACTACATGTACTATAATCTGTTCGAATTCCAGTGACACCTTGTGCATATTGCCTTGGGAAGGATTGAAGCCGCTACAGAGGTAGAATATTTGATATATTCATGTCTTAGTTATAAAATTCCCATTCTATTTCCAGTAATATTAAACTGGTAAGGAAATATTTGATGACGTAAAATCGATAATATATTTCCACCAGACATTCTACGTAACATATGATTGAAATAGAATGGCAGTAGATTAAATAATGAAGACATATTACATTGAATATTCTATGTCGAATACTCGGGAGTCTGTAGCGGCCATTATGCCAATGCTCACTGGAGGGGCTAAAAACTAGCACCAAAGCCCTGTTATAATTGATTTTTCCCAAGTAAAATGCAAGTAATTGTACCTAGTTCATGTATAACAATGCATCCAAAGATCCAAGGAAATTAATGAGGTGTCACTGGAGCATGAACAGATAATGATTCTAATTATTGTCCTTTATAAATTATAGGCATGTTATGGTTGATATGTAGATGTTATTTTAATAATAAACAAAAATTTACGTAAATGCTGAAACAGTAGAATGTAACATGTAGTATCCATAAGTTAAATTGACATGGAATTTTATTAACATGGAATTACAGTTCAAATAAGATAAAAGTGTGTTTTCAACTTTTCCTTCACTTTCCTCAATATTAACAGTAAAAATCAAATCTTAATCTTGCCATCTTTTATTTTTTCCTTTGCAGTTCCATACCACCGATTATATCTTTGAATAGGTATTACTAGCCTTACAGAGAGTCTATACACGCTTTGATGTACAGTAGATGTAGCTGTGCAGGGAATGGAAACAAATCAATACTTTGTCAGAGACCACAAGAAAGTGACCAATACTAACAAGGTGGGTGAAATCAATACATTTAGATGGCTACTCATGAGCTAGCTACCCCTGGTTGATGGCAGTTCTGCCAACCTTTTTTTATTAGAATAGTATTTATGTGAACATCGATCAGCCACTAAGTACATGTACTACATAGCTAATTTTCACAGCTTTTTCAGTATAAAAAAGTTGGGCCTTTTCAAATATTTTGTATCCACCGTTTTGATGTAGAGAAAGAGTTGTTGATGAAGTGGTGGTCCGCTCAGTTGGGTGATTTTTGTCTCGCCTGATAAGGCAGGAGACTATATAATCACTTTTCCGTATGTATGTATGTGTGTTGTGTGTATGTGTGTATGTGACAAATTTGGTTAAAGTTTTGGTTAAAGTTTGCTTTCCGCCTATTTTCTCGGAGACTATGAGTCGTACGTTCCTCAAACTTGGTGGGTGGGTGCATCTTGACCCGAGACAGAACCGGTTCGTATTGGTTAGTGGGTCAAGGTCACTGAGGTCATCTGAGGTCAAATTAGTAAAAACTATCGTATGGCCATGAAACTTGGTGAGTCCAGTCAACATTTAAAGCCAAATTTTTGGAAGGTCATTTCAAGGTCACCAGAGGTCATCTGAGGTCAAATTAGTAAAAACTGTCATATGGCCATGAAACTTGGTGGGTACAGTCAACATTTAAAGCCAAATTTTTGGAAGGTCATTTCAAGGTCACCAGAGGTCATCTGAGGTCAAATTAGTAAAAACTGTCATATGGGCATGAAACTTGGTGGGTACAGTCAACATTTAAAGCCAAATTTTTGGAAGGTCATTTCGAGGTCACCAGGGGTCATCTGAGGTCAAATTAGTAAAAAGTGTCGGATGGGCATGAAACTTGGTGGGTAAAGTCAACATTCGAAGCCAAATTTTTGGAAGGTCATTTCGAGGTCACCAGGGGTCATCTGAGGTCAAATTAGTACAAACTGTCGGATGGGCATGAAACTTGGTGGGTCCAGTCAACATTTAAAGCCAAATTTTTGGAAGGTCATTTCGAGGTCACCAGGGGTCATTTGAGGTCGAATTAGTAAAAACAGTCGTATGGGCATGAAACTTGGTGGGTACCGTCAACATTTAAAGCCAAATTTTTGGAAGGTCATTTCGAGGTCATCTGAGGTCAAATTAGTAAAAACTGTCGGATGGGCATGAAACTTGGTGGGTGCAGTCAACATTTGAAGCCAAATTTTTGGAAGGTCATTTCAGGGTCACCAGGGGTCATCTGCGGTCAACTTAGTAAAAACTGTCAGATAGGCATGAAACTTGGTGGGTCCAGTCAACATTTAGAGCCAAATTTTTGGAAGGTCATTTCAGGGTCACCAGGGTCATCTGAGGTCAAATTAGTAAAAACTGTTGCATGGGCCTGACACTTGGTGGGTACAGTCACCATCAGCCAGATAATCGTGCCCAGCCGATAACCGCCAAATTCATTTACCGCTACCAAAAGCAATTGAAAAAGCAGGCAGTCGCAAAAGCAGGCGAGACTCGTGGTTCGAGAACCGCCTTGTTTTCTTACTTGATTCAATAATAGCACCCAAATATTTATGATTTTTGGTGCCTTTAACTTTCATGAGCTTTCCACATTTTGTTCTGTTGCAACTATGCATTGGTGAGCTATCTGCTTGATTGGCTGATTGGATAATAATTGGTTCCAATGCAGCAGAAATAATTTTAGAGAAGTTGATTTAATTTCCAACTGTGCTATTGCAATTTTTAATATGTGTCCTGCACACAGTGCATATATGGTCGAATCCAACGAAAAGTGTACACGGCATGTTCATGGCCATAACTTAAAAGTATTAATCAATTGGCATTCGTTTTTTGTATTGTGTTTATTCGCTTGATCATACGCTTCGCGCCATATATATAATGACCCCTTCTGTGAAAAACTTAGACACAGAGACCCCAAAACATGCTATACTTATACATAGAACTACCCACCTTCAATGTTGATACAAATACAAATTGCATTAATCTACCGATTATGCGAAACACAAAAACCCTCTCACACAGAGATTTTTCTGACCTGTCCCTAAGACCGACCTATCGGGCGCCCTTTGAGTTGAGCGCATGCGTTATAGCGATCCCTGTTCAAAATTTTTTGTCACCGCCCAAGAAAGGCGTGTTGCTTATGAGCTCCGGACGGTCGTGCTTGTTGGTGAACGATTTTGTGTACTAAAACAGCCGTGTATTGCAATCGGAAGGATAGCAGTTATAGCGGAGAGTGTTAAGTATCATGGGGAACTTTTAAACTCATTAAACTATCGGGATGTGTCCTTTAGTCGAATTTTTCGATTCCCGCGATCGCCCAAAACATGGCGGTCGCTAATCTAAGGATCGCCCTTTGTTACCGTGTGATTGCCTAGCTTTTCGGAAGGCATTGCTAGAGCGTCCGCTGTATAGTTTAATCACACAATTTATTCTATATATGATATCCGTAACTTGTTATACTCATATAGCGTTTTCCCTGTTGTTCTTGGCAGTTGTTAGAATTAGACTAGTGACAACATACCAGAGACGTACAGTAGGTGAAAGTTGTGTGATGGTGGATTGCTACTATCAGTGAAGCTATATCGAAGTCGAGTGACGGGTTTTTATAGTCATATTTTATAGAGATATATTCTATATAATCTCTATTTTGTGCCGTTTCTCTGTGTAGATTGAATAAAATTTAATCGAAATCTAATTACCATAATAAAGATTATACCATCTTACTAGTACTTTGAAGTGACCTGTATCCTCTATATATTATATAATTGATTTCCCGGGGAGGACACCATATTATGTCTTCCCGTCGATGTGCTAAGTGCCCATCACCGGTTCCTGGCTGGGACCCTCATTTACTTTGTTATGTTCATCGTGAGTGTTCGCGTTCCGCCAGATGTACCATATGTATAGGGATTTCAGAGGAGCAGTTTGACGCTTTGGAGCGAGGTCAGCAGTTGGGAATTAGACCATCCAAACAGAGACCTTCAAAAGGTGGTAAGTCGGGTAAGTTAGTTGAGAAACGAGCGCGTGATAGCAAAGGAGGCCCGCTACCGCTTAAGTTAGGCGGCAAGGGGGCTACCGATGCTAGGGCTCCTGCCCTTTTCTCTGGTTCAGGTTCCCCCGGGAATCCTGAATTGGGGTCTAAAGGCTCAGACACGAGTAGGGGTGCGACTGTAGTGCCACAGAAAATGTCAGAGTTGGGACCAGCAGTTAGTACAGGTGCGCAAGTGCCGGGGAACACAGCTGGTCTCGATACAATGAACCCAGTTATTAGTACAGGGGGAAACCCCAGGAAAGTGCAGGGTTCATCGAACTTACTCATGAGTACAGGGTCACCCCGAAAGTAGTTGGTTCCAAAGATCTACCCATTAGTACAGGGGTGAATAACCCCCGGAAAATAGGAGGATCTGATACTGGTTCTCTCGCTAGTAAACAGTATGTTCTGTTAAACACGGGGGGGCCAGGATCTAGTGTTGCCACGAGTAAGGGAGCGATCCCGAAAGTGACAAGGGACCCACTAGGCTTAGTTGGAGTACAGGGGAAACCTCTCAAAAAAACGGAGCCAGTGGTAGACCCATTTCTAGTAACGGGGTCCCCCGTGAACGAGACTAGATCAGTAATGAAAGGATCGGTAGATGCGGAAGGTGCTACTCGAGCCTATCATTGGCACCCCGTTACATGCAACCCGGGATATCCAGGGTAGCGTGGACATGGGCGGAGCCCCCCCCCGATAAGTTATTATCATCAGGTATTGATCCGACTGCTCAAGTTACTCATGAGCGGTCTCAAGAGGATGTTCATCCTTTTGATAGTCGATCACCTAGGGTCATGCTTGATGGGTCGAATTATTCAATGATGAATAACTCCCCAAGTACACTACATCAAGTGTTCAATCAAGCAGCGCTGACCTCGGATTCTCCCAATACGGTCGATAATCCTCAAGGTTATACTAGTGTTTATCAATCAACTAGTCAGCAGGGACCCAGCGGTCATTCAACTTTCCCGCAAGGTCGAGAGTTGCCAACCGCGGCTAACTCGCGCCAATCCCAACTTGTATACTACTGTACCACAGACCGGACAGTGGCAACAAGCATGGGGGTGCCAGGAGTTGGTATACCCGTTAATCAAGGGAATTTCCCCAATGCTGGGCCGTGGATGAATCCGGCAGCAATGTGGGGATGTGTTCCTCCTTGGTTTAACCCGCAGAGGTTCGGACTTGGACAGACTCAAGTTCAGAATACTCGGGGTACCGGGTAGAGGAACGAGAGCACCTAGGTCGGTACCAGTGCGACAGCAGCCGAGTAGGCGGTCGACACCGTAACGGTAACTAGTGAGCCCTACGTTCCCAGTGACACCTAATGCATCGCAAGGTGCAGGCGTGTCCTCCCCTTCAGTTGGCGTTATGTCGGGTCTCCTATCAGGTTACACGGAGGGATCGACCATGACAAACACTTCTGAAACACAGGAGTATGAATCACAGATCGGTGTTGGGTCGGATTCAGATACCAGTGAGGGTGAGGAAGACTCTGGCGAGGAGGGAATGTCACATGAGATGACGTCATTTCCTCCGGCCCATACTGAGGGCGCAAGTGAGTCAACGTCTAGTGGGGTAGATTCTATACCACCCGGTTTTCGAAGGAGACCCGGACACGTTACGTCGTCTAGCTCGTAACTTAGACTTGACGATGGTCCTGAGGTAACCGAGGAGACACCAAGCGCCCTTCTAGGAGGCTTGGGGTAGGTAGTGGACTACACACATTATCTGGTGTCACTCTTCCTGCCGAAATACTTGGCTATTGGCAGGCTCTTGATAAGAAAGGAGATCATCGTGGATCCTTGTCTTATAGACGGCCGGTATACGGGAAAACGTTCCGTGTGTCTGAGAAGGACTATAACGGAATGTTCCGGTGCCCAGGTATAGAAGGGGACGTTGCTAAGTTCTTACCTCACCAAGTGAATAAGAACCACCCACAATCGTTCTCCCCATATTGGGAGGAACAATTAAAGTCGGTGGATAATTCTCTCAGAGTATCTACCAGACTTTCAGCCTTTTCTTCTTTGTTGACCTCGAGTGTAGGTCATCAAGTGAAGGAGCTGTGTGGGGAGGATTCCGATCTTTATCGGGATTGTGAGCTAGCGGCAAAGCTTTCCTCTACTATCATGGAGGAATCTAGGCTACTGACTCGCAGAGCAGTCCTACTTAGGCGGGAGAACGCTTGTGCCTCGTTGAATCTCGTTTTCAACAAAGACTTGTCAGAAAAGTTGAAAGAGACTCCGGTGGCACAAGCCTCACTCTTTGGTGATGGGTTTTGTTCAGTGGTTGATACACTCGCAACTAAACTCACCCAAGAGAGCGCTCTGCAGGAAAAGACGTCGCCTCTAACCCAGAAAGGCAAGTCTAGGAAGAGGAGGTCAAGAGGTCATGCCAAAGTCAAGGTGACCAGACAAGCCTCTTCCAATGTGACGCCACAAGCTCAAGCACCTGCCCGCACCGCCTCTTCCGCCCCTCGGGGTAAGAAGAGAGCAGGCACAGGAGCGGGCGGCAATCCTCCAAGAGCAAAGTACGCCGCATGGGGAAAGTCGTCTCGCACCTGAGGCACGGCGGCCGCGTGTTCACCTTTACTGGTGAACCCTCCACCAGGGGTTTCCCACAGGTGGGCGGCAGCACAGACATACACGCCGGGCATGGGAAACCATCAGCCCGGGCTCATGGGTGCTTGGGGTAGTGAGCAGGGGTTATCAGTTAGAGTTTACCACAACCCCTCCGTCGCAGAACCTGCAGAGGGAGACAAGATTACCAGCTTCTCTAGTTCAGAGGCAGGTACTGCTCTCCGAAGTTTCAAATCTACTTCAGAAAAATGCCATAGTCCCAGTCTTCCCCCCCTTTCAAGGGGGTTTTGGTCGAGCTTCTTTCTGGCTCCCAAAAGACTGGAGACTGGCGTCCCATCCTGAATCTCAAACCATTGAACAAATATATCAAACCACGAAGATTCAGGATGGAGACTCTGGCAACTGTTCTGACATGTCCAATCAAAGATTGTTGGGCAACGCGTCAATAGATTTGAAAGATGCGTACCTTCATGTACCCATCCACCCGAACGACCAGAAATGGCTCAAGTTCAGGGTGAAAGACCAGACATACATGTTTCGATGTCTTCCATTCGGTCTTTCCACAGCCCCACGGGTCTTTACTCGTATAGTAAAGACAGTGGCGGCTTATCTCAGACGAAAGAAGGCGTCAATCTGTGCGTTTACCTCGGACGACTGGCTGATATACAGTCGGTCGCTGGTAGAGGCTCTGCACCATATAAAAATGGTTCAAGAGACTGTGACGAGTTTGGGTTTTGTGATAAATGTGAAGAAATCAAACTTCGTCCCGACACAGATCCCCCAGTTTCTGGGGCCCGCTCTGCACTTATCGGAGGGCCTGGCCAGGCCCTCTCCGGAGAGAATTATGAACATAATACAATGCGCCAAGATTCTCAGTGCAGAAAGTCACGCTCCAGCCACTGCTTGGCTAAGAGTGTTAGGACTCATGGCCAGTCTAGTAGACCTGGTGCCGAATTGTCGTATGCATATGAGACCAATTCAGCTGCACCTACTGGCTTTTTACAGACCCAGTTGCCACTCAGTTTACAGGATGGCTCCAATGTCGGAACTGATCCGCGACAAACTCAAGTGGTGGTCCACGACGGCCAACCTGAACATAGGGGTCAGATTTCCTGCCCCCTCCTCAGCTTACCATCACGACGGACGCGTCGAAGGTGGGCTGGGGGGGTCATACTCAGGATCAGACGGCTTCGGGCCTGTGGTCCCCAACGGAAGCCAAGTCTCACATCAACTTGTTAGAACTCTGGGCGGTAGAAAGAACGATCCAGGCGTTGAAGATCAGTTGATGGGTTGCAAGTTCATAGTGCAGTCGGACAATTCGACGGTGGTAGCATACATCAACAAACAAGGAGGTACAAAATCTCCCTGTTGTGCATGCACACTCTTCGCTTGTTGAAGAAGTGTCACCATCGAGGAATGTCACTCAAGGCTATCCACATAGCCGGGTCACAAACATTCTAGCGGACGACCTCTCTCGAGGTCGAGGTGCGGGCCCGACAGAATGGGCACTGTCTCCTCAGGTGGTCCAAACCATCTTCCGAGTAATGTTTTATCCGACAGTGGATCTGTTTGCATCAGCAAGCAACCACCAACTACCAGTATATTGCTCCAGGATGCGAGATCCAAGGGCACTGGCGGTAGACGCACTACACTTGAACTGGAGAGGAATGACGGCCTACGCATTTCCTCCAATTTCGCTGCTACAGAGAGTAATACAGAAAATAGCCAGCTTAAGATTGCAACATAATACTCATAGCACCCTTTTGGCCAAGGCATCTATGGTTTCGCCCATGGTGAACCTTCTCATAGGTACACCTCGGTTTCTTCCACAGTTACCAGACCTCCTGAGACAGCAGGATCTGGAGACAGTGGTGCCGACCATTCAGCTGGGTCATCTGAGGTTAACTGCATGGCCGTTATCAGGCAACGCTGCGAGGAGAGCGGCTTTTCACAAAAAGCTGCTAACCTCATCGCCCACGGTAGAAAAGACTCAACACTCGGAATCTATTCTGGACGTCTGGGTCGATACTACAAGTGGTGCGAAAAGACAAATTGCTCTCCTGCCAGAGCAACTCAGTCTCAGATAGCCGACTTCCTCACGGAAGTGTTCGACTCTGGCTTACAGGTAGCCACAGTTAGCAACTATAAATCGGCTATCGCAGCGATCCATAGGGGATTTGAGGACGGATCAACTCTATATAAGAATGACTACATCCGTCTTCTCCTCAATGGCATGTACAATTCTCGTCCCCCTAAACGTAGAATCGTTCCTGCATGGAATCTAAGCAAAGTTTTGGAGCTTCTCAAAGGAGCACCATATGAACCGATGAAATCTGCCACGTTACGAGAGATCACTCTCAAAACGGTCCTTTTGGTAGCGCTTAGCAACCGGCCGTCGAGGTCGGAATTGCAAGCTTTATCGTTCAAAACTCTTGTTTTTTCACGCAATGGCGTCTCTATGACCTTTAAAGTAGGTTTCATAGCTAAAAATGAACGCCAGAGCGTTTCAACACGGGTCCATCTTGCTTCCGAGGATTGGCACTAAGTCATCCGCACGAGAAGATAGACTATGGTGCCCTGTGCGGCTATCGAACACTATATTTATAGGACCAGTAATATTAGGGGATCGACTGACCAACTTTTTATAACCCATGCTAAACCTAACAAGGCAGCTTGAAACAGACACTAGCACGATGGTTGGTTTCTGCTCATAGTAGATGCTAAAGCGTTCGAAGGAACATGTGCCCCTGCGGCACATTCTACTAGAGCAGTTTCAGGCTCGTGGGCATTTCAGAAAGGGGTCACTCTGAACGATAATTGCGAAACTATAACTTTAAGCACCGCCTCTACGTTTACTGATACATATCTGCGTAATGTCGGAGAGGAAGACTCCAGGGTCAAGTTCGCTAAAGCAGTCTTGACGAGGACTTCGACTAACAGACAATAAGGGTAAGATAACAATTAGCATTAATGTCTTAATCATTGATTGTCTAACCTTATTTGTTTTCAGGAATGACCAGGTCATAAGTGTATTGAATAACTTTACTTGTAGACATTCTTGAAATCCTATTGTCTTTTTAGTCTATGTTTTGCTTTTTAAGCAATTCTTGTTTTTGCTTTTCAAGCAATTTTCAGGGTTTTTGCTTTTAAGCAATCTTCTTGGTATCTTGCTTTTTAAGCAAAATGGGATTTTCCTGACCTCGCGTCTAAATAACAGACCGCACCTCTACCACCTATTAGCGGTGCTAGTCAATGTTAATGCAATTTGTATTTGTATCAACATTGAAGGTGGGTAGTTCTATGTATAAGTATGAGTAAAACAAGAGTGTTTTTTCATACTAATAATAGAAGTCTACCCACCTGAATATGTTGATCCCGCCTCCTTAACCCCTTGCGGTATGTTATTTCTCTGGGCGGTGGGGAGTGAACAGGGATCGTTGCACGCGTGCGCTCAACTCAAAGGGCGCCGATAGGTCGGTCTTAGGGACAGGTCAGAAAAATCTCTGTGTGAGAGGGTTTTTGTGTTTCGCATAATCGGTAGATTAATGCAATTTGTATTTGTATCAACATATTCAGGTGGGTAGACTTCTATTATTAGTATGAAAAAACACTCTTGTTTTACTCATTTTTACCCATTTTTTCAAAATATTTCTTAAGGTATTTTTTAAAACATCTAAATCAATTATGAAAAGAAGTCATTGGATTGAATCTAAATTGATTTCCTGAAAGGTGTGTATTCAAAGATTGCCTGTTCAATTTTTCACATATTTGTACATAATTATGAATTTTTTGTGATAATTTTTGAGTGGTATTTTTTACATTACCTCTGAATACAATTTTCATAGCACTAGATATATCTTTAAAAATGGAAATCACTAATAAATGCATAATTGATACAAGCTTTGATATGTCCAATACTGAAATGCATTGCATTCGGACATCTTTATTATTGTGTTTAGCTGCCAGAAATTCTAAATGGCACAAAGGTAGGTTTGGTAAAAATATGCATTACCTCCGAATACATGTTAAAAGCTGTGTCATTTCCACAAAATGAGAGAATAGTAAACAATAGTTAAGCAATAGGTGCAGGGTAATACACTCTTTATTTCTATTAAGTTTCAATAGCCTGCGTTTAAATATTTCTGAGATGTCAACAATAAAAGCAAGTATTCAGAGGTAAATTTCGTAACCGAATGTTACCTACTGAATACAATTTGACATCATGACAGTATTGTGAAACACCGCCATTCATGCCAATGCCCATATTGGTACATAACGAAGGCCTGTATGTTTGCTTTCAAATCATATGTCAATGAAAGTTGCGAATTCACATGCATGCCCACCATGCAAAACTGAATACAGCTTAATTGTTGAAAAATATGTACTGAAATAGACGACGGTCTGCTCATTTGAAAGAAAAATCAGATTCAAAGAAGATTAGAAGGGATAAATACTTGGATTTGTCAACTGTCATGTGTGCTTCATTTTAAATGTTTACCGACCTTCTGGTTTCTGAGTAATTTGTGTCCAAATTGATTTATTCGAAGGTAACTTTTGCCGTTTTCGCTAAGGTTACCTACGAATACCATTGAAAAAACGACTGTTCTTATTGTCTCATGATCTAGACAACACAGTGATGGACCCTGGTATAAAGCTAATTGGCGTTGCCCTCAAACGAAAGGCCACAAGGCGTAACTGACTCCAAGATGGACTTCACAAGTCTGCAATAACGGTTTTAAGCGATTTGTGTGCAATTAAGCAAATTAAAGTCACTTTAGTACTTTTGTTTCTTACTTCAATCCTCTTTCAACCGCTGTGAACCGACATTATTAATACATGATAGGGTCTAAAGTATCAATAAACGCACATAAAGAAAATAATACATTCAAAGTGCTTTATAAAATGAAGTTTTAATTGCGATATCCACCAAAAGTCTAATTCTTACCTACAAATACTGAAATGTTACTTACGAATACAGCATAATACATGACATGTGTAATGAAGTGTCCCTACCAATGGAAATTAATTGTCAAAAACTTTAAGCGGTACCCCAAGACACTATTATTACCCATATACGGATTCATTCAACAATTATTATTATGTAAAATTGCTGATTAACTACTTGTATATCAAAATGAAGTGGTCAAAATCTTGCTAAAAGCATAAACAAATTTTTGATCTAAGGTAATAGCAGTTATTCATTTGGACGCACCATCTGAAAGAGATCTAAAAACTACCATTTTATTAATTCATTACCATAATAGCCAAATTTAAACCTCTAAACTCAATATAGATATTGTTAAATCGCTCATGTTACCTACGAATACCCGGGTTTCTTCACCTTTTCGTTGTATAAAGCGTTAGGTGTATGCGTATAATTCCTAATATTCTTGAAAACATATATCCTACTCATTCTTATACAATGTGTAAATTGATTCATACTCATTTGATAAATAAAATACAGAAACTGACCTAAACTTCATTTTCAAAAATAAACTAGCATAAATTGACTAAGATCATATTGATCGCGTTATAAAAATAAAAACAAATATTTTCTGGTTGAGCTAGCATTTTCCTGACACCATGTGGTCTACATTACACCTAAAAAAGCGTTAATGGGAATATTCCATTTGTTTTAGGTTGATTAGTATTGCGATAGTGAAAGCATCCTAGTGGTATTCGTAGGTAACATTGGGTTTTGACATCACATTTACTATCACACGTCCTGGATTTATTTTTCAAGATTAGTAATGGCACTTTTGGTTCCTATAAGGCCAATATGTCATCAATCAATGGGCAAAAGGAAAAAATTGTGGAGACATTTTTATTTCGGACTTTTATTTTTGGCCCGTGAACACTTTTGGTTGGATTCGACCATATGCATAGTTGCATGTTGCAGCTGCACTGCTTTCTATCAGTTTGTAATGTTTTTATAGTATTCTATTTCAAAGCCATGACCTTGCTTAAAACATAAGATGGTCAATTCATGTAAATTTTATTCACATGTTCCTCATTACAGTATACATAAATGTGGATGCAAACATTTCCATAAAATTGATAAAGCTCTGGTGGGTGTGGTCAGATGCAGTCCATCATGCCAGTATGTTTTCTTTTGCTAGCTTTTCACAGAATACATGATTATTTTGTTTTTCTTGCATTCTTGTATTACAGACTGCCATAGACTATCAAGCCAAAGGTGAGTATTGTTAGTTTGATTTATCTGTTTGTTTGTATGCCTGTGTCTAATGGAAAGTCAGATAAGTATGTTTAACTTTCTGCTGGCCTTGAACATTAACCTTGTTTGCGGCAAACAAGTGTTCTAGCCAGGGACCGATTTCATGAACAGTTGCAATATTTCATTAGACAAATCCATTGTATCTATAACATAAAAGTCCTGTAGTATAGTTACAATGGGTTATGGGCTTCTGATGGATGGGTCATAACTGTTTGTGAAATTCACCCTTGTCAGTGACAACCATATTGGCCTACTGCTTTGCATATCCAGTTGAAATAAGGTGCAGAATTCAATTTAATGTGATTTTGCAGTTCAATATAAGGAAACTTATTTAAACAAATTTAAAACTAGTGAAACTGTTCGAAATTGGCAAAGTGCAAAAAATTACACATGCAAAATTTTCAACTTTAAATGTTTAATTTACTGGCATGAGGAAGTATTGTCTGCAATTGAAATAGATTAAACAATTTTCAAAAAATAATAAAAATGAGACTGATCACAATTAATCACAAGTGAATTTCTTGTTTGTGTAGGATAAGCTGTTGAGGTTTATCCATGTTAGAAAGAATATTTTAAACAGTTCTCAGCAAAATAGTGACTTACTTTAAATATTTCATCATCACATTCGTGGGACTTCTTCAGATTTGTGAAAGGAGCGGTAACCACATCCGTGGGACTTCGCAGTAAGGCTCCTGTCACAATATTCTGATGAAGTCTCATGGATGTGGTGATTAAAAGTAAGTCTTTTAAAATTTTCATTCTACCAAGTGAATTTCTTGTTTGCTCTTTAACAGAATTTGAGGAAGCCAAAGTTTATGCCTTTGCCAATTGTACTGTGAAACGGTGTGATCATAGTTGTCATCGGCGAGTAGCAATCCAAACAACTATCTGCTGCCGTCCTCTTTGGTGTGAGGCCAGCAGACTACAAACCAACTCACAAGTGTGCAGAATTTGATCAGTGGTAAGTTGTATAGGATCATACAAATATGCAATATTATTTGGAATGAGCTGGGGAGTGAAGATGAAACAACAGTCATGATGTTGTAACAAGGAACATTTGAAAAGAACTACTTTAGTATTGGTGAAATTTCCCAGATGCTTGTTATCATATACTCAAAATTCATCAACCAAAATTTCTCGGCCATATACTTCGTCTTAAAGATGATGAGCCTGTGAAAAAATATGCCCTTTATATTCCACCACATGGGAAGAGGAAACCGGGATGGCCGCGCACACTGTACTTCCAGTACCTCCTGGGAGATACTGAAGGGATGCTGCAGCCAAACAAAATTATTTCGCTTCGTAATAGTTGCAGAAAGCTTGTAGTTGCCTACTCTGCAGCTGACTGATGATAATGTTATCCTTTACTAGATAAATTATTTAAGATTTTGTAGTTGAAACTGAAGATTTATTCAGTTCAGTTCAAATTAAATTCTAAATGCTGATGCTGCTGAACATAACATTCATTACTCAGTGTTCATTGCTCTTTGTTTGCCAACTAAAGCAGTTAAATAAATAACTAAATACTTATTTATTGTTTGAACACAATGCTGGTTTTAATGCCCCATTTTGTTTTTGTAGTGAAAATGAGTCAGTGGAATAGTGAAGAAGACGCAGCCAAGGCAGCAGCTGGAGGGGGATGGTCTAACGGACCTGGACATCAACAGACTAAGAACCCTCAACCTACTGCCATGGAAACAGGTAGGTCACTTAAGCAACAACAAAAAAACCATGTTCTATGGGCGGGTGGACTGACTTGCCAAGTAGGGTTGGACGATTGATATTTGTTTTCAGGGAGATGCTAAATGACTCTAGAATTTTTTCTAAAAGCTTGAAAATCTAAAACAAATCTCAATTTTTTTTGGCAAACATATTATGAAACTTGCTGAATTCTTTTCAAAATTCAACCCACTTAGGCCAAAAACAAAACAACCGACTGTTCATATAGCTAAAACAAATTTAATTTTGTCACTGTACCTTTATGCCCCATGGATGGTTGGTACAAGGCATTATGTTATATCATAGGCATGCATGTATCCTTAGTAATGTTATATCAAATTATAAGGATAGCAGAGAGGAAATCTTTATAGGAGCTTTAAAGGGCCAATGACCAGTAAACTTTATGAAATCCAAATAAGATGTGTTATTTTGATAGTTGTATTTCAATTTCATTATCAGCAGCAGTATGTCTAGCATTATGTTTGGTATGTTGTTATTTTGCATTTCAGATGAAAATGACAGAGCCAGGGAGCAAAATGGTCCCAATAGTAGAGGATGGGGCCCGAGCAATGAAAAACCAAACAGTATTGTTGTGGATGAGCGAGACACAGAATCATGGCCTGAAATCCCCCGCGTTGGCAGCAAGCCAGGGGAGGGTGAACCTAAGACATCATCGGCCACTGCTACAGTGAGTGCCAGCCTTCCCACTTCCAGTCAAAATGCAATGGATGTAGGTCAGAATGCTATGGTTACAGATAACCCTCCAGCATCAAGCTCGACAGGAATGATGAACTCTATTTGGAGAAACAGTAGTGGTGGTGGTGGCTGGGATGGTGGCATCACAACAACTCCTACTATGGGGAAAACTGTCACAACTCCAACTTCACAATACCAGCAGCAGCAACAAGGATTTGGTGGAAGCAACTCTGCATGGGATCCCAAAGCCCCAACTCCAGGGGCAAATCATGGTGCTACCTCACCGAACAATTCAGGGGATCCTTCAGGGTGGTTGGCTGGCCCCCGCCCCGGCACCACTGCAGAAGGACCACAAAATGCATCTGGACCAAAGTCAACTGCGGGAGGTGTTCCCGGTAATAATTCCGCCCAGTCTCGCACTCCAGGAAAAGGACCGCTATAAGCGGATCCGCTGGATGCCGAACAGCGAACCGGATTGGGTTTTGGCAGTAACCCTGGTGCTACCAATACTACCAATAGTGCCAATCAACCATGGAATGTGCCTAGTCGTGGTTTTGGTGCCAGCAACTCATCAGCAGCCTCGTGGAACAAACCAGGCAACACACAAGGAGGTGGTGCTGCCAATGGCACAGGATGGGGAAACCCAGGTAAGAAAAGAAATCTTCCTTGTTAATGCTAGCTTCCTTAGAACAAGTTGATGTTCTGTAGCATCTTTACTTACACTAACTATAACTATTCTGGCAGGGTTATCATTGTCAGTAAATCATGATATGGTTCAAAATGTAATTGCCTCAGATGATTCTGTCTAGTTAACCTATGGCACCATTACATCGCTTAACCCTTACCTAACCAAAGCTCACTATTAGAACTACTGCTCGTGCATGCATTCCACATGATGTGATGATGCAATCAGCCATAGTCATACATACCCAAAGAATCGCTGGCCTGGGTCAGCGTAACCCCATGGCTAAACTTCAAAAGTAATCTTCTGCGTGGCATGCAAGGGGTCACAGAGGTTCGAATCCCGGGGGTATCAAGTGACTTCTTCTTTGTTCATCTTCTCTCCTTTATGGTTTCTTCTTTCCCTTCCAATAGTCAAAAAAACCAAAAACATGGTAAGGGTTAAGCAAAATTCTTAAACAGTTGTCATTTTTCCTGTTATTTCATTGGTTCTTGCCGGTGTTATATGAGACAATAGCAATAGAGTAGGTGTGTATTGAACTGTGCAGTTGTGTGTATCATTTGCGGTGCCCCTAAGCATGGTATGCGCGCAGTGTTCTCGCACGTCCATGTAGGGGTGATAGTTGGTGTTCATGTGTGAATAGCTCCATGGATTTGCCAATTTTGTGCATGGGAGTGAAAAATGGCCATAAATAATGAACATAAATTACATGCAAACATGAATTTACAGGTGATCTGTTTCGAAATGAGAATAAAATATTCTTTTGAGACCAAGCCGTGTCTCTCCCCTGATGTAATACTGGATTTGTGTGTGCAGAACCACTTAAAATAATGCTATCTCCCATTTTATATCAGGCGATAGAGACACAGCTTGGACTCAAAACAATACTTTCATTCTCCAAGTCAAACATAGTATTGATAGTATTGAGTTGTTAATTTGTGATATACACAGTGGTTTGACATTTGGTTTGTAGCAATGTCAGCACTTACACACCAGCTGTGGAACTAATGTCTGAAATGCTACATTTCTGAAATGGAGAAAGATTTAACAAAAGTGTGGGCATATATTGCTGAGCATGTTAAGAAAGGGAAAGTACGACACATGCAGATCACACGTTCATCAGGAATGAGGTGGCATAACATGCACACATTTAACAAAATTAAAGTTTGCATGGCGAAACAGTACAATGTACTTCATTTTTGTGTCCATGAGTTAAAGCATCCTACAAATCAGTGATCCCACAATCAACATTTCATTGGAATTACACTCTTCTTAATCATTGTTTCTTTTATATCTTTGATCTAGGATCTTCTTGGCCCAGCTCAAGTGCAGCAACTGGAACAAGCTCTTGGAACACATCAGCCAGTAGCAGCAACAACAATAGCATGGGATGGGGTGGGTTTAAACCAGAGCAAAGTAATACTTCTTCTGCCCCTACAGGATGGGGCGATGCTCCTTCCAATAATAATCCCGCCAGTGGAAGTGGTGCGACCGAAAGTGGATGGGGAAAACCAGATTTGGGAACAAAAGGATGGGGAGATCCTTTACCAAGCAATAGTGGCTGGGGTGATGCACCATCCAGTTCTGGACCAAATAGTGACAGGAGACAAGAACCAACAGGCTGGGGACATCAACAATCTGCTGGCTCTGGTAACCAAGGATGGGGCAATGCACCTCCCCAGCAGCCTAGCTCTTGGGCACAGACTGCAAGCAAAGGTGTGGAAGAGAAACCAGCACCAAATTCACTGAGTGCTAGCTTGGATCCAAATGCAAGTGCACAAGTGATGTCTAATGACGGATGGGGAAAGACGCAGATCAACCAAACTGCAAAATGGGATGTGGATGCAGGAGCTTCAGGTGCTGGAGCAGGCAAAGGAGATGACGGCACTGCAGCATGGGGACAACCACAGCCTCCACCACAAAGTAGTAGTACTAGACCAGCCTGGGGGAAAGAAGCTGCACCTCCATCAGCTTGGGGTAATCCATCTCAAGCACCACCAAAGACACCAACAGGTTGGGGGAACCCAACACCACCCACCTCCCAACCACCCCCAGCTTGGGGTAATCCAAACAGTAGTCAGCCAAACAACGCAAATCAGGGTGGCCGTGCATGGGTCGTGAATAATAACAACTCATCTACAGCTGGCGGAAGTTCCCAGTGGGGCAAGCCAGCTCCACCATCTACTTCAGGGACACAGGGATGGGGTAGCAGCAATCAACCACCATCCGATAATGGAACTGGAGCATGGGGCCGACCACCACCAAGCCAGTGGGGAGATCAACCACGTCCAAGTGGGCCACCTCCAACAGGCCCTCCCCCATCACATCCAGCAGGCCCTCCACCATCTGGCCCACCCCCATCAGGCCATCCACCTTCTGGCCCAATACCCCCAACAGGGCTGCCACCATCTGGAATCCCACCATCTGGGCCCCCACCATCTGGTCCCCCACCATCTGGCCCTCCACATGGGCCTCTTCCTTCAGGACCTCCACCTGGACCCCCTCCATCAGTTCCCCCACCATCAGGCCCTCCACCAAGCAATACAGACGTACCTACCTCTCCTGAAGCACCAAGAATCATCACTGGCTGCAGTTGGCAAAACATGGCCTCTACTACGGTAGCCACAGGTTGGGGTGATCTCTCGCCAGAACAACCACGCAAGATATCTGTAGACGATGGGACCTACGTCTGGGGTGACAGCAATGAACATAACATGAGAATAAGTCACACTGCTAGGATCAACATAAGTCGCCAAGCACCACAAGACAGCGGACGACCGCTCAGTACTATGCAACAAGGTGATCAGCCCTCCGCCAGACCACCTTCCCAAGCGGACAGTGGAACAAGTGCCTGGGGGATCGCAGCGCATCAAGCTCTCAGTGGGGTAATGTCACTGCCAAAGGAGGAGATGATGGGACATCGGTATGGGGAGCTACTAAGCAAGGAGGAGGAGGAGGAGGAGGAGGAGGTGGAAGTGGTATGGGTCAATGGGATGACTCTTCTAATAACTCTCCATGGGGAAGGACCAGTACTATGGGCAGTACTAAGGATTCTATGCAAACTGGTTGGAATGAAGACAATAGTGGAGGAGGAGGTGGAGGAGGAGGATCAGGAAGTGAGTGGAAAATTTCTGTATTTAGAGTCTTAATGACGGAATGTTTTCATAATGTGTGATAATGTAATGTTGCCCAATGTCAGAAATATTTACAGCAAGCACATAGAATGTGCATATGTAAAGTTGGTTGTATGCATTTTGGAAGGTACATGAAGCAAACTTATTTACTTAATGATTGCTCAAATTTAAATCAAAATTTAACTAATATAAAATCAAAATGTTCTACTTAGTCATACAAAATGTTTAGAATAGAGATGGATAATATTTTGTAGCAAAATTTTATGCGAAACACTTGGATTTTAAATGAGTTCAACTTCAATTCACTATCTCTCTGATACATTTCATTTGCAACTACCACTAGTATTTTTTATGTTGTGCCTTCCTTTCTTTCCCTGTGCATCACTAAGTGTGTGTTTCTTGTTTGCTTGCTTGTAGTAGGTCACTGGAATGATGGAGATGATAAGTGGGAATCTCACTCACACAGCAGTGAATCGTCCACTAGTTCAGGATGGCGTGGTGGAAGGAAACCAAACAACAAGGTAAGATTTTCATATTCAGCATGATTCTGTTTGCAAAGTTTGATAACTTTTGAAGCGTTCAGTGCATAATCGGAAAAGTGCTGCTGATTGGCTGCTCATGTGATCTGCCAATATTCGGCAACAGTAGTAAGTACATCCCAGTTTGCAGATGCTGGTGTCAAGTGCATACTCCATGTAAAAGGAAGCCTGCTTAAAATGTTATGCTATTTCTGCTGTATGCTCTTAAAGCAGATGCTCCCAAACAGTGGATCGGTACCCCATTAGGGATCCCAAGCTCAAAATGTAGGGGGAAATGTGACAAAATTTTCACTTGGGGTCCCTAGTTATCTAACTTTGCAAACATTATGGCTGCATGATCTTATGTACGTATGTATGTAAACTTGGAATTACCCACCTTTTTGTAATTATTTTAAAATATGTTGTATGCTGTTGCTTTTTTGTGATTTCTGTAATTTGTTGATAATTTTTTTGTAATAAAAATCTAATAAACAAAAAAAACTTTGCAAACATTGACATGCATTATAAAATAGGTTGGGAAATTGGAATGCCTGACTTAAGAGTGTGTTTATAGTAAGGCTGGGATTTTATGGTAATTTGTGCCTGGTACCCCATGTAATTTAAGGCGGGTACCGAGCCAAATTGTAAATTGCCAGTACATTGCAATAAAAGTGGACATGGGTCATATAATGTATTGCAGGATATGAATGCCTCAAACTCACTTGTTCTGTAAAAAAATAAATATTTGACTTTAATTTCACTGCGGATAGACGGATTACTATGTCTGGAAAATATTATGTAGACAAAAGCTTACGCTTAGAAAGTATGTGGGCGGAAGGGATTATAATTATTATTTGTCACCTGTTGTGATCACCAAAGCATTTAGAATCATTGTGTATTCAGACAGTCGTAGAATTCTCGGGGATTGGTGTATCCACACGACTCCATGGAAGATGGGAATCCCTGAGTTTTGCCATGCCTGGTGATATCAGGTTTAGAATTGGAGGCTTACTGTGACCTATCTAGTGGCGTACTGATTTGAATCATATTAAATCAAGTGATTCAAATGAATGAATGTATGAAAAGTCAAGTTAAATCAAGGTCATATGTTACTGGGGGAATCCCAAAATGGCTTGCTCACACCACAGGAACACTCGGGGAAATATAACATCCCCTAAATTTCTTGGGGATTAATTTGGGGACAAACTTAGGGATTGGAATCCTCAAGACAGTTCTCACAGCGGATTTCCCATGTTTTTGCTCGAGGACAGTGTGGCTTAAGCAAGAAGTGTGGACATGCCTAGTGATGTTGCCTGAATAAAACACTTAGCATAGAAAACCATTAAAATATGACTTCTGAGGAGGAGATGACCCAGGTAGCAATAGCCATGGGAGTCTGGAGTGTTGAACAATGCTATTCAACGTATAAAAACAGGAAGTGTTATTTTATAAGTTAACAAAAGGATTTGATGTATTATAGTCTGTATACCTTCCTCGAGTCAGTAATTTAGATATTGTCCTTTATTGTATCTCTAAATGTAATGATGAGCAGTGATGAGAGGTATATAAAAGTATACATTTTCAGAAAGGATATGATGCAAGGAATCCAATTAGCATAACAGATTCCTGCAAATATTAACAGTTTATGAGAAAATCTCAAAATTTGATTTTGCTTTACTGACTTGAGGAAGGTATACAGACTATAGTAAAACTATTTCTGAATTTTGTTGTAGGCTGGTGGAACTGGTCAGAGGGAATCGAACCACTGGATAAGCAAACTGAAACGTCTTATGGATCAGGGATACAGCAAAGATGAAGCTGAAATGGCACTGAGGAAACACAACATGCACTTTGAAAGTGCCCTCAGTAAGTATTCATGTTTTCATGAAATGGTTGGCAGTAATCAAGCCTTGAAATAAGCAGCCGCGGGGAGCAAATTTGCTCTTGTAAAGCCACCAATTGCTCCTGGTCCTTGTAAAATTCACATGAACCAGGAGCAATTTTTAAAAATAAATTGCTCCTGGTTACAGTTTTGCACTTGATGCAGTTGTGCTGGTATGCTGTATTGTATATACAGAAAAGAATTTAATATTTGAAAATTGCTCCTGTTTCTTCAGAAATTGCTCCTGGTTCTTGTAAAATCCCAGTTAACCAGGAGCAATGTTCGAAACAAATTGCTCCTGGTTCCAGTCTGCTTATTTCAAGGCTTGGCAGTAATGTGTGTCAAGTTGCTGCAAACACATGTATTTATAGTGTAAAGGGTACTGTGAAAGTGGAAATTTTCGCGCTACATTTATTTTCGCGTTCCAAGCTGCTACCGCGAAAATATCAATGCGCGAATATATTTCTTTTGTGCTTATGTCAATGTATGGAAATATTGAATTGAAAATTTTCACTTTTACAGTATAGCACTGTCTAGTTCTTGCAGTAGTTTGAACGACAAATTGTCTGAATGAAGTGTGCCTCAAATGTCAATGTCCAGAGAATAGTGCATAAAAACAAATAAATCTACATTAGGCGACGAAAAAAGAAAACCCTGTTCTACGGGCCTGACCGACCCAGATTTTGAACAAATTGGGAAAACAGTTTTTCCTGTACAAATGAATGCCGACCCAAATTTCGAAAATTTCGGGAACAAAATTTTTTTTTTTGTATTTTCTCAAATTGCAAATTATTTACAGATTTTGGTGATTTTGGGGTCATTTCCGGAAAAAAAAGGCCGACCGACCGACCCTACTTGAAAGGTCCGTCCGCCCGTAGAACAGGGTTTCTTTTTTTCGTCGCCTTACCAGTAAAGAGTGCTTGATTCTTAATGGTGTTTATTTCAAAAATACACTCAAATAGTTACTTACATTTTGTTAAGGTACTCAAACAGTTGCTTATATTTTGTTGTTAATTGCAGATGAACTTCGTCAGACTGGTAATTTCAACCCACAGAAAGCGGACTTGGAAGGCCAGTTCAGAGATATGAATATCGGTGGCCTTCTGCATGGAGGTGAAAAGTCTTTTGGAGACAATGTGCCTGGGACTCCCACCTCACCAATGCCTCCGTCCTCTATGCTTAACAACCCTATGGTGCCCAATGTGGCCAAACCTGGATATGGGCAAGGGTTGGGTCTCGGCAATAACCCAGCCAACAGCCTCATACAGCAGCCTGGACAACAGCAACAACCATTTGGTGGGCTTCAGCAACAGATGCCACCTAACCAACAGCTTAGAGGTCAATTTAATCCACAGCAGTTGCTGCAACAGCAACAACAGCAGCAGGCATTCCTGCAGTTGGCTGTTCAAGCAGGTTTGATCAGTCAGTCTCTGTTACAACAGCAGCTGACACCACAGTTATTTATGGCCGTCTTCCAGCTTATCCAACGACAGATGCAGCAATACCAGCAGATACAGAATATGCCCAACAACAGGACAGGATTGAATACCACCCGTCAACAACATGAGCTTATCTTGCGCTTGGCCGATATGCAACGGCTTCTGCAACAGCAAACACAGCAGCAACAGCAAACACAGCAAAATCTGCAGCGTCCTGCAGTACAGCAGCAACAGCAACAGCGAGCTCCATTTCCACCACGTACCAAGCTGCCTAGTGACACTGAAATGTACAATCCTAGTGCGCTGTCAGGTAATGGAGGTGGTTTCAACCAAGACCTTGGCATCAAAGAACCACAGCAGTCACGACTCAGCATTTGTTTGGACAGCAGCAGGGATCTCTCAACACTGCTTCTAGTGGTAAACCAGATGCCTTTGGAGGTGCCCTTCGCAATAATTCTGTTGCATCTGCCTCTGACATGTCCTCATCTGGATGGTCTCGCAGCAATTCACCTACAACTTCTGATTTGCCTCGCAGTGCTGACTCGACCTTCTCTGATACTCCTGGTTGGTCATTCCCTCAGGCCAGTAATGATATTACTGGAGATCTTAGCGACATTGGTCCACCTGAATTTAAACCAGGCGTCCCATGGAAACCACGCACTACCAAAGATGTTGCCAATGATCCTCATGCCACACCAGGAAGCGTCAATAATGGCATCCTGAACACACCTAATCTGCCCAAAACAGAGAATCGCAACTCGCGTGATGATGATATCGGGATCACAGGCATCCTGACCAAGCCTATGAAGCCACCACCTGCAACAACCAGTGGGCCCTGGCCTGCCGGTCCTGGTGGTGGACAAGGTTACAACAACAAGAAATCTGGTTGGAATTATACCGAGCCAGTGTACACACCTACCACTCTGACACACGAGATCTGGAGAGCTCCACTGAATCAAGGATCAGGAAGTCGAAATGTAAGACCACCTCCAGGATTGGTTGAACCACCTAACAACTCACCATGGCAACAAGGCAGTCAGCAACCTGGACGTACTTGGAATCGTTCCCAGAGCACTACAGGTAGGTTGCTTCTGTGTATGCAAAGCCAATCATGTCAAACACTTTGCCCAACCAACCATTTTTTTTTAAATTCATTTTCCAGATGTGGAAAAGTCAGTGGAATTTGAGAAATATAGCCAAACTTATTTATCATGGAATTTTGGAAATTTGTCAAGGAAAACTCAGAGAATTTTGTTTTTGTGAAATGCTAGGAACCCTGACTGTAAATTATTATGTTATCTATGTTTTATCCTCTAGCAACATAAATACATTCTACATGAAGTAAAATATGTGTGGTATGGAACAAATAAATCTTGTGTTCATAGTTTGTGATTTCAAACTATCTCATGCGATGCCCTGTGTTGGGCCAGAAATGTAAAATAAAAATCGCTATATTGTAGGATTTGGCCAAATTGCAATTATAATTTGTGAATCTGAGAATCTTATTTGTAAAACCAATTGCACGGATGGTGTGAAATAGCTCCATACTTCAAACATGATGGAATATATTGCAGGCTTAAAAGTTTGATCTTTTTGAAAAACTCCAGAAAAGATGATGATTCTCCAATTCTCTGATTAGTCTTTAAAGATGGTAAGGCATAGACACAGAGACCATAGTCAGTATTGAAGGATGGTATTTTAGAGCTTTATACCACTTTGGTATGCCCTTTTAAATGTTGCCGAGCATGAAATTAAGATCTCAATGTATTCAACACGTGTTTTTCTATTACACATGCTAGCTTTCACAATATTGTTATACATATTTCTTACACTCACTTATAAGATGATGGAATGAAGTCACAAAGATATACAATGCTTTGTAAGTACTTCAGTTACTGAATGCATCATTTGGGATTGGTGAAATCTAATTCTCTCTTTTCATGTTGGTATGTGCAGGAACCTCTTGGTCTACTAGTGGTGGTGGTGGTGGTGATGCACTTACTAATTGGCTGGTGCTAAGGAACTTGACTCCTCAGGTAAATTCAACTATTTTCATGTTGCGGTTGGAAATCTTAATTTCTTTATGATTTGGCTTTTCGCTCTCATTATGCCTTGTTTTTAATTATTATTATTATTTTTTAATTATTATTATTATTTTCTACCGCATGTGTAACTTTGATTTTGTTTTATTTATCATGAATTGTTGCCAGAAGAGAACCAACAACTTGGAAATTGTGTGTAATTTCGTCAGTGAGCCATCTGCTGAAATGCACCTGCGATTGTTATCACTTGCATGGTCCCACATTCTTAACCGAGATTCAGATGGGTTATGAAATATTGATGTTATGTGACAAATATAGTACAAATTCCATATTAAAATATTATTTTCTTCATATTTATTCTCTATTTTGTTCAAATTAATGCTTCCAACAACTGGGTTGTTCAATGTGAAAAACCATTATTTGATGATGTGCTTATGCACGCTTGACCATATTGGTCTTGCATGATTAATAGGCACCTTGCTATAGCATATTAGAGTCCTCATGTATTAAATTTAAATTGTCCAAAATTATGTAAAGTTTGTAAGTAAAGGATTAGACTATCCCTTTTAATTGTGTTCCATCCTCTTGATACTACCAACAGATTGATGGCTCTACCCTGCGTCTATTGTGCAACCAGCATGGTCCATTGGAGCACTTCCATCTTAACCTGAGCCAAGGCACTGCTCTCATAGCCTACCGCACCCCAGACGAAGCCATGAAAGCTCAGCGCACCCTGCACAGCTGTGTCCTCGGTAACACCACGATCATTGTGGATTTCGCAACCGCTGGCGATATGGCTCGCTTTAAGGATCGCACTCAGTCAACATCCGGTGGTGGTGGTGGTGGCGGCGGTGGCGGCAGCGGCGGCGGTGGTAGCAGTTGGTCACAAGGTAGTGTCGGTAATAATAAATATAGCGGCTCGAGCCAGTGGAATGGATCATCTTTGCCTGGCCTACCAAGTAGCCAGATGTGGTCTACTGGTACACCTAACAACATGGGGTGGGGAGGAGCTGATGACGGTGATGTCTCTAATATCAGTTTCCTGCCAGGAGGTCTGCTCAGTGAGGGATCCATGTAAAATGGATGAAACCATGTCTTATTATTCTTCCTACCAATTCTTATCAAGCAAGATTTGTAAGTAATTGTTGATGTACACAGTGCATGATCACTGTTATCCCTCCCTCAATAATGCGGGCAAGATTCAGCAATATAATGTATGTATGATACAAAAACGTGGTATAATATAAAATGCACATATCGTGAAGATGTGTGTTATGAATGAAACATTGTATTTAATGTACCTTCACCTTTGTATTGGATAAAAAATGCCTTTATGATCATGTGATTTATCATGTGGTGTATCACATGATTTCTATCAGCTGCTGTATGCTCATTGGACTCTATTGAAGAGATGAGCATGTAGACTTTCAAGGAGAGAGAAATCGTCAAAGAAGAGGGCTGAATGGCCTTCAAGAGTAACGATGCAAATGAAACCTACAACTTGTATGTATGCAGTTTTGAATGCTGTTTGTAATGTGCAATGATACTCTTTCTACCTTAAAAACATGATAACTTTGTGTGAAAAACAAACATTGCCATGGCAGCGACCAAATGGGCAATTTTACTTCAATAGTATTCCCTCATATCATGTCAATTGCCATTGTGGTGGAGATTTCAAATATGCTATTGTACTAAAAAAATGAAAATTGAGGAAAAAGGCATTAAACCGACTTGAACTACGTTACTAGAAGTGAAAAAAAAAGCGGCATATGGACATTGTTTGTACAGCATCTTTAAAATGTCACAACTTGATAAATGAAAACTATGTGTGCCAACTGGATTCTCTACTGAGGACAACTAACCATGCAAAGAGAAATTTATTCTATTCTTTTGCTATTTTGAGTATGTTATGCAGTGTGTGTGTGTACTATTGTAATAAAAACAAGGCAAGAATGCCATGCTGGATGGACGATATTAATGATGAATGGAACACAGGAACAATCAGCTGAAATTTACCTGAAGACCAGCTTCCAGCACAAAAACTTTTTTTATGTTATTAGTGAAATACAAACTACTACAGAAAGTGCAAGAATCACTTGGAACAAAAAAAATGTAAACTCAAACCAAAGTGGATTGAATAGCGTACTTTATACCAGTCTGGAATAAGAAAAATGTTTTGCTGAGAAACCAACAAGGACAATCAGCTGCTCTGTGAAAGCATGCATTCTTAGAAACTTAACTTGTACTAAAGAGGGTTGCCCGCCAGATGAACACGAACCGACTGACCGGGAGAAGTAGTGTGGCACTTGATATTGCAACTTTACAAGGGGATGCTTAGATTAATAGCTCTCTCTCTGTTATGGAATGGTGCATCTTTTATTATATTTCTCTTGTTATGTGAAACGATTTGACAAAGAATATGGAGACAAAGTGTATTTTAATTTTAAGAGTAACCAGGTAGTCTGTACTGAAGGCGCCTTGTTTTTTTCCTGTTTGTTTTTATGTCATTATTTGAAAATAATATTAAAACATGGTGCCGCATAAAATTCAGTCATTCATTCAACTTGTGTATTAGTTTCATCTCAAGTGCAATTCCCCTAGGGTTTCTAAGTGTGATCCAAATCAGCTTGTAGGAATTGAAAAAAAAAATCTATATAGAAAAGAAATAATTCCCAAGTTGATTTGTGTTATTTTTGTGTTATCACTTTGAGTTAACTCAGCTTCACGTCCCAATATTTAATGTGTCTCAGCTGTCAGATGGCATTGAGAAACTTTGGGCTCTATGAAGCACTATTGTAGGTACCAAAGTTCCATGATTCCTTTGTTAAGTACTTTGCTCGGGACTATGATGTTGAGGAACTCAAAGTGGAGTTTGTTTGTACTATATGCTTAATGTTAATTTGACCCCATCAGCGAAAACACAATGCAAGGAATTAAACTTGGAAGAATATTCAGAAAAGTTCATCCGTGTTGGTATATTGAATGATTATGATTCCGAGGTAGGAAGAATTTCTTGCCTTTGGATCAAAAGTTTAAAAACTTAAATCATTCATAAGAGTTTGATTCTTATCAATGTGTACTTTGTCATGGGGTCAAAGTGGCTATGTTAGCTGGTAGAAGTTGTTTATATGGCTGAATGGCGACTGAAATTGGCTGTTGATTGTCTTTCACTTCAATTGAATTACATACACAGTGTACATAGCCTATACAGCATGTATTTTGAATACTGTACTTTTATTTTCTGCCTTTAAGGCAGGTTTTTTCTTATTAAAATCAACAATGAAGTGTGGACTCAATTTAGTAACTATTATATATACATATATTTACATGTCTTTGTGATAAAAACTAAATAATAAAAAAGTTGTAAAAATTGTATGACTGAAAAGTATAGCCCTAACTAAGCTGCACTTTTTTGGGAACAGTATTTTTATCAGTGCCTATATTGTTGACTTGTAATCTTAAGACAAAATGTAATGAATAACAAAATACTATGTGTATGCAAATAATGTTAACAATTTTTGTGCGAGAGTGCCAGAGGAGGTTGTATTTGTTGCCGATGAGAAACTGGTTTTGGTTTGCTGAGCAGCTGACGAATGTATGACCAACATGCGAGGACAAGTTTCTCGGAGCAACCCCATCCCCCCAGTTTTGGGAATGATTGTTTGTGCTATTATGATCAAATCAAAAACAGTGAAACAAGGGGAACTGAATGAGCCCAGCTTTTCTTCTTTTTTTTTCAATGGAAAGTTTTATTTCATGTATCAGTACAATCACATGTTTTGTGATCATATGAAAATATAGTTTTTTTGTTAAGTTTCTTTCTTATGGATCAAGTATTAGAAATTCACTCATTCTTGTCTGGTTTTTAAGAAGGAGAACTTGTCCTAAAGCACAACATTGTTGATCAATTGATGTTTGCTTTTTGGGTTTTTTAACTATCCACTGTGTGGGTGTGATGCATTGATCAAAACTGTATGTTGAGGTCGTATCTGGGGTTACGTGGGTGGGTGCTTTTGGAGAGGGGGTGGGATGGAGGGAGGGAGGGCATAATTGTTAGTGGAGAGTGTTTTCGTATTCAGCAGTATTCACACTCAGGTTTCATTACCAAAATCCCATTTGCAGCTGATAATGGGAGTGCAGGTTGATGAATAAAATGTCCAGCTGTTATTTTAGTTTTGTTTGTTTATGTTTATGGCTCGCTTGTAATATTAAGACAAATATATATAAACAAAATGTTTTAAAAAAATATAAAAAAACACTAAAAATGAAAAATGGTGAAAAAAAAAAATTAAAACAACAAAAAATGTTAAAAAAAAGTGAAATGATAAACCAAATCATGAATATTGCAATTAAGAGTTTTTTAAGAAAGACTTGTTTATGATAAAATAATAAAAAAATGCAAAAAAATAATAAAATTTGTAAAAATGCAAAAAAAATATATATAAAAATGCAAAAAAAAAAAAATCAAACAATAAGAACTGTGTGAGCCAGTCCCGCTTGGCAGCTTTCTATGAACCCATGGGTATAAAAATGTTTTTTGATTTTCAGGGACGGATGTAATATATTATATATACATATATATTTAAAAAACATTGAAAAAAAAATCATAAAAAATTATAAAAAAATAATAAAAAGAAAAAAATTACAAATTAAGATAATATGCCATGCCTTGTAACTCTGCCAGTGAAGAGCAACAGGGTAATTGTATTTTGAGTGCAGTACAGTAGTTGATGCATTGTGGGTAGGGGTCAAGGGTTACTTTGGGAGGATGGGTGCTTAATAATGGGAAGTGCCATTATTTTATCTGAACAACCCACCTGAATTGAAATTAACAGTTTGAAAAATCAAAAAAAGAATGTATTTTATGATTTGCACAGACAATTGCCATGGGAACAAGTTAACAACATGAATATGTTGTACAAAAAGTTTCATGCAAACTTTTCTGTATGCTGCCATTGAATGTCCATGGAAAGAAGGGGGGAAGGATTGGGGGAACTGGGTGGTTGTATAAGACATGTAGTTTTAAGATTTCACATTAAGGGGTATGTATGTACAATAAGCCCCACATTTGTATGAACCATGTTGTAAAGTAAGGCTATTCTTGCAATGATATATTGTATTATGTAATATGTTCCAACAGGTACAAAACGAATATCAAATCACTGGTGACAATTTTTTTAATAGTAGATTTTTGCTTGTTTGTCGGCAGACATAAGTATATATATATTACATTTAAGATGCATAGATCCTTTGAAACTGAAATGATTGCCTTCTAAAATGAATAAACAAATCGTCATCCGCTTTGTACGATAATGTGCTAAGAGCTGCACTTTTTTGCATGAGAAAATGCATTTTGTTGTTTACATTATTTTGTTGATATTTTTGCATGAATTGAACTCTATATAAAAAAGAAATAATTGTGAAGTAAAATGCAACAGAAATATTGTATTTAGCTTTTTTTGACTGATATGATTATCCTTGGACCATTCATATAATGATATGATAATATTTTGATGATATGTTTAAAAAAAATGTAAAAAGAAAAAAAATTCCTGTCCACCAACCTTTGTGCAGTACTTGATAGTCTGATTATTGATACTTAACACATATTTACGCATTCCTCTTATTCAATGTTGAAACTTTCACTGCTGATGGTAGGAGTATGAAGACAGCTCAGACTCTGCCTGCTCCATACTCGTGCTCTCAGCAGTAGAGTTTATATTACTTTCATGCAACTCGGGCACCATGTGTTAGGGGTGCACTGTAGGTTAACCAAGTTGGAAAATTTATTATGCAACAATTTACTGACTTTGTGCTATAGCCAATCGTTATGTTGTTTCCATTTGAAAAATATCATGCTTTATTTTATGTACTTTGTTTAGTATTATATAGTAGTCTACTTTGTTTAATTTGCAGGTTTGAAACTCATACTGCGGTTTAGTTTTACAATACAAAGTAAAAAAGTGTTGTTTATATTTGAAGATGTAGCTATAGGGTTGTTTTATGAAAACCCTCAGGGTGTGTGTGTGTTTGCTTGCAAGTGTGAGAGAAGATTTTGTCCATTTTCCACGTCTTTGTCTAAACAAAACAGTGCATTGTATATGTAGTTAAAACATTGAAAAAAGAAAAAAAAAAAAAAAAAAAATGGTTTAAAAAAAAACGGTTAAAAAAATTGCTTTGTAAGTTACTAACAGTCTTTTCACAATATTTTACATTGTATTTGTGCCTTCAACTCTGTAATACAAGAACCAGTGTTTAATTATGATCAAAAAATCTGTAGTTTTGAAATATATTTGGTTGGACTTAAAAATGCAAATTATGAACTCCGACGTTACTAACAAGAAGTGAAAAAGAAAACAAACAAAACTGAAAGCCTTGTATACGTTTCTAAAGGGGGGAAAAGGGTGGGATCTTTTCTGTTGGATCCACACGGTAAAATTAGTTAAAGGTCTACAGAATGATAAACATGTTTTTTTATACCAAACACTGGTGCAGCACATTAAGAGTTGGAGGTTCATCGGGGGTGGAATTATTTTGTTTACAATGAACTGGAACCATACAACGCTGCCAACAATAAAAATCCATTTCAGATCTGATCATTGAGCTGAGGCCATTTGGTTTGTTAGGTATTATTATCAGGAACTTGTACTTAAACATGTTATTTGACCATGACACACTAGGTAGGTGTTAACGATGTCATTTGAAATAGAATTTACATTTAAAACCTATAATGATGAGGCTATACCTTGACTCCAAGCTGTTTTTATTCTTAATGGTCTTGTGGCCATATTTTGTTCATTGTGCACTTGGACCAAGCATTATACACTGAAAATGCATATATTTATAACTTTATGATATTGCTCTTTTTTTTGTTTTTATCATTCGTTCCTCAACATTAAAGCGGATGCAAAAAAAAAGGAAAGATTTGAGCGGGACTATCAATGTCCTTGCTGTTTTTTTCACAATTGGACTAGTAATGTACAAAGATTTCAGTGCCTATGATTAGTGGTATCGAAGACACAATCAATCAGAAAAGCAGTGTGGACTTAACTGAACACTACCACTACTAAAAAGAACACATAAATGAGAAGATATTTTATCTTTTTCACTTTGGTTTTGACTTGATAAAATTTAAACTTTGTAGTTTAGCCAGTATAACAGTATTCATCCATTCCTGAGAGTACTAACGTGCCATGAGATATAGACTTGTGTAATAATATTAATAATTAAGGTAATTAAGTGTTTAATTAAGGAAAACAATGCTCTTTATGAGGCAATTTCCATTTTCACAAATTGCCTATTTTAACCATGCCAATGACTATTTTGAAATATGTGAAGAAAAGCCACTTCTACCTTTTATCTTCCTGTCCTTACTACAGTAGCTTTGAGATAATAATCTTTAATGATTTTGAAGAAAAACAAATAAAGAAAAAAGTTGTCAAATATTCTTGCTTTAATTTTTTGGCTTTATATTATGAAAAAGCATGTTCTATATTATTGCAAATGTCTTTGTTGTGATTTGTTCTTGTTAATATATATATATATAGTCAGAAGATATATATATTTTCTGGCCCTTTAAGGCTGTATAACCAATACAATAATTGAATAACTCCGTTTGTATGTACGGGTGTGTCAACAATTCGTTTGAAGAAGAAAAAAATCGATGACTCAAAAAATATTTATCTTCCACAAACTTTGAGGTGAAAAATCCTAGCATTGTTGTTTAATAGTGTGTGATAAACAAATAAAATGAATGTTGTTGTTTTACATAGAAGCAGAAGGAAGGTTGTATTTATGTATGGTAAGGTAACAAAAAAAGCATTTTATTCCAGCAACCTTATTGTGACAGGTCTTTGTGTGTGTGGATAATTAATTTACCATGTTTGTATACCCAGTTTATTCCCGTTTTTGTGTTTACTTCCATCCTGACAATCAACATCTTATAATGATACAATGCAACATGTACACTGTCAAGTTTCTTATAAGGCAAGGATAAGGCTGTACAGTAAGTGTGTGGAGAGCATAAACTAAAGAAATACAGACCATTCACCAACAGGCAAAAACCCCGTGCTTTGTATGCTGAGAATTCCTGCATATTCATGATGGCCGATTTTGTGTGTCTCTAACAAATCACACCAACCTTGTTTGTGTTATATGATTCAGTCTATCTACCTGGAGTCACCGGTACGAGCTTTGAAGTTCAGAGAGTGCTGCGTTGGCTTATTGTAGTTTCTTGCGTGTATTGTATTTCTATGCAGCACGTTGATCGTGCACGTAAAAGTATGTACACGCACCAAGCAACGCTAAGGTAACACAGAACTTCAAAACTAGTGCTGATGACTTGAGGTAGATTTATAGAGTATTGTGTGTCTTCGCAATAGACCATAAAAATACACAGTATGTGCGTTGCAGTTTTATCTCTTGCACTTCATAAACGGATGATGCTGGGACTTTGCCTGTTGTGATTGATCTCTATCTCTTTAGTTTATGGTGGACAGTAAGTTCACATTCTACATACAAAGAAGTTTTGGTCTGACATACGGATTACACTAAAATTAACTTCAAGCCCTGCCTCAAGGATAGCAGATTGTATAATTATTCTAATATGTACATGAAATTGTCATATGACTGACCGTCAGTCCTCAGGTCATGCATAACTCCTTTATTTTCTTGTCCAATTAGTTAACTGGTAAGTTAAGATGGGTTGAAAAAAAAATTGATCTGCTGAAAAATCAAAAAGTTCATATTTCAAGTGGACTTAATTTAGCCAACTTATTAAGCTTTTGATGCACATGGAATGTGGCAGGTGCTGGGCATTTAACAAGTTGTAATGAAATTTAATAAAATGGAAATAAATTTCCCAATTAAAAATTAAATTTGTTGAAAAAAAAAAAGAAGATTGATGCATGTGTATTTTAACCAATTAAAGTTTTAAAAGGCACAGAAATGCAATTTTTAAGCCCCTTTTTTGCCGATTTGAACTAATTAAAAAATGTGAAGGCACAGAAATTCAATTTTAAAGTCCCTATTCTATTGACTTTAATACCTGGGACTACATGGAGAAGAAATTGGGTGGAATCAATCTGAGTATGACCAGATGGCTGACCAGTGAATTGGGTTATTAAAGTTGAAATCCATACACCCCCTATGGAAGACATGACCTCAATCTCCCACACAGGAAGTGTGAATTTCAAATGGGGTTACCTGAATGGGTGGCTGTCTTTAAAATCTACACCTGTGTGGGAGATTAAGGGGTGTATGGATTTCAACTAGAATAGTTCAGATGTGGTATTATGAAGATGTTATGGTTTGTGCTGCTGTATTATACTTTGCACTATATGACAGACAATCCAAGAGCTGTTATTTTGTTATTTTTCATTAAGACAGTAGCGATATCCTTTCAGTTGTATACATACATGTACTGTACAGTGTAATATTTAACAGTGGCAACTTACGTAATTTGAACTGCCAAGAATTCAAGTGCAAATTTTAACTGGCGCTGCAATCTGTAAGGTGTTTTCCCCCCTTTTTTCAAATTACATGTATGTTCCACTTTAAAGCATAGCAATTAAGATTTGAAGTGAAATGAAAAGTGATAAAAAAACAAAACTGAAATGAGAAGCAATCTTCTTACGGTACATAAAGTTATGTCGTTTCCTTGGTAACCAAGATGGGAAGAGGTTGGAAAATTTGAAGAAATTTATATATAGATGTTATACTTTTCATTCAGCTTCTAAAGTGTACAGATATTTCTTTGGATTTTCTGGAAAAAAAAGAAGCGTAGATTGTCAGAAAGTGCAGAGCTTGCGGCTTTTAACATAAACAAATCCTGTACATTATATTCCTTTATGTCAAGTACTTTATTGGAAAAGAAACTATGGAATGTCACACATTTGAAGTATTATAAGAAACTTTTTATATGTTCAAACCCATAATTATGTCGATTAATAAGTTCAACCAAAGCAAGGTATCTTTAAGCTGAAATTAACTTTATTACTATTATTTTCATTAATGTTATTGTTATTTTGAACCCATTAATAATTGTACAAATACAAGATCCTCCTTGAAAGAAAAAAAACTATAGTGCCTGATGATGAAAGGGGAAAAATCAACTTGACAACTAGTAGAAACAATTTGTTCTGCGTACAGTTTGTATGTAGTATAATCAACCAACCGTCTTGGTTACATACAGACGTTAAGTTCCCGCCTACTTTGGTTGCTCCTCTGACATAAGATGCTGGTAGAGAGCTAGAAATGTCTCAAACTTGCTAGGAATACCATAGTGTTGTGCAATAGATGATAATAGAGCAACTCGCTTGCAAGAAGGTTATTCATTAGGTTGAGGACAGAGCAAGTACAAGCTACTGTACTGATATAAATTTTGACCAAATATTGATGAGCTCCTACCAGCACTCTTGCTCATGTAGAGGAAGCACCAAGGTGTTAGGAACCAAACATAGCAATAAATGGAAGTAATTCAGAATGTACTCATATTTCAGAATGTATGTCTCAGAGGGTAGTATTAATCCTTATATTGAAATCAACTCCGTGTGTAGATTTGTGCATACTTTCATTTCCAATATCAGTTTTAAGAACAGGGCTTTATAACTATTTTTGTAAACATTTATTGAAACTCCACCAACCAACCCATCCGTCTTTTTTGTGTGTACATTGTAGGCTTTCCTTGCAATTTTTATGAGAAAAAAAAATGTACAAAATAAGATAATGTGATGTACTTCAATGCATTCCATTGGAGCACCTTGTAACACTGCTAATTTATATCACTGTCATCATCAGCATCATCCTCCAGACATAGTACAACAACCCACATGTTATTTGCAAGGTGTGGAACTTTGCAAGCTGGAGGATAAATGGAAGAAAGGTTTTACAGTTTGGTGTTGTTCCATTTTTTAAAGCAAGATGCAGTCATTTTATTTTATTCAAAACAATATGCAATAGATTGTATAAATGCAGGCCGATAAGAGAAGTATTCTTAAATTTGTGTGTCTGTTTCTTAAAAAGCGTGTGACATCAAATGATTGTTCTATTTGTTTTCTTAGACCTGTGTTGCCATTTATAAGTGAGTAGTCCTATCCATGGTATTCGTAAACGGGTATTAAAATTGTGGTAACTCGTTAGTAGATTAAAATCTGAAATGACACTGTTAATGTGACCGATCATTCCAACAAATATTCAGAGTCTCTTGTCTAGATTAAAGTGCAATAAAACTGTTTTCTGCAAAAAAAAAGAAGCTTTTACGCAACAGATATGGCGAGGATAATTAACTTCAAATTCAACATCCGGTTCATTTGTATGGACTCAATAATGGTACAAGTATAGACAGACAAAATTAAGAATACTTCTCTCTTTGACAGATTGGGTACATTGTGATCAGGTTCAAGTTGATAATGGTGTGGTGTTGACTTTGATCAACACAAAAACCTTGACATCAATATCTCATGGATGAAATCAACATTCTGATCATTAGCAACAAAGTAGCTCAGTACAGTGTTATGTTCTGAAATATGTTAATGAGTTTTGTCGTAGTACTGTATCATTCCCAGAGTCATGTCATCATGACGACTACTAACTTTTTTCCACACATGTCCATGATCTGCAGACGGACAGCATAACAGTACAGAGGTCTTTGTATTGCTTCTATTGGATGTTGGTTTTGCATGAGTTTATCGTATTCATGCCTTTTTCATTGTATGACATTTTCAAAGATGACATTCTGTGTGCGAAGAACCCAAACTACTAACGCCATAATTTTTTTCATGTAAACAAACAGCCAAAGAATCAAGGACAACAATCATTATCTCCCCTCCTAAAATCAAACGTGAGCATATCAAGTAAATAATGAAAACGGGTTGGAATTAGTTTGGTTTTTCAGCTCACAGAGTCATCTCCTTTTCTAAGTAACTGCAGATATTAATGCAAAAAAAACCAAATGCCATGCAATTGTCAGATTTTAAGCACAATTTGCAGGGCTTGTGTGCATGCAATGTACGATATAATTATGTTCTCTTCAAAACGGTGCTACATTGTCCAGTCTTAATTTATGAATTAACCTCCGGGAAGAAACTATGACTTGAAGATATTCACTGCCCCACGTTTCTTTGACTTCCACAAAGAACTGCATCGGAGTATACGTAAAGTAGATGATTGTGCAGTGTAAGTCTTGTTTTATATATACACACATGTCCAGCTGACATTGTGAAAGGAATGTTTCATGGGTTCAAAAAATGCTTTTGTGAAAATAAAATCTGTCCCATTTCAAGCATGATACTGTGAATTTGGTGCAGATTTTCCGGCACAAAAATATATATAAGCCTGGTTAATAGTTATGTTCCTGTTGCAGTGTAGGAAAAAAAAAAAAAAAAAAAAGAAGGTATTGTCACATAATGGTTGTAGATACTTAAAAAAAATATAGTAACCAAAGTGTCTCATTTGTAACTACACTAGTACGGTTACCATGGCCTATGGTGACCATTTTTCCCTCCTCGTATTGAGGCATGTACTTTAGGCTGGAGTATTATTATATTATGTATGAATTTTTCCTATTGGGTGCATCACATGTTTTGTAGTTTTAAGAACAAAGAATTTGTATATCTGATTTCTGCCTTGTTTTCTTAAATACTCCTTTTATTCATTCTATATTATTACTATTCAGTGAATTATTCATTCTTTCAAAACGTATGTGTGCATACTGTTAAAAATAATAATAAGTAATAACATTTTTTCACCAGATAATTTGTTTCCAATTGATGTTTTATTGTCATTTGGATAGCAGTGCGAGATTATGTAGAAAAGAGAGTAAATATTTTGAAAATTTAAGTAAAAAGTCGTAGTGACACAAAAAAAAAAAGCAAGATGTTTTTTGTTTTTTCAGTAATGTGCAAGGTACTTCACAAACCTGTATTTAAAAGCTATGCAGAGTAAAAAGGGTGGCAACTGATGGATTTAATAAAATGCAAGTTTTCAATTGTGCAATGCAGGGTTAAAGGTCAAATGTATTGACCTTTTGGGGTCAAGGGTAAGATTGTTACATTTCAAAATGGCTGCTTCCACAAGTTCCATCCACTTAAAGTGCTTCCTGTGTATTCTCATTTGGAAGCATATTTTAATTCAACATTGAACTGGAATAGACATTGATATAAAGAATTGACCTTTTTGGCAAATCCCATAAGCCTTTGCATCGGACCTCTATAAACGTCACACCAGTGCGCATATTATTAAACAACATTGTTACTGCGTAAATCACAGCCCGGTGAACTGTGCAGTAATAGTGTGCGCATCTTTGTGACATATATAGCGGTTCAATCGAAAAGGCTTATGGGGTTCGCCGAAAAGGTCAAGTAGAAAACAATAAAAACTGTCGGGTTTTTTTCCCCAGATTTGTATTGTCTTAACTTGCAAGTTTTCAATACAACATGCACCTAATGTCGTTTATAGGACAAGGGATACAGCCCACCCTAGTAACAAATAAAACTAAGTCTATGCTTTATATTAAGAATAAAACACAACATTATATTGTATTAGGAAGCAAACACAATTTGTATGTATGTGTATACAGACTGCACATGATATAATTATACTATAGTTGATACAGTAATACTGCTGATATGCTTGCCAACATACTATGGTTGTACAGTATGCTACAAACTGCTGATAACAATTTTGCTTTAAAACATAAACATGAAAAAAAAGACACAAAAAAATTGCTGTACAATACGTGCCTGTAGATGAATATGCCAAACACTTTTTTGTCTGAATGTCATGTTATCTCACAAGTTTACAGTTCACAAATCACACTGTTTGATTTTTCTTGTTGGTTAAGTTTTGTTGAATGATTTTTTTGTAAATATTATATGAAAACTTGTTGATGGTTTTGTATACCAGTAATCAATACTATTGTTGTTCTTATTTAGAATATGATTAAAATGATTTCTGTGTTTTTCAGTCATTTTTAATACATGTAATCGTGCAACATTGTAAGTTTAAGTAAGAACACAGGAAAATACTTAGTAGTGCCTATGAAGAATATTAACAGTTAATCCTACCAAAATGGCTGGCCACCAAGCAAGTCTAATGTCAGTGTTTTTGTAGAAACTATATGAAAACAAACACAACAACATTTTGTTTGTTTGTTTTGGGGTTTGTATGTTTGTTTTTTGACTTGCCAGTTTTTCAGCATCATGTGTAAGAGGATATTCTTTGCATACCAGCATTAAGCATGAAGTGTATACTATTTGTGCTTTTGGGTACTATCAGTATTAAGTACCCGTGTATACAGGTATTGGTTGATTCATGCAAGGTATGTGGAATATGACATACAAGCTGTGTTATAGCCGATTCAATATGATATGCATGAACTTTTCTATTAAAGCAACTTCTTCCTGAATATGACTATAATGTATTGCTTTGGTATATTTAAACTTAACTGCCTGATCAGTACAAATGTCCAGTGGTCATATTATGTGAACAAGTTTGTTGCAAGATAGCCAAAAGATCATTTCATGAATTGCTATACACAGGAAGGGTGAATATCTGAAATTGCCTCTGGATTTAATGAAAATTGCGTGGGAATGACGTCCGTATGTTGAGTTTGACACAGTATATTTTGATATAAATGGATTAGGAAAAATGTATGAGGAGGCCATTTAGGGAAGCTGATCAACTTTTTCCAAAGATGGTAATTTATATTACTGAGATGTAGAAGTGGGACCTTTTTACACCAAGCAAGCAGTACTGGAAGTAAAGATATCATGGTGATGGGTTTGTGTTTAGTGTACTGTTGGGGACGTATGTCAACAATATTCTGCTCAAATTGTATTTTGTTTTGAAACTACTATTATTGTTATTATGATTATTATGATGAAATAAGAAAACTTTCCCATGCAGGAAAGGGCACTTACATGGTATCAAATATATAAGCCCACTGTTTTACATATCAAGTTAATGTTATTTGTAACAACTTCCACTGTGTAATAGTAGACAATTCTTTTTAAAAAAAAACATGGATGATCCAACAAACTGAAGTTATACAGTGTCAGTAGCATTTCTTGAGTATTTATTTGATAGATCTGAACATTGTATATAAAAAAAGGATACTGAGTTTGAGTGGATATTTTATCAGGTTTCCAAGAGTCAGGACTATTATTAAGTTGTGCAGAAAACCTCACACAGCTGAATGTATTTAAATTTGAGCAGCGGAGGAATGAGTTGAAACAGCAACCAACAAACAAACCAATTTAACCAACCAAATACCATTATCTTATCTTTCCATGTTTCTATGTGTGTTTGCATTAATGCACTTTATATTTACCCATGAAATGAGTGAGTGGAAATAAACACAAGTACTCTACTCTTAATATGTCTATATAAATCAAGTCACGATTTGTCAGAAAGATGGATCTTGCATTTTACACAATAAAAAAGATCTAGCTCTCTGTAAAACACAAAATGACAACTATGACAACAGTGCTTCCACTATTTAACACTTATCATACAGAGTTTAATGTCTATCAAGAGCAAGCTTAATAACATATTAAGGTTTATAAGAAGAAAAAATTGTGTATTTCCATTCAATACTGTTGTTAAAGACAGAATGTAATATTGTGCATTTGTGATGGGTCAGATTTTCATTATGTTTTAGGGGGATGTTATTACACATTTTGGTGTGTGTGCTTAAGGTAGGACAGACAACCTTGGTGAGAGGTTGGATAACACTGCTGAATGGCGTGTATGTGGTGTCTTGAAATGAAATAAAATAATGAAAACAAAATTTTCTTTCCAATTTGTAGCTTTTTTTCGTGTCTTTGTCTACACCCACAGCTGATGTTGCTTGATATCATTTGCAGTTTGTCAAGTTGAGAACAGTAGTTTGTACCGGCAATTAAGAAGTTTTACTGACACATCCCTACAGTGTGATATGTCCCTGTAATCATTTTAGTGATCACCACAGACCACAGACTTTATCGACCTTGCATCACCTCATTCCCCATCCATCAAGCAATCAAAAAGGCAATTTAAAATTATTGAGTTGTATTCAAACTTAAAATTATCAAGCAATATCAGAAGATCAATAATTACCGTATTTCGTCAAATAGTCGCCCCCCCTCAAATAAACGCCCCCCACCACTTTTTTCAACCAAGATGTTTCAAAAATGCCGATATTTCCATGCTATCTTGTGTAGTAAGCTTACCAAGTTGCGCACATGGTCGATAATAGCGTCAATAATTGGCGAAAATCTGGATCAGAAACCCGGAAGTGAGCCAGAAGTCTCTAGTTCATAGTTCGTCATTTTAGCATGTGTTTTTAGTTTACCTAATGATTTTAACGGGAATTATCGTTCTAAAATTGACCTTGAATAAACGCCGGGCGTTTATTTGACAAAATACGGTATTAAATACCACATTTCAAGTGACTGGTCGATCAATTCATCAATATTTTTTAAAAGGAATCAACAAATTTTTCAAAGAATAAACCGAAATTTAACATAATTATAAGATAAAACTATTTCCTAAAAAGGATGCTAGAATCGCAAACTTTTAATTGATCAACTGGTTATCTAATCAACCAGTCAATGATGTAGTAATCGTAATGATCTTGTAATAAATTGATGTCATATGAAAAGTCATATTTTTCTCATAACATATTGAAATTCCAAATCGTATTTCCGAAGATATCATCAAAAAGCTGTTGAATTAGTCTCAAACGTGGTATACCACAGTCAAGACTAATTCTACAGTTTTTTGATGATTTCTTCGGAAATATACCGATTTGGAATACCTAAATTCAATAGTGAATATGAGCTTTCACCGTTAAACGCTGTTTTTGGAATAGGGAGGAGGTACTTGACATGGTTGATGTCAACAGATGTTAGATCACAGGGTTCATTAGGCCATGTTAAGAAGAGCAGTGCTTGTCACTGAAGCAGTATTACCCTCAATAAAGAAAGAATAAATAATAATAATGTTCAAAAAGCTTCACCATGTACAGAAGTTGATGAATTTAGTACTTTGTAGGGGCAATGAAGGATGGTATTGAATCTAGGGTCAAAGATCATTTAGGGGTCAAGTGAGGTCATTGCTGATTTAGGGCACCGCAAGTTAATGTCATTTCTCCTACAAGCCCTTCAAATTAAGAAAAATAAGGTGTTAACCCACCACTAATTGAAACAATCCATTTCCATTCACTTCAGAAGCATAATAAATAACACATCAAAAGTTCCAAACACCCAAGTTGTAGAACTGTGCCTAATTTGCATAAATCCAAAATGGCTGCTTATGCAGGGGGTGAAATTTCAAATTTGGTCAAATCTTGATACAAACTAATATATTGCTCTCATCCAGAAATAGTTTGACCTGTTTCCAACATATACTTTCATGAGTTATAGGCAAAAGGGTCAAAGGTCAAGTTCTGGGGTCCACATGCGTCTACAATTGAAAAATATTCCTGATCCAACTGGTCTCAAATTGTTCCTTTGGCAAAAATAAATCAGAGAAAAGTTGCATTGTTTTGTTACACTAGTTCACCCGTTGCTGTGAGAGTTACTGATAGCGATGCTATTTGACCCCTGATGACTTCTTTTGACTTTTGACATGTTCCCGTCATTCTTTTTACTACTTTTAAGCCCAATTGGGCATAGGCCTACTGACCCCATTTGACCTTCGCCTCGAGTGACCTCGGTTTGATTTTGTTCATGCTCCGTGATATTAAAATGTAGCCCTGGATGACCTTTGACCTCGGATGACCTCGATTATATTTTTTACGTGTTCCCCTCATATCGAGGATTCAACCCACCAAGTTTGAGCCCGATCGGACAAAATTGAAATTTGAACCCTACGTGATGACCTTTGACCTCCGTTGACCGCGATTTTATTTCGCGCATATATTCCCCTCATATCAAGGATGCCACCCACCAAGTTTGAGCCCGATCGGACAAAGTTTGAAATTTGAACCCTCCGTAATGACCTTTGACCTTGGTTGACCTCGATTTTATTTCGGGCATATATTCCCCTCGTATCAAGGATTCCACCCACCAAGTTTGAGCCCGATCGGGCAAAGTTTGAAATTTGACCCCTCCGTAGTGACCTTTGACCTCGGCTGACCGCGATTTTATTTCAGGCATACATTCCCCTCGTATCAAGGATTCCACCTACCAAGTTTGGGCCCGATTGGACAAAGTTTGAAATTTTGACCTTTGACCTTGACCTCCGATGACCTTCAAAACCACCCGGTGAACATGCTTTTCTCGCCACCTATCCATAACCGGAATATCGGATCGATGCGTCCCAGCACGGCGAAACGCATAGCCGGACACACAGACACACAGACAACCACACACACAGACTTCGCTGGTTATTTTAGTATAGTAGATAGGTAACATCACAAAATAGGTCAAGGTCAACTTGGCTATTAATGTATTTTGATATTTTTGAGATGTTACCAAGATGACAAATTATTCTTTTTTAATGTTTTTGCAAGCAGAGCAATCTGAGGCCGTTTTGATCAAAGTCAGAGAATTTGTCAATTTTTGTCCCCTATGGAATTTTAATTTTAATATTTGACCTGTCCCCCTATAACTCAAGAAATATACATCGGGAATGTATATCGGTCAAACTATATTTTTTCTGAACCTTAATATGATGAGAGTAATACATTTTTTACAAGATCCAACCAACTTTGAAATTGCACCTCTGCAAATCAGATTTTCTAGGACTTTTAATATGTTTTTGTGTGAGTTTTTGGGAAATGGATGCATGTAAAATGGATTCTGTTACAATTAGTGCAGGGCTGTCAACTGTCACACATTGAGCGTCAAATCACATAAAATGTCATGCATCATATAATACTTGCCCCCCTTATAGATCCAGGGTCACCCGTGGGTCATCTGAGGTCAAATTACTAAAAACTATCGTATGGGTGGGTACAGTCAACATTTAGAGCCAATTTTTGGAAGGTCATTTCGGGGTCATCCGAAGTCATCCAGGGGTTATCTGAGGTCAAATTAGTAAAAACTGTTAGATGGGCATGAAACTTGCTGGGTTGGCCTACAGTCACCATCAGCCAGGTAATCGCGCCCAGCCGAGAACCATCAAATATGGGTAGGCCTAACCCCTTGTCTATATAATATGCAACGTCTGTGTGTATGTCCGCCCATTTTCTAGGCTAGGGGTCGCACATTCCTCAAACCATGGAAATAGTAGATAAGACCACTATTTCCATGCTCAAACTTGGTGGGTGGGTGCATCTTGACCAGAGACTGAACAAGTTTGTTTTGATTAGTGGTTTAAGGTCACCTGAGGTCATCCAGGGGTAATCTGAGGTCAAATTAGTAAAAACTGTCGTATGTGCATGAAACTTGGAGGGTACAGTTAACATTTAGGGCCAAATTTTTGGAAGGTCGTTTTGGGGTCACTAGTGGTCAACTGAGGTCAAATTAGTAAAAACTGTCGTATGGGCATGAAACTTGATGGGTACCGGTACAATCACCATTTAGAGCCAAATTTTGGGAAGGTCATTTCAGGGTCAGCAGGGGTCATCTGAGGTCAAATTAGTACCGTATAAACTGTTGTATGGGCATGAAACTTGGTGGGTACAATCACCATTTAGACTTTTTAAGATCCATTTTTTAAGGTCATTTTGGGGTCGTTTGAGGTCAAATTAGTATAAACTGTTTTATTTTACAGTCACCATTTAGAGCCACATATTTTGAAGGTATTTTCAGGGTCATCTGAGGTCAAATTAGGGGCTGTGCAATAATTATGAGCCCTGGGGGAGGGTAAAATTGGGGAGGGGGGGGGCAAGAAATTTTTGGCGAGCCAAAGGGGGGGGGCAAGCAATTTTTGGCAAGCCGAGAGGAGGGCAAACGATTTTGGCACACATTCATGGGCGCCTTTTAAAGAAAAGCGCTAAAAAGGCTTAGGAAAATGGCACAGAAACACTTAAATATGCACATTTTCCTGCTCGCTGTGCTCACAACATGTATATAGACCATTTACAGTTTGAAAATTGGGATCCCAAAAAATTTGGCATGTGCAAGGGGGGGGCAAAGAATTTTTTTTTTTTTTTGAGGGGGGGGGCAAGCGATTTTTGGCGAGCCGTTTGGAAATTTTACCCCGGGGCTCATAATTATTGCACAGCCCCTTAGTGGTATGGGTATAGAGTCTTGCACAATTTGTTAATTGCAACAGCCAGGTAATTTTGCATCATTCTGACCCGGTATTATCAGTGGGATACATACCGGTCATACACCTTTTCTTATAGCGACTGTAGAATGATGTAAAGTGTTTGAGATTCCAAAAAGGCTTTAATGGGATACGGTAATGTAGCGGCAGTAGCCGCCAAAAAATAATTGGGGTTAAAAAAGGGTTTATTGGTACCAGCAGAGGCGTAAGCGCATAAAAATTTTGTATGCTCTCGTTCTTTTGACCCCCTCCAAAACTTTTGGTCCCCCCTTTGTGCAACTCAAAACTTTTGTGTCCCCCCCCACACACACAGTCCCCCCACCAAAGTATTTATGAACGGAATAGCTTCACAGTTACTGAACCCTCCGCTACCAATATATTCTTTTTTTTAAACCACAGCTTGTTTGCATCAAGTGCTCGTTATTTCATATTGCATCAGTCGTCTTCCGTACAGTCTCTTAAACAAAACATACATTTCACTTTAGTGTGTGTGTGAATTATGTAAATGACTTAGTTCATGCATGTTGTAAAAGAGATTATAATGTGAAAACAAATCCAGGGACAAAACGTGAAAGTGCTCAACGAAGACAGCTGTTATTTATGTGGATTTTCAGCCGTAAATTAACCCTAGAAATGAATAATTTGTTGGTTAAAAGTATCTTCAAGTAAAGCTGAATCGTACAGAGAATCTAATAAAATGTATAAGCTGTGGCGAAGCTGTCGTTGGCCGTGGGTTAGCTGGCGATCATTAGCGTGGACACGCTTGGCTGTGTTATTGGGCTTGATGCCGTTCGTTGGAAGCGAGACAGACAAGGTAAACCATACAGCATAAATGAAATAAACCATAATGAAATCAAATACAAAAATGCATGTACGTACATGACGCAAACTTGAAATGTTTAGCATTTACACCTCTTGTCCCAAAAGCTGGCTACGCCTCTGATAAACAAGTCGTTAAGTATTTAATAAAAATCTTAAGTATGTGTCCTGATGTTGCTCTCAATTTCCAGTGACATTATTGGCGTAGCGACTGGAGGGGGGGGGCATTAGTACAAGGAACTTATACGATGTCCTCATTCACAAACTGATACTATCTGTCCATCGTATAAGGTTATTTCCGCACGGCAACTCGTTGAAGGAATATTACACAGTCAAGAATAGGCTCCATCATTTTTTGGTTCTGAACCCTCCCAGTCTCCCAAAACATCAAAACATCAAAAGCGTTGCTCGAATACTTACTTAAGACTGTCCTTTTCACATAACGCAGACAAAGTAGGGCCAACTTGCCTAGAGATGGTCAAATTTTGGCCAAAAATATCTCTGTGTAAATCCTATGAGTCTCCTATGCAAGTCCACTCGGTAATCCATGTATGATGTATTCCATCCGTTCAAGGTAGTCTATGAATAATTAAGCAGATGACGTATTTACCAACTCTATGAAATTGATCGAATCCAGGTATACTTTCGCAGCGGAAGAACCTGACGTCATAGCATAAATTATAAATTGCAGCGATAAATCAGCCAATAGGCGATGTGCTACGGGCTGCATCTGCGAAGTATACGGGCTGTTGATGGAACGAATTGCTGTTGAAAATATTCTAGTGCCGTAGAGTCGTATGGGCACGTATTTTTCACTGAAATTTCTCCGTAATGAGAATTTGTTTTATTTTGTGAAGTAGCAGGATATATTAATGACTTTCTCTGGAACACCTGTGGACTGTATGTGAGTACCAAAAAACATCAACCACCTGGAAATACGGAATGACAGTAAACTTAATGGCGAAGCGGTCCGAATTTTGAGCCATACAAGTTTACGTGGTGAACTAGGGGCATATGACCTGGGCACCACTCTTAGGGGCACCGAATTGACCAATTCAGCATCGATTCTGCACCCCTCTATAGCAAAGCAAGTCAAAATTTGTGCACGCATTTTGAGAGGCAAACCTCAGACTCAGTTAACACATTTGGTAGTCGACCAAAATGGCCTAAGCTGGGGCCCAAACAATATTATATATTTTAGGTATGCCAGGTGAATTCAAATTTGCCATCAAACTGCATCATTTTTATATCAAATTAAAGGGCTTGAGTAAAGAAAGCCAAAACCTTTTTTTTCAAATTTTGGCCAAAAATATCTCTGTGTAAATCCTATGAGTCTCCTATGCAAGTCCACTCGGTAATCCATGTATGATGTATTCCATCCGTTCAAGGTAGTCTATGAATAATTAAGCAGATGACGTATTTACCAACTCTATGAAATTGATCGAATCCAGGTATACTTTCGGCAGCGGAAGAACCTGACGTCATAGCATAAATTATAAATTGCAGCGATTAATCAGCCAATAGGCGATGTGCTACGGGCTGCATCTGCGAAGTATACGGGCTGTTGATGGAACGAATTGCTGTTGAAAATATTCTAGTGCCGTAGAGTCGTATGGGCACGTATTTTTCACTGAAATTTCTCCGTAATGAGAATTTGTTTTATTTTGTGAAGTAGCAGGATATATTAATGACTTTCTCTGGAACACCTGTGGACTGTATGTGAGTACCAAAAAACATCAACCACCTGGAAATACGGAATGACAGTAAACTTAATGGCGAAGCGGTCCGAATTTTGAGCCATACAAGTTTACGTGGTGAACTAGGGGGCATATGACCTGGGCACCACTCTTAGGGGCACCGAATTGACCAATTCAGCATCGATTCTGCACCCCTCTATAGCAAAGCAAGTCAAAATTTGTGCACGCATTTTGAGAGGCAAACCTCAGACTCAGTTAACACATTTGGTAGTCGACCAAAATGGCCTAAGCTGGGGCCCAAACAATATTATATATTTTAGGTATGCCAGGTGAATTCAAATTTGCCATCAAACTGCATCATTTTTATATCAAATTAAAGGGCTTGAGTAAAGAAAGCCAAAACCTTTTTTTCATAGCACTTTCCGTAGCAAAGTTACATCTTGTCAAAGATTGACTTTCATCAAAAAGATTCAGCTAGCAAAATTCCCCAAAAAAGCATTTCGGTGGTGTTTCTAGATCTTATTCTTAGTCTCATGTTGATAGCAGCTTTTTCATTGGAACTGCTATCAAAATCCCTCTAAAATTCCATGTGCGAGTGACTTAAAGTTATCACCATAAAAAATCATATATTTGGGTAGCTCTTGATCAGAGCCCTCGCAGTACATTAGAAGATCAGTGATCCCCAAGTAAAATAAACTATTTTGTGGTTTCAAGCATTGGGGTGTGTAGTTTACTCATAAAAATCAAGAGGTGTACACTAGGAGGCGGAATATTTTTTATAATTTTTTCCTTGCCGACGTGTGGGAACCGAGTTTCCTACCTTAATGTTACTTTTATTTATTTAATTATTGGGTCATAAGAATGAAACATGTATTTTCACAAAATTAGAATGCATAAATTAAAATTAAACTTCATACAAGTCACAGCATGTGAAAAATACCTTCAACTTTCATGTTTTTAGGAAACAGGCCTATATAAATAAATGTATAAGGCCAAATAAAAAAAATAAACATGTTTCACGCCCCTCCCGCTTCCTTTTTGAGGTTTTCTCAAATAAATTTTTATTTTTTGAAATTCAGTTATAACTTTTCAAAAAATATGTCTAGGAAGTTGGGATGCTTTCTATAGCCTTGTTAAGATACAAGAAACATTTTAGGAAGGTTTTGTGATCATTAGAGGCGGTGTAACTCTCAGAACAACAAATAAAAAAGGGCCTCCTCCTTTTTCCAGGCATTATTGTATGTACAGATTGTACGCTAAAACAGCTCTAAGTATGGGTATTTACACCAATTTTGAGATAAAAAATAAAAAATAAAAAAAAACCCTCTTCCTCCTTTTTTTTGAAAACCCGGACGTGAAACATGTTTTATTTTTTACTTAGCCTAAACAAACATGTAGGCCTATAATTAGGGATGACCAATGAACCATCAACTTGATTAGAACACTCCCATAGACATGCAGGGAGCTCAACTGTGCACTGCTTGCACAGACATTTCTAAATTGATCTCATTCTTTTATTTTTCAATATTTTTCTGTAAAAATTGGGGAAGTTAATGCCAATTATATTTTGTAACTATCTTGCAAATTACAGCAACATAACTTATTTCATTTTCCTGTAATTGCAAGTCAAAATTGGTCCATCGCCACAGTGCGCTTAATTGCCAATGGCTGAGTTCAGCACTGCTCAAGAATGGCACAAAATATTCATGTCAATAATTTCAGGTGAAAAACGTGGCCTACTGAGCTGAAATTTGGCAGAGTTGCCAGTAATACCTCTATCATACCCTCTGTAAAAAGCTTAAAATATTGAACAAGTAGATCTCGAGTTACAAATTAAATCACCAGCTTCCCTTTGGAATTTCCATACTCCTTTCGAATCATGCTAAGAAGACACCTTTCTGAACATAAATGTGAAGTTTCGTGCTCATTTGATGTATTTTTCACCTGATTTCAACCCTAAACGTTTTCTTATATTTTGGCCCATACCATCTACAACTTGCTGCTGGCTATATCTTGTTTAGAACTTTCAAAAGAAGTACCTGAATGTGCAACCATAACTGTTTCAAAATAGCCCGCGAAAGTCATGCAGGTAACTCCGAGGTCATGTATTGAATTGTTTTGAATGAGGAATGCTACGGGAACCAGCACCTTTTGTTAGAAGTCACACATGAGCATGATGAGTGAAGTGGATAACCTCTATTGTTGTGAATGAGTCAATGACCTTCAATGACACTTAAGATTTAATTTGCATACACCTACTAATTGGTCATATTAAACCCAATAACATCGAAATTTTTGGTAGAAAAAAAAAAAAGTTTACCCGCAATTTTGATTTTGTGCCATATCGGCCATCTTGGATGATTTTTGGCAAATGTATGATTTCAATGCCTCGGTTTGAAAAAAATAATTTATGCCATTGACTAGTAAAGTGCCATTTCATAAGAAACCCCTTTGATACTTTCACAATATGCTTGTTTCATGTTTGCATATATATGTTAAAATAAAGAAATATATAAAGGTAAATATATGCTTATGCCAATTTTGCTCCCAATTGATATTTTTGGACCTTGTCATTTTATTTCGTTCCAATGACCGGTCAGAATGGGAAAAGTTTTTGACCGATTTTGACCATTTAACCACCAAAATACATGTACTTCTATTGATGAGTTCTATCCAGAAAACAATCTTTTGTAGCAATAGGGGCAACATGAAATTTTGATTTACTATAATTGTGACTGAGTTTGTTACTGCAAAATGGAGTACCCCCCCCCCCCGAGTTGTTTTTATTAAACCTCTTGGAAAGGGGAGGCGGAGTCAAAAAAAGTTTTGTATGTATAAAGAGGGGGGTCAAAAAAGTTTCAGGTTCTCTGGAGGGGGGTCAAAAAAGTTTTGACTCTAAAAAATTTCAATTGGGGCGAACTTGTCGTGGTATGTAAGTGTATTGGGGCGAACTGGTCATGGTATGTACCAAGGGTGAAAATAAGAGCGCGTGAACCAGGGGCCACTTTTGCAAAAAAAGTGGCCCCTGGTTCACCAAGATTTGGAGTGAACCAGGGGCCACTTTGGATGAACCAGGGGCCACTTTTTAAAAAAAATTATTATTTCAAGTTTGGGGATCTAAAATAAAAGCACTGCAGTATAATGTTATTAAAAAAATAAAAAATAAATTAATTACACCGTGCAGTACGCTCACATAACACATGCTCTCTGCAGTGCACCTCCCCCACTACACAGTGCACAGACTGTGCGGTGTTGTTACAAACTTTATTGCTCAAATAAAAAGTGCATTTCCGCCGTGATATTCCATCACTAGTCCCTATGATAAATTTTCTCATTTCCATGTCAGTTTTGTTCCGAAACGTGGTCAGAAAAAGGTGCAAAAAAACTTGGCGAAAACTCAATCAATTTCTATAGTTTTTTCTGTTTTTGACGGCCATTTTAATATTTAATGGGGTCATGGTTCATGTTCATGACGTCATCCCCACCGGAAATAGTCGATAGTTTACCGAAAATCTTTGGGGGTAACTCTATGAATGAAATCTTTTCCCCGAGTCCAACTCGTGCACGATCGGAAAGCTGCCGATAACTAAATTACAATAATTTATGCAGACTGACCTGGGCACTGAATTCTACGTGCGTACGCAGTTCATGATTTTAAAACAATGTTTTCGTCAACAAAACTTGTTAAGCTTACAGGTAATTTCTACTTAAATTTTAGAGTCAGGTAGTGTTGGAGACGTACGAGCGCCACTCGGGAGAAAATGGGTGTCGCCCGTCTATATTATTTTGCCTTGTCACGAGCGCACTTGCCTGGTTTCTGGGGGCCAAACGTCGCCCGCTTAAAATCACCCTTGGTATGTACGTGTATTGGGGCGAACTGGTAGTGGTATGTACTGGTGTAGGGCATACGTGTCTATACGTTGGAACGCAGGCGGCGAGTGGCATGATGGTCGGAGAGAGCTGGAAAAAACCGCTCGGCCGTATGGCATTTTCCATATACTCGGTTAGTTTTGTGGGTTCATTATCGAACCCCAACAGTTTTAGCTTGTATGTTATATTGTTCGTGATTTTTCAAGCGTTTTAAAATGTCAAAATAATCCCATTCAATTACATGGTTGACAATGGAAATTTACTGAATTTAGAGATGCACGGCGCATACCACCTGTTGAAGGTTTTTAAGAAACTTGAAACCTAAAACAAAAAATAAAAAGTAACATTTAAAAAATGATTTTCCTTCATTTTCCTTCCCCACGACGGGCATTTTTACATTGTTTAAGCCCAGCTCTTGACCAATCACGTACGCTGTAGCAAATATGTATAAACAACCGTTTCGTCATGAAAATATTCATGATGTATGATTGAATGAACTCCTTTCATTACACAAATGCATGTCCATGACATACAATTCTGATTGCATCAAAAAAATAACACATTAAGTACCGTAACATTATATTGTAGACAACTATATTGAGGTCATCATGGAATTGTGGGAACTAGCAAATTGGAGGGTTGGTTTTATTTTGAGCTGAGGTAATTTTCCCCAACATGCCTGAGGAAAAATACTGAGGCCCAGCACAAACCCTGACGATTTCATGCAATGACCATAAAACAGATGGTGCAAAGTTATATTGCCATTCATTTAAAAATACCTCCAGTTAACAAACTTGTTTTGTGAAAATAACACTATAAATTGCATGAATAACTATTAAAAATATATCATCCGTTTGAATGCGCATAATTATGCGATCAACTAGTACGCGTGATTGCTTGTGCGTTAAGGAGGTACCACACCCACTGATAAATTTTGTGATTAATTTTGTATTTTTCTCAAAAAATAACTACACACTGGTAACAAAAGTTATGTATATAGGCCTATGTAAACAATATAAGGTAATAGCCATGTATTGTAAATGAAAGTTTTGACAATAATGAAATTTTCCAAAATAATGAATATTATTTAATGAAATCATGACTTCAATCAAACAGGTGATAGTCATATTTCACTGAAAAAAATGTGACGGGAAACTAATCATTTCATTTCATTAGCCTTATAATGGCAAGGAATCCAATTACTTCACTGAAATGTCAGTGATTCAAGACAAGTGGTTCAATATGTTAAGAAATGAGGTACATTCTAGCGGTATCTCTTTTCTTATCATAAATAACATAACTCTTGTCTTGAGTCACTAAAATTCCAGTTTCCTTGCCCCTATAATACATAACCAGTGTGTCATTAGTTTTGAGAAAATTGCAAAAATATTCAAGGGGTGTAGTACCACCTTTACATAAACATGGAACTTTTTTTTTTTAATTAATTTTTTTTAAACTTCAGAGTCGGTCGGGTTACGTCAATCAAATAATTTTTTTAGTATAATTTCACAGAATGTTTGTAAAAATGTGCATTTGTTGTTGGTATGACGGATCACATTTAACCTCTTTTATGTAATATACCGGGGTATGTTACCTGTTTCATATAATATTTTTAATATGTTTTTAGAATTGTGGAAGTGGAGAAGGTCGTCTAAGTATTCCATACATGGGTATGGATAGACTGCTTCTTGTGTCAACTCTAGATGGCAGTATGCATGCTGTGAACCAATTAACAGGAGCTGTGTTGTGGACACTTAAAGAAGGTAAATCATGTGTATATTGTGTAAGTAAGCTTCAAACTTGCATTAATGTTGGCTAACACGATCAAGAATCCAATCAGATTCACGTAACAAGCTACGAATCTGAAGGCCTTGATGGTACACTATGTATTCATCACTTGAGTCATTATTTATAAAAAGTGGTATACCTGGGAGGGGTAGACTTGATTAGCATGTTATTGTTAGTGTACAATGACATTAGTAAAAAAAATTGTTCAAATTGTCAAAATCCATCAAAACTTGTATAGTAGGTCAAATTTAGACAAAAATTTGTTTAGGGGGTCAACTTTTTTGGGAAAGCGCGCTAAAATCTTGCTTAGCGGGTCCTTTTGCTCACAGAGGAAAACTTAAAGGGGGTGTTTGAAAAAAAATTTGGTCAAGCATGCGTACACTGTCAAACCCCTCCACCTCCCCCCCCCTCCCCCTCCCCGACCACAATCCATAAAATTGCAATATAAAGTCAATGGAAAACTCATGAGCTGTTAAATAGGCTGACATTTTCCATTTCCTTGCTTAGAGACCTTATCAAAGTAGCAACCTGAGGCATATTTAACCATAGTTTAAGCACCAGAGAAATATACTCCTCAAAAGAAGTCAAGGATCGGAACAGATGAATATATCAGCATTTTGTATGTACATTATATATATAATACAAGTTAAAACAGACAGTTCACATTAAATTGATTGCATTATGGGGCTTTTATGAAATATAAAAAGCTGCTGATGATATAGAAAAATAATGAGTGGATGCATTAAACAATTGTTTGCAATTTATTGGTGCTCAACCACATTTATGTACGGATTATACATGCAAAACTAACATATTTTGTGTCTTTTATTTAAATCTTTAGATCCAGTAGTAAAAGTACCAGTAAATGTAGCAGATGGGCCAACATTTCTTCCTGACCCAAAGGATGGTACATTATATGCATTGGGTGGTGGCACAGAAGGACTCAAAGTAAGTTAATACTATTTTCTCTTATATGAGATGGCCGAGCGGTTAAGGCATTGCGCTGTCGGACCGGAGAATACGATAAATCTGCATGAGTTTGAGCCTTGGGCTTACCTTGGGAAGGTCATGCGGTGGTCAAATTGTTTAATTGTTCATTGCTGCGATTGGACCCAAAGCTGATGGACACAAACCTGATGAGGATGTAAACATCTTAAAGGAGTATTTCGTGATCCTAGCATCCTCTTTTTATGACATTTTTCAGTAGATATCCACGAAAAAGCTTATTCCCAAAATTTCAGTTGATTCCGATTTTGTGTTTGTGAGTTATGCATGATTATGTGTATTACACTGCTCCATAGGCCACTCTTTAAATTTGGCGATATTTTTGCTAAACGAATTAATCTGCAAGAAATATTTGGTACATAAACATTGTGTAGACAGAGGTTTCCAATGGTATAAAAATCTCAACTTTTTTTGAGAAAGGTGGGGGGATGAGGCTGTGGATCACGAAATGCCCTTTTAAAATAGAAGTGGCACCAATATTCTGTGAATATTTTGATTGTTTGGGGTATTTTTACAATTTATTCTTTTTTGTGTAGATTTGTAAGTGAAAACTTTGTTTGATTTCAGAAACTTCCCTTTACAATACCAGATCTGGTGACTGCATCACCATGTAGGAGTTCAGATGGAATACTGTATACAGGTAAGCTATCAATCAATTAATCATCAAGCACCTATCGAGGGCTCATCGCAAAAATATGCTGTTTTTATGGTCTGGTGCAGCTGTTATAATACATATTTGTAATTGTTTATATTTATAATTGTTTTGACATTTTGTTTATTTTGATGTTTTCCAAAACATGTGCAATATTTGGTCAAAGTTAATATTTTGTGTGCAATTTGTTTTTGATGTCTTTTAAATTTCTTTAAATGTTTAATCGTTTTAATGTTTTAATGTAATCGCTTTGTAATTTTACATGTAATTTGGCCACGATATGTGATCAATAAAATACAGATAATATAATATCTTAACTTCATTTTTGGTGAAATTTAGATTCTGGTATGAAATTAAAGCTGGCAACACAAGCTATTTGAGGGACACAAATCTTATCTCCATCATGATGTGTATTCACACTCTACCAGGGTTGCTTGATTTAAATCACACTGATAATTTTAAATCATTTATTTAAATCGTGATTAAATCACTTGATTTAAAAAAAATCACTGATTTAAATCAAGTTTGTTCATTGTTTACCATTTTTGATAAATGTAAGTTAATTTGTTTCTTGCATTTACTGTTTTACTTCATTCCTAATGTTTCTGCAACTTTTGCATATAATTTATATACCACTATGATGTCACTTTATCTATTGCTGAAAATTCATCTTTAAGGTGCAGAATTCAACAGGTTTTTTCCCATGATTTTACCAAATTTTTTTCTTTGAAATTTTCACTCACATGTAAAAACATGTTTTGAATTTTTTGTAAATACCTGGTAGTATTGTGCATATGACAAGCATTCCACTGGTACTCTTTTGACTTTATCATGGGTATAGCAGTTCTTGGAATAAAAAAAAATAAAAAATCAATTTAAATTTTAAAAAATCTGATTTTAATTTTTTTAAATCTGATATGACAAGCATTCCACTGGTACTCTTTTGACTTTATCATGGGTATAGCAGTTCTTGGAATAAAAAAAAATGATTTAAATTAAAAAAATCTGATTTAAATTTTAAAAAATCTGATATAAAAAAAGAAAGATTCAATCCAGCCTGTACTCACTGAATGTGCCACAATATGATATCTCCACCATCCCCATACACTTTGTATGGGCTTTGCAGGGGTCAGTGTATGCCACAATATTGTATTTCCATGGATTTATGATTTGGTGGCTCTAGTCTTAAGCTTTTTTCCTCTTTTTAAAATGGTTATTTTGGAGTTACCATACTGTTGCACTGAGTCCTTGTTATTTGGTGCCAGTATTTATGAAGAATATTCCCAGTTGTTTAAAAAAAATTACAGTTATAAATGAAGTTTTCTTGATCAGTTATTTATTGTGTATTGTGGAAAAGTAAACCTTTTGCATTAGAACTCTAAATGGCATATCTCTGAAAGTTCATTGATTACAAAGATTACATGATTAAATTCTTTCACAATACTTTTTAAAAAACTGAGATGCAGTCATTATTTTGTGAGTAAAATTGAAAGAAAAGGAAATGATGTGGAGATTTGAAATTCAATGCTTTACTAGACACATCTAAATCTAATCAATATTTGAATTTTTCATATACTAGTGTTGTGTATTTGTAAATTCTTATGGATTATTTATGTAATCTTTTGTGATTTGTGTGTTATGGTGATTATCGTGATATGCTCACCCCCATTGCCGCAATGCCCTCAAAATATGTCCTTTACCGACGGCAGTCACTTGCCGTGCCCCTAAATGAAGTTGCTGTGGGTGCCCTAGCCGGCTAGCCTTGCCCCTTCATTATAAAATAATTAACAAGTACTGGTTAAAACCCCGAAAAATTGTGGAAAATTAAATCGAAAATCTTGAACACGATCGCTATTTTGAGCATCGCACCCCAGCTATCAATCATAGTTTGTTGTCAATTAATATTCATTACCTCTACGTAAGCTTACATATTCAGCCAATCACATCGGCTTTTATACATTATTATTTATAATCTGGTTGCTAGAAATCTGACTTCATTTGCCCGATTGGTCAGAGAAATACCTTCAACGTACTATCGACCAATCAGAAACGCTGTTAGTAACTATTAAAGCTTCCTGTGTCGTGAACAAAATCCGAGCGCTGGGCAAATTAATATTGATCTCTCGATTAGCAAACATTGACTTCCCATTGCAAACCGATGGCGATCCCCCTTCCGGTATCGTCTTATCTTGTACATGTGAGCCCATCTCTAGATATGTTTTGCACGAAATAGTTTTTATCCGGCGAATTTGATCAATATTATTACCAAAGTTACAGCTGTTTCATAGTGTTTTGAGTCAGTTTTGCAGCTCAGAACTAGGGATCGCAAAATTTAAGTAAATTAAACTGTTGATTTTTGATTGCTTTGTATTATTTAAGCAGGTTTTTTTGAGCAAGCAGGTTAGTTTTAGTGTAAAGTTGAGAGTCGAATTTTACTTTGGTGTCGAATTCAGCTGACAGCAATACATCTATTCGCTTTTGAAAAATTGCCTTGGTGCCCCTATCAAATTTTCAACAGTTGCCTTGATGCCCTTTTGAAATATTACAAATTGCCGTGCTGCCTTGCCTTTTCAGTGAAAATCCAAGGCAATTATCAACTTGCCCTAAAAAAGTTGCCGTGCCCCTTCAGATCCTTAATTCTTTGGCTGGGTGTATAACCCTAATTTGTGCGTTCTCACATTAAATAAAATTCATTTTCAAAATTAGTGATAATTTTTTTGTTCAATCATATTTATTAACCAAAAAAAAAAGAAGAAACATACAACCCCAATATCAACTGAGATCCATGTATGGCGCAGGCAACCATTTCACAAATAACATTGGTTTAAAAAATGGGGCAGGGGTGTAGATTTCAAGACAAGGAAAAGAAAAATTCCTATACCAATCTCAGGCAAGGGAAAACACAATTACAAACAGCGAATACACAAAAACAATGAGGAAATACATATTATGGCTTCAATTTATCTATTTTGTCTTTGTTAAAATAATTGTTATATGCCACAATGCTAAATCAGTGATGATATCATGCATTGTGTTTATTTATTGTTTCTGTCATATTTTGTTCTTAGTCTGTAGGTGCACTTTATAAATCTAAATTGTGACACAATCTGGTCCATGGGGAGCCAAAGGTAGCTAATTTGAAATTGAGATGAAGGCAAAAGTATGGAGTAAAAGACAATAAAATACATAAGAAAATACACATCACAAAACCTCATAACTTTAGAACCAAATATGCTAGACCTTTGGTGAGCCTAATGTTATTACAAGATAATAATTATAGTAACTCAATTTTCAAAAATGCCTCCTTTGGCCCCTGTGGAGCAGATCGTGTCACAATTGGTAGTAACTAAAATGGTGTGGCAAAAGCTCAAAATCAGAATTTACCTGAAGTTATTCTTCCTTTCTTTTCAGGTCGTAAGGTTGACACTTGGTTAGCAATAGACATTACAACAGGAGAGAGACAACAGAAACTAACAGCAGAGTCATCTCAGACATCCTGTCCATCATCGGATGCCTCTACCTTATTCCTAGGGAGGACAGAATTCATGCTCACCATGTTTGATAGCAAGACTAAAGACAAAATGTAAGTCTCACATTGTTTAGCACTGTTATATAGATATGTAGATAATATGTCTATCTCCCCTATTGGTTTGAGCCATACCAATTGTTTGAAATAGGAACGTTTATTATTATTTTAAACAAAATTTTTGTTTTAAATAATATATGCACTCAGGCCTGCCGAAAAGGGAGGGTAAGGGTGCGTTGTTACCCCCGGCCTGAAATATTAAAAGAAAACAGGCGCTGTGAAATGAAAAAGAAATGCAGGTGAAATTGTTGTTTAGCTAGCAATTTGTTAAATAAAAATGACAAAAAGTGTTGAAGTTTCGCCCCAATCCTCCTTGTCATATTATGGCGCAGGTAACCATTTCCCACCCCCAGTCTCCCACACAGGGAGTGTAGATTTCAAGACAAGGAAAAAGAAAAATGAAAACATTTTGTGTTTGAGCTGTAATTATACCGGTATATGTATCAATCAGTTCCAATGTGCATGCAACGCTTCTTGCGCAATTGTTGTTCTGTTTTTTTCCATCACCTAAATTTTGTGTAATTTTGCATGTGATTTGATTTCTCATTTTGCTATTTTAGTTGTTGTAATATAAGTGTTCAAGAACACTAGTCAATAGGATCTTTTCATATTTTAGTTGATGTGATATTCTAAAAATTGCACCATTAACAGATATCTTGTGATCTGGTAAAAAATATGCAAATTTAACCCTGCAAATATTTTTTTTTTACTGCTGTGTCTATTTGAAAGATTATTTATGAATTTGCTACAGTGTAGTGTCAGGTTTGCTTACATGTACTAGACATGTAATATCAGGTAATATTGTAATCAATCAATCACATCTGGTGCAATAATGGTAATGGCCATACAAAAATAACAGCAGTGGCAACATGATGCAGATAAATCAGACAGTTGGGTCATTTTCATCTGTTAATTTGATATAGATACATCACATGACCAAAAGAAGTATCCAGTTTCTTTTGTAATTTAATTGCTTCTGGACAGATGAAGATTATCATATTCCTGGAGCCTGGACAGGGCTTGAATTTCAGGGAGGCCACCAAGGCCATTGCCTACCCTTTTTCAGTTTTGGCCTTAGTGCCCCAGATCTTTGTCAGCTTCAAATTCATTCTTCATTACTTGTTGGCCTTGGTGCCCTTCTTTGTGTTGCTCAGTGGCCTTGAAAATGGGAAAAAATTTGAGGCCTTAGCCTGGAGCTATGAAGTTTCAATGTCTATAGGGAGTTTTCATCATTATTGTTAGCATGTAATCCCGCATGATATATTGAGCTAGAATGTATGAAAATTAGCAAGTACGATATTCAACCTTATTAGCGCCTTGCCCCTGATGGCATTTTCAAGTGACAACTGTCCGAAGCCCTTTTCAATGCACCTGTACAACTAAATTGTTTGTCAAATTTATGTCTAAATAAACTTACTATCTAAACCTTGGTATTGTGATGATTCTTAGTTTCATATAAAGTCTGCACAAAAAGTAACTCAGCTGTTATAAATACGCCTATAGATTCAGAACTAATAATTGTTTTCACAATATTTCAACATAGAGAAGGATGGTTTATTTACCGTATTTTGATACCCCATTAAGTCAAATGTCGTTCAATATTAACAACACAGTACCGTAGTGCTTTTACAGAAAAATACCCGAATTTTAAAGTTGCAGTTTACAGCGATCAATGGTTATAATGCCAGCACTGTAAACATGTAAAGGCCGCCATTATCTTCGCGCTTACTTCAAATCAATACAAATAACTGCAACTTTTAAATTGGGGTATTTTTCTTTCAAAACACTGCTGTATTGTCAATATTTAACAAAATTGGACAAATGAGGTATCAAAATGCGCGTAAATAAATCATCCTTCTTTTTATGTTGAAATATTGTGAAAACAATTATTAGTTTTGAATCTATAGGCGTATTTATAACAGCTGAGTTACTTTTTGTGCAGACTTTAGTTGCATACATATGAATGCAAGTAATTTTCGATAGAAGTAGAACTTAAAACAGGAAGTCAACCGGAAGTGCCCTGTATTTCTCCGATTTTAAAGCTATCATAATACAATTTTGTCCAAAATTTACTTCAAATATATGTTGAAAATGTCACGTATCCTGGGGCATTTATTAGAGAGGATAGGGGTTGCATGTGTAAATTCCCAATTTTGACTTGGATTTCATCATTTTATAAAATCCAGCACAAACCCTGCTGTAGGTGTACCAAAACCAAAAACCTAGAACTAGATCTAGTTCCTCGAGAGGCCGCAGGCGCGCCAGCGCCGGTTTTGTAATATCAGAGAGTGGTTGTCATGGTCCCATATACAGATATACATGTACTAGGCACTGAACAAGTGCTACCAAAAACCAAGATGTGAGATAGGTCCTACATTTTTTTTAAAGTCCTAAATAATTTGTTCAAAACATGTGGTAGATCTATGTGGAAACTTACAGGGAAATTATAGATTGTTATTGCTTTTATCTTTGCTTGCAACAATCTCCTTGAAAAAATGTTGTTTCCTAGGCATTTTATGTATGAAACGGAAAATTTTGTTTTCTGGATTTCTTAAATAAAACAAATGTGATGCAGTAAAATTGCTCCCAAAGATAAATTGTACACACCCAACAGGAAATAAATATGTCAATTTTGTCAACAGGAAACTAATTACCGGTATCAACATCAGCTGTCTCTTGACCTGCATGCAGCATTATAAGTCGTGTTCACATTTTGAGTTACACCCGCGCTAACATTAATAAAAATTCCACAAATATTTTCGCTACTCCTACCGCGTGTCCACACCTAGCCTACTCCTAGCACCAAAAGGTCAAACTTACACCGCGTGCCAGGAGTAGCAATGTTCACATTGCAACTTACGCCTGGCGGAGGTTACACCCAGCTCGCTACTCCTGACTTTTGTCAGGATTAAAATCGTCGGACGTACGTCTGGCGGAACTTACGCTGACCATCGTTCACACTGCCACTACTCCTGGCAGTGCCTACCGCTACTCCTAGCAACTTGCGCCGACCAAGTTCCACCGGGCGTACGTCCAACAATGTGAACACAACTATATTCAAAGAAGTATATTCAGGCAGGGGGTTTTCTTCATACAACTGGGCCTGCATGTCACAAATGGGAAAATGACCTTTTTGCTGCAATTTGATTTAGTAAATTTCACGATTCTCGCATTAAAGAATTAATAAATTTACTAATTTGGCAGCAATTTAATTTTGCCACTGGAACCCGCTCAATAAAAAATAAAATACTTGCAAAATAAACTTGTTTTACAGCAGTTGGTGAATGAAGCCTGGCTGATTATATAATAATAACAGCACCTAATGGTAGAAATTTTGGGCACATTTGGTATGGTTATTTTGTGTGTGTCTCTTCTCACTTGTAATTGTACAAAAATAAAATGTTTATTGTGTCAAACAAAAAATGTTAGCTGCATTATCTACCGACATCTTGAAATGCCAACTGAGTTTTGTTATTGTCTAGCAGCTTGTTCAGTTTAAGTGAGTACAGGTACTTCATACATGTATATTGACTGTGATATGTATAAAAATAGCCTTGATTACAAGCAGACCTGATGGCAATGGAGTGAGTGTCAAGAGGTAGTTGATATGGAGGCTTGCTGTGATCATTGGATTTGGATTTACTAAAAATAGTTTGCAATTTAAAGAGATAGGAATCAATATATTAGCTTCTGGGTGATAATAATGTTTTAAGACAAAAGGAATTTAAGGAAATTACAATTTTGATGCAGGTGGGGGGGGGGGGGGAAGAACTGATATATATATTTCCATAACAAAATCAGAATATCAATTTTCACAAGTTTCCAAAATCTCACACTTCATTTCTGGAGAATCTGAAGGCAGAGCTACATGTCCAAGCAGACCAAGCTATAAATATATGAACACTTAATACCGGGTCAGGTCTCTTTTAAAACAAAGGATTCAATTGTTTTCCATGAAAACTTCAATACAGCCACTGAAACCGAAACCAACATGTATAATATATATAACATATATGTAAATAATTGGGTTCCGTTCATGTGTGGAGATGCTTTCATTTGAATTTTGCAAAGATTGAAACGTACTATTTTTTTGATATTTTAAAATATCATATCACTGTTTGTGGAATTGAAATAATATTCCTATCACATGCTGAAATGTTGATATTCAAAACAAACCTGTTACCTGTCAGACCAAAAATTGCATTATTTCCACATGAAAAGCATCGCTTACCAAATGCGGGTCTGTCCAAATGCCAAATTTCACACTATTGAATGAACACACCATTGATTATGATGTTGGTGTTATACAATGGCTATGAACAGACCGATGATGAAGTGACATGTTATTAATTGTAGCTTGAGGGATCCACACCGACAAAGCCGGTTTCAAACATAATTTTTGTGACTAGAAGTTTCTCACTCTCAGTTAAAATTAAAAACTTTTGTTGAATTTTCTCAAAAGAAATTGTTAAAGGTCACCAAAACATTGAACATACTGAATTACTCATATTCACAGGATCTTGTCTTTGTCACATGGCTATAGCAGGGTCACCTAAATATTTCAGCCGCTGTGGTTGATGTCCATGGGACAGGAAACTATCATAATTATGTGTGATGAAAATCAGCAAAAATCACCCAATTGTGCTACTAAATTGGGCTAAATTCCATACACCCCTTTTAGGAAGTGGCTATAATAGGAGCTATTTGAGGCTTGGCCTTTCATTATACAGTTGAATGCATTTCAATTGTGTTTGCTACCATGCCCATATAGCTCAATGTATTTTGTTGAAACATGCATACACATGTAGGAGAATTTAAAGAAATGTTTTGATTGTTTTTTTTAAATAAGTTTTATTCTTATTTAATTTTAATTTAATTTTAACTTTGCAAAAATTATGTGTGTTAGGGGGGTATCTTTTATACCATTTAATTGTACAAAAAAATTAAAGTTCATTGCTCCTTATATAGAATTGTATTTACATTTTTCCTGTAATAAATTTGTTGTTGTTGTAAAGAAAAAAATGCTAATTTTAAAAATGTTTAAAAAAGTTTGAAGGCATTGGAATCATGGACAATTCTTGACCATGTGAACCTTCAGACCTCCCTTTCAGTGCTGCACTAGTTTTGAATACAATACTAAATTGTTAAAATTCAAAGTTCAAATAAAATTATGGCCATCACTACAGGTGTCACTCCATTCCTTTAAGAGAATTTTTTCTCCATTTCACCTCATCTATAATCTGTTTTTCTTTGTTTTTTTCTTTTCAGATGGAATGTGACGTTTACAGACTATTCCTCACATGTCGGCATAGATGACGCAGACTATCGTAAGTTATTAAAACCTTTTAAAACCAGAGATTTTTGGATCCTTTACTGTTTTGTAATAAAACAAGAAATATCAAAATAAATCAAGTTTTGTTTTAAGAATCACAAGGATGAAATTAGGTATTCATTTATTGCTGTAATTGTTGAGGTATATGAAGAATTTCCTATTTTCTAGCTCTTTATTCCCATACAAAAGTACAATGTATAAGAGATTTATTAATTTCACCTGTTTTTGTACTTTTCCTGTTATAATTATGATTGAACCTCTGTTTAATGCCTGTTGTTAAAATTATTCAAGATTTTATAAATTATACAAAGAGCAGTGGGAAAACCCAGTGCTTGGAAGATTAAAAAAAACCTCTTCAAGCCTAAGCTTTGTCTTGGAATAATGGGAAATTTGCCACTAATATTGATTACTTCAGACAAAATATAGCATTGGTTACCATGGTAACTGAATATATTTAAAAAGGTGTTTTCAGCCTCAAGGTTTACATGCAAGTATACCATTGCTTTCAATCCACTCACAATTATCATACAAGAACAAAGTGCACAAAAGAATTTGGTCAAAATAGCTAAATCCTCTGGCCTTTCCAAGGCACTTAATAACATTTCAAGGGTATAAAAAGTATAATAAAAATAAATGAATTCAATGCAAATATATATATACCACTTATGTTTCAATGGTGAAAAGCAAATTAAAAACAATTGAAAAAGAAAGTTCCTCTTCAACAAAGGCACAAGGAAGGTTTATAGTATTTTTTGTGGTATTTTTTAATTTTGTTTTTTTATTATTATCTCCAACTTTTAAAATATATTATAGCTCATTTCTATAACACTTTCCTAAAGGTAGGATATGAGGCATTTGGAAACTTTAACTAGATCTATTGTTGATCAAAACAATATGATACAAAGAAAATATGAATTAATATATACACTTTGCCGGGGTTTGCCCTACTCTATTTTCTGTTCAAAACATGCTCAGAGCAGAGAAATTGATATTTTCCAGAAAATGCCTCATATCCTACCTTAAGTTTTGATTAGGTAGTCAATATGTAGATGAAATCATGTTTGTATTTCTTTTTTTTTTTTTTTTTGCAAACACATGCGAGAATAAGAATTTAATCTATTCGCATTGACAACTACCTACATGTACTACATTAGGCAAACATATACATGTACATAATTATAAAACCACAAGGCATTTGGACATAATTTATTTCATGCAGGCAATAAATTAAAATCAGTTGATCTGGGCTGGCCATATGTATAATGCCCACATAATTTGAGTCAGATGACATTGAACTTTATAACTGTTTTATGCAGTAATTTATGCAACAGTGCGGTAGCAAGCCTGTCTTATTTGCATAAAATTACTATTATTACCACCTTGTCAGTGCAGTTTAGTTTCTGGACATATGCAATGCTTTTTAAAGTTGAATTAAATTGTGTTATTTTTCTAAACAAAATATGCCCATATATTATGTTAAAGTGCTACATAAAGTGTTCTTTAGTTGTTGTTTTTTATATAACATTTTAATTGTTAAATTAGGGAGGATGGGTTTGGACTTCTCACTTGCTTCTCACCAGCTTCTCACAACTGCCACTTGGGTTCAATTTCCTGCTTGCCACATGTGAATTTAGTTGCCGATCCATGCTCGTCCTATGGATGATCCGGTTTTCCTTCTGCTTCTAAAATTTTCCCTCTTCCCATATCTCTGTCCCATCATATTCAATTGGCATCCCTTTAATTTAGGCTTCTTGTGAGCAATATTGGGTTTTGCCTGGCTTTGGCTGAATGTTATAAATAATAAATAGTAACATTGATGAATATAATAATCATCGTAATAATAACATAAATAATTTATACATGGTGTAAAAATGTGAAGCACCTAAGCTCATCATAGTGTATGAATATGGTTATGAAATGTAATTGGGAAAAAGGTGATGATTTATGGTTTGCTATGTATCAGTAATATAATATCTCTTGTCTTACTAGTCTTATCTTAAAATTCTATAGATTGATGGATGAAATTATTATATTATTTATTAGGGTATGGTATATAATAAAAAAAAACCCATAAAAGTTTCAGTTATTATTTATTATTACTAGTGCACCTGCAGCTGTGAGAGCCCTGATGCTGTGAGAGCACTGGCATGATAGCGATACTATTTGACCCCAGATGACCTTTGAACTCGGATGACCTCGGTGCAATTTTTTTCATGCTCCCCTCAGTCATACGAATTATTCCACCTATCAAGTTTAAGCCCAATATAGGGCAAAGTTTAAATTTAGCCCCTACATGACCTTTGACCTCGGTTGACCTCAATTTTGTTTTGCGCATATATTCCCCTCGTATGAAGGATTCCACCCACCAAGTTTGAACCCGATAGGACAAAGTTTGAAATCCATGACCTTTGACCTCGGATGACCTCCATATAGTGTTTTTCATGCTCCCCTCATACGAAGGATTCCACCCACCAAGTCTGTGCCCGATCGGACAAAATTTGATCCCCTCCGTAATGACCTTTGACCTTGTTGACCTCAATGGTATTTTGCGCATATATTCCCATCGTAGCAATGATTCCACCCACCAAGTTTGAGCCTGATCGGACAAAGTTTAAAATTTGACCCCTCCGTAATGACCTTTGACCTCGGTTGACCTCGATTTTATTTGGGCATATATTCCCCTCGTATCAAGGATTCCACCCACCAAGTTTGAGCCCGATCGGACAAAATTTGAAATTTGACCCCTCCGTAATGACCTTTGACCTTGGTTGACCTCGATTTTATTTTGGGCATATATTCCCCTCGTATCAAGGATTCCACCCACAAAATTTGAGCCCGATCGGACAAACTTCGAAAATTGACCCCTCCGTAATCACCGTGGACCTCGGTTGACCTCAATTTTATTTTGGGCATATATCGCCTCGTATCAAGGATCCCACCCACCAAGTTTGGGCCCGATCGGACAAAGTTTGAAATTTTGACCTTTGACCTTGACCTCCGATGACCTTTCAAACTACCCCATAAACGTGGAATGCCCGATACCTACCTATATCCGAAATATTGGAACGATGCGTCGAGCGGCGTAAACGCATAGCCGGACAGACAGAGCTACGATTTTTTTATTAGTATAGACTAGTGCACCTGCTGCTGTGAGAGCCCTGATGCTGTGAGAGCACTGGCATGATAGCGATACTGTTTGACCCCAGATGACCTTTGACCTCGGATGACCTCGGTGTAATGTTGTTCATGCTCCCCTCATACGAAGGATTCCACCTATCAAGTTTAAGCCCAATATGGCAAAGTTTAAATTTAGCCCCTACATGACCTTTGACCTTGGTTGACCTCAATTTTGTTTTGCGCATATATTCCCCTCGTATCAAGGATGCCACCCACCAAGTTTGAGCCCGATAGGACAAAGTTTGAAACCCATGACCTTTGACCTTTGACCTCGGATGACCTCCATATATTGTTTTTCATGCTCCCCTCATACGAAGGTTTCGACCCACCAAGTTTGAGCCCAATCGGACAAAGTTTGAAATTTGACCCCCTCCGTAATGACCTTTGACCTCGGTTGACCTCGATTTTATTTCGCACATATATTCCCCTCCTATCAAGGATTCCACCCACCAAGTTTGGGCCCGATCAGACAAAGTTTGAAAATTTGACCTTTGACCTCCGATGACCTTTGAACCCACCTCACGAACAGCGTACGCCCGGTACCTATCTATATCCGAAATATCGGATCGATGCGTCGACGTGCAGCGAAACGCATAGCCGGACAGACTTACAGAGACCGCTCATTATTTTAGTATATTAGATTTCAAGGATTTTTGAGCGCATTTCCACAAAGTCCAATGCACTTTACATAATAATAAAAAAAAACATACAAAGTTCAACTACAAGAGATATGAATACATATAAGCCTTATATTTAAAAAAAGTTATTCAGGTTCTAAAAATTGCCAACATTTCCAAAGGGATACTCAAATTGCATCATATCAACAAACATCAGGGACAGGGAATCACTGATCCTTCGTCAAATCCAAAGTAGCTGAAATATATAGTGGATTCCATTTCATTTTTTGTCACTTCTATCTTTCACCTGTCAACTAAGGCTCTTCTGTCTAGTCTTAATCTTATAAAAAGCACTCTTGAAATGAAAACTTCACTGCATTGAAACTCTCCTTCTTGTTTTATTGTGTTTTGTCATTTTTAGAGTGGAAGCATTTCTCTTCCAGTACGGATGGTTCTGTGGTAACCCTGGACAGGAAATCTGGTGAGATGTTATGGGATGGCAGCTATGGGTCTCCTGTGGTTGGTCTCTATACACTCTATGGTGATGGACTTAAGAAGGTTGCATTCACCAGTATCTCACCTAGGACTATGGGTCATCTCTTAGATGGAGGGGAATTCCCATCATGGAGCAATAGGCTGCTGGATTACTCTAATGATGATGCACTTCTGTAAGTTCTCTTTTTTTCATTTTGAATTTCTGTGTTGTTTGTTTGTTTGTATTTTTTTTTGTAAAACATATTTTCTGCAGTTCTTTAGCAGTTGGGTTACTGGCGATCAAAAAAATGTACATATGTGATATGATCAAGCAAAATCAGTCAGAAGTCGGAAATATTGATTTTGAGATATAGCCAAACAAAGGAAGTGCTTTTGTTTCCTATTGTTTGGGAAACTCTTTAACTGCTCTCATCTTTTGCACTGGTTAACCAAATTCAATGGGGTTTGCAGCCAAATGTAGCTTTGCAAATGCTGTTAAAAATCCTATAAGAAACTGAAATTGAATATGTCTGACTTCAGACTAATTTGGCTTGATCACACTCTCACGCTTGGTGTGCGTAAAACTGTTAAATATCAAAGTTGGATTTATCTCATGAATATCAGTCATATTTGCTTTTAAATGCCGCAACTAAATATCTAAAAGAATACTGCAAATTTGATTAGACATGAAAGTGTGCATACAATAATTATGCTTGGTCACAGTCTGTTTGTGTTGAAGATTTCAATTGCCCTTTGTATTTTCTCTTCCATAGACCTACCCTGTATGTGGGAGAGTATGAGCATGGTATATTTGCATTGCCAGCAGTCATAGAGGATGGATCCGTACCAGTTGTGGTAAGAGAAAATATCATTAATTCTATCCTATAATTCAAATGAATTTGAGCTGGCAATTGTAAATGACTGTTCTTATAATCAATATGAATATAAACCAGCAGAATGCCTGTGAGCGTTGTGTGGAAATGACCGTCATCATTGATGGTAGCCGATGTCTTCCAAGTTCATGTTGCTCCTATAGAGGTTATCCACTTCACTCATGTGTGACTTCTAACAAAAGGCGCTGGTTCCCGTAGTAATCCTCATTCAAACCAATTCAATGCACCTCAGAGTTGCCTGCAGGACTTTGGCGGGCTATTTTGAAACAGTGATGGTTGCACATGCAAGTACTTCTTTTGAAAGTCCTAAACAAGGTATATCAGTCGCTGATAGGATATGCAGCTTATAGAACACGGATAACCTCTATACTAAATTTTTTAATCAACTACAGTTGTGCGAATAACAGGCAACATTGTTTTTATGGAATCCTTTGGTTTTATTCATTTATTTCAGCCGAGAGGATGGAGTCCGCCATTACTAGAAGGACCCTCATCTAATCAACCACCCACTCACCATGTAACAGAGCCTATGATGAGTACAATTATACCAGCTCAATACACAAGACCACCAGCATTATTAAAACCACCATTACTCATTGGTAAGAAGAGATTTTGTCATTCAATCTGTGACATGTTCCTGTGTGTGTGTGGGGGGGGGGGGTAAATTAATGAAACCAAGTATTTAAGCTAATTGAACACATACATGTAATAATTTTGATTTGTAAAGCCTTACCACTCCTGAATCTATCAGTCAACCTTAATATAGATCAGTTTCAGTATCAATTTAAGGTATATTTCACCAAGATCAAAATAATATACAAATTACAAGATAATGTGGTGTGGAGGTCAAAGAGAACAAATCTTGAATGTATCTGACCCCCCTTTACTTAGTTAGACGCAAGGAGGTTAGATAGAAAGGAGAGGGAATAGATTACGTAACGCATATTGTTCCTTTGTGCCTATTTGAGTTTCCGAAACGCTATGCATCGAGAGGTACCTTTTGTTCGGGACAAAGGGCTTCCGCCATTAAATCGGTAACTGTCCTGACAGCGTATTAACGCTATAATAGGCAGGCTACTGTCAATAAGCGATCAAACGAAAGTCACGTGAAAGCGCCTACACTAGCGAGAGGTACCCTTTGTTCCCATACATCACAAGGGTGTACTTGAGTAGCCGTATAAGCACAAAAGGCACACATTAGCCGTGGGTGTACAGTTCGTTATCAGCCACTGACTGAGGAGCTTCATTTAAATCGATTGCACATCAGAATTAAGGCTGCCAAGTCCACATGTCTTTAGTACTGTATAATGGTAATACTATAATGGTAATACTGTAATACATTGACATTTAATTTTATTTTAAAAAGGAGATTGGCATACCCAGTGGCGTACCGAAAGGGAGGCAGCTCTTTTGTGAGAGGTCTTGGGAGGGGATGAGGGAGGAAGAGGTGGAGCAGGGGATATGGAGAATGAGAGAGGGGACTGGAGGAAGAGAGGAAGAAATGAAGAGAAAAAAAATAGAAGTAAATAAAATAATAGAAAGATAAGGAAAATGATAGGAATGAGAGGGGACAAAAAGTAAAAGGGGATATGGAGAAGGGAAGGGAGACAAGGAGATGGGGCGATACTTTAGCAAGGAAAGAATAAGTAGAGAGAAAGGAAAAGAAAGGGATGATAAATAAATGTAGGCCTAATAATAATTATTATAGAAACTAGACACAGCCCCCCCCCCCCACACACACATAGACCTAACACTAATAGCACTACAGGCAGCCATTCGATGATATCAATGCTATTATGCGTTACGTAATTAAGCACAAGTCACCCAATTTCGAAAATTAGACGTTGAATGTACACTCTCATGAATATTGATTGGCAACATTTTCCAATATGTCAGCGCTCAAATCGGACACAATAGAACAATAGACCTTTCAGTGTGTTGGTAAGACGAGTAAGACAAGACTTTTAATAGTGCTAGATGAAGACAGACGAGACAAGTATGGACAGACAAACAGTGATGGCAATATAATTTAAACATGTAAGCAAAATATAATAACATAGGAACCAAGAAGGATAATGGAATTACAATAACTTCACAGAGGTACTTAGTTATAAAACAATAACAAGAATGCTTTATAATTACGTTTTAAAAGAAAACTGTGATTAGTTGTTTCTTAAATTAACATCAAAAGAATTCTACAGTAACGGACCTTTGTCTTCTTAAGGACTTTGAACAATCTTGCTACCTTTTGTTAACATAGATTACTCTTTTTGATTTGTTCATTTGCAGGTTATCACGAGGTTCCAGAGGATTCCCATGCCTTAATAATCCCATCCCCGGGCAATAAAGGTGCCTCACAACAAATCTTTGTCCCTCCAACCTGGAATGACCTGCCTCACAATGCCCCCAAACCTACACCACTACCTGTGCCCCACCCAAGGCCCACTGCTGATGATGCACATAATGATACACAGACTATAGGGGTTAGGGAGGATGGTGGCTTGCATATTGTACTGAGTGGAAGAACATTTGTAGCCGGGATAGTTACTCTGCTGTTAGGGATATTTGTCATTGTGCGACTATTTTCTAAGGTTTGTATGCATACTTAATAAGACTATATCTGCATTACTGTAGCATGTCTTCAGTTTCCTTTATTTGCAATCAAAAATACATCTTAGTAATTATCTTCTGCATTTTATTCCTGTCTTTTGGCACAGACAGAGGTGTACACAATTTCTTTACAACAAACAGCCAGTTGTAAGGTAAAATTATTAAGTGAGAAGTAATTCATTGGTAGAGCACCAGCGCAGTCACCTTCGGAGCCTTGTTTCACCCTTATATAGATGAGCACACCATTATAATTTCTCTTTGAAGGTGTCTTGGGAAGTATTTCTTGAACTGCATATCTCCTTATACTTATTTGCAAAAACTTGCAAATTTGACCAGAAAACATGTTAAGAAACAACATGTTGAAATGCTTTTGTTGATATATCTCTTATTGCAGCCTGTAGTGATTGTGTCCAACCAGCCTCGTTCTATACAGACATCCAATCAGAGTCAAGCTAGTAGTGATTCAGGAGTCTATGATTCTGCTGCACCGGAAGGATTTAACCGTGTGGGTAAAATCATGTTCAATCCCAAGGAGATCCTTGGACAAGGATGTGAAGGAACATTTGTTTACAAGTAGGTATTTGAGAAAATGAGTCTTGATGTCTGAAATTAGGAAATGCTAGTTTAATAGAATCCCAACAGTTTTGATGGTACAAATGTAAAAGCCTGTAGTTAAGCAGCATGTCAATAAAGCTCTTTGTAAGTTGAAAGTATCAAATACTGGCCAGTGTAATTTAAAGATGACTTCAATTTTGTTCTGTATTTTTGCATTGCTTCTTACATGAGTTAATGGCCAATCCCTTGGTTTATATCAAAAAAAAAAAAAAAAAAACAGTGACAAAAGCTTTTACAATATGGTGCAATGTTTCTACAATATAAGAAAGCTAGGATGTCTTCAGCATAATGTAATGTGACTTTGATGCATTGTTATTTTATAGGAAAATATGCTATAATATAAATCTAGTCATTTATACTTGTTTTTTATTGGGTATATTGCAGAGGTCAGTTTGACAATCGTGATGTTGCAGTGAAGCGTATTCTTCCTGATTGTTTCAACTTTGCTGACAGAGAAGTTGAATTGTTAAGAGAATCTGATGAGCACCCAAATGTCATCAGATATTATTGTATGGTAAGTACTTGTACTTTAATCTTTTCTCTGCAATGTAGGGAAACCAGTACAGTGTGTGAGCACTCTGTTACTGCTGATCTAACATTGCCTCTGATTGGTCAATTACATGATATTTTCACTTTAATCACCAATCAGAATGGAGCTTTGCAAATAATTCAACCCAATTTTTTTTTTGCATGGTGAAATTATTCTAACAATGTTGCTGATTGGGCCAATTGATAATGAAACTTCTTTTTGGCCAATCGGCAGGTAGTTCTCATGGGGTTAAACGCTAGTGTAGTGTCTTCTAGGATCTGTTTCAAATTCAAAGTGAATATTATGAACAATAATGTAAATATTTATATCACACTTTGTATAGTTGCACCTCTCACTCAGCTATCATCATTCATCACATCCTTGTATAGCAAAGAAGCCATTACTGTTAACAAGCTTCCATGTATATCTTCTTGAAGCTCCCCCCAAGTTATGTAGCGGATAATTTGATGATTACAGTTAACTTGTGCTTATTTCATGAATCAAATTGCCAGCAACTCATTTTGTGATTATTAACAGCTATCCCCAGTGTTGAGTGTTCAGGTTTGTTTGTTCACTATGGTATATGAATTTGACCCCCTCATTCAATAAAAATACATACATATAGTCCTCTTGCTCTATGAAAATGGGATGTTTATCCAGGACCAATTACTAGTAATTACCCCCTTTGGCCAAATTCACTCCCAGCTGGACAAGCCCACCCCAATGATAAACCACAGTAGACAAGCCAAAATATAGAAAATTGTTGTGTAATAATGGTATTATGGAATCTGTTGGCACACTTTTCACACCATGTTGATAGCCATATAATAGGGCATCAGCAGGGGATAATTGGATAGATTAGTGCTTTTGGTAGTAATACCTTTTTCGTAGCGCAACCAGAGTATACTTTTTCTTACTTTCATTTGTCTTTAATTATTATTATTATTAGCTTGATTTCATGTTTGCTATGCTTCCGATTTATTATCATATTTACGCCTGTTCTGTACTTGTTTAAAATCTTAATTTGAATGAAGTTGAAGATGTTCTGCAAATCACTAATCATTTCTTTCACATTTTCTTGCCAGGAGGAAGATAAGCAGTTCCGTTACTTAGCCCTAGAGTTGTGTGCTGGCACATTACATGAGTATGTTAGTGATACCAGCAGATTTGAGCAGCTGAAACCAAGAGAAGTGTTACAGCAAGCTACATCAGGACTTGCACATCTACATTCACTCAATATAGGTAAATCATCAGTGATAGGGATTAAGCAAGGGTAGTAAAAGACACACCTTTAAGATAAATTATGATAATCTAGAATGGTGTGGAATATAAAGGTTAGAGGGGTGTGACCCAATCGACAGCCTCATCTCCCAGTTTTCTACATCAAAGCTGAAATTTTGGTATCAGAAGAAAGCTCATATTTTTCTCATTACCCCAATGAAATGTAATGCCTGAGATGTGTTTTGTTTAGATGGTGTGAATAAAAACATGGTGAATTGTGGTAACCACCCCCAGAAGTATGTACTCTCCTATCTAGGGCATTGCTATGCTATTGTTATACATATTTTTACTTAGCATACCAAAACTGCTGGAGCAACACAACTCAAAATGTGTAAACATTGTTTAATGGTAGGCCTCAATATAAGATAGAAAACAGAACATGAATAAATTGGACCACGCCCTATTAAAAGGAATTCATTCAGAAATACATGGTTATTTATTGTTGGGCTGGTATCTTACTTTGAATCGGTAACTTGAGATTGAAAATGAGATTGCTTCACAAAATTACATTTAAAAAATGCATTTATATCTTTCTTTTTGCAGTCCATCGTGACATCAAGCCTCATAATGTCCTCATCTCTCAGCCCAATGCACATGGACAAATCAAAGCCATGATATCTGACTTTGGACTGTGTAAGAAACTAGCGGCAGGTCGAAGGTCATTCTCGCGCAGGTCAGGAGCTGCTGGAACAGAAGGTTGGATTGCTCCCGAAATGCTTATAGGGGAAGAAAGAACAGTGAGTAGAGTGATACAAATAGTCATACTTGTATTATAGCTGACAGTCCAGTTTGTAAAGAGTAGGATAATACTCCTGACTCATACTTCAACACTGTTAAATGGCTACCCTCTGTAGCATTTGTAGTGCTATAGTTTGTATATCTACCTCGAGTCACCAGCACTAGTTTTGAAGTTCAGCATGTTCTATGTTAGCTTAGCGTTACTTGGTGCGTGTACATACTTTTATGTGCGCGATCAACATGTACATGCAAGAAACCACGCTAAGCCAACGCAGCACACGCTATAGAAAAATTACTTAATTCGTGTACATCATGGAACATACTCTTTGCGTGGCTGTGCGTAGTAAGCTGTTGTATGCAAATAACCTCGCAATATGGACGCGTAGAGTAGTGCTGTACGCTTCTGTATTAGCATGATTAGTCGCGGAGTAACAGGCGTAGTTGAATGTTCCACAATGTACACGAATATAATAATTTTTCTATAGTGCCGTTGACTCAACGTAGGTATATAGACTATATTGACAAGTGGTGTTTGCATACACTTGTTGTTTTTACCTTGCAAAAGGGGAGTCTTTATGCTCTTGAAACGTCAGTTGTTTTGTCTGTTTTAACCTTAATTTTGGATGTTGTACATTTAACAAGTAACCCTCTATAAAGTAAATATGCACTCATCTGAGCAGCAATTTAAGCATCCATTAACATATTTGTATACCACATTTGTTTCATTACAGACTACAGCTGTTGATATATTTTCCTTAGGCTGTGTGTTTTACTATGTATTGTCAGGTGGTAAGCATCCATTTGGCGATTCATTAAGACGACAGGCAAACATACTCAATGGGGAATTCAGTCTAGATAGAATATCACAAGGTTAGCATCAATTTTCTGTCAATGTATATGTCTCCATCTTTGTCTGTTGATATGTCTTGTCTTTGTCTCTTCCCCACTTTCTCTCTCCTTCACTACCTGTTTTGGTTTTTGTGCATAGTAGTTGTCTTCGTTTTACCCATTTATTTTTAGGGCAGCTTTCTTTTTACTATTTCTGATGTCATATGGTTGCCATCTCTTTGTACACTGTTAAAATTGAATAATTGAAGTATAATGATTTGTATCCGTCTGTCAAAACTTATAATAATCTATAACATTTTAGATTATATGATATTAATTAAATAAATTTCCTAATTGTTCAGAGTTGCGGGTACGCAATAGTGATCATCGAACGTGTAGAAGAGGCGCTCTGTGACCAATGGTCAACCATCTTGTTGTCATGATTGTTTATTACTTGTGTGTTCACGCTCGTACAACATGTAGAATTAATTTTTTTGCATGTCTGTGGAATGTTAATTTACAATAATACGTCTTACAATGTATGTATTAAGTTATAGAAGAAAGAAGCTACTTAATAATTAAATGTTGTTGGGGAAGAAGATGTGTAAGGGTTTATCGATCGTCAAAACAGTATTAGTTGAAAATAATTTGCAAGTTTATTTTGTTGTTTTCAGATGATATAGTATCAAGGCAATTACTAGCCAGGATGATGGATACTGTGCCGTCACTGAGACCACTCACAAAAAGTATCCTCAAGCATCCATTTTTTTGGAATCATGAAAAACAGCTCCAGTTTTTTCAGGTGAGATTTGAGAAAAATTGTAGTAATGTTCAATATTTTGTTAGGATGATTCTAAGGGTGGGACATCCAGGCACATTGTCTCCTTTGCAAAAATATTTCAAACACATGCACAGCAACCAGATTTTCCCTCTTTCTGCCGCCAGCTCAACCAAGAGAATGTCACCTAAGATGTTGTCACAGCGGCAAATGATACAAAGTGACCAATGCCCATAATGCATCTCGATGTCACAGGTATAAAAATGGTGGACAAGAAATGTCACTAATTTGTACCCTTACAGACGAAATACAGTGTATTTAGCCAATATCAACTTGTGGTCATCAGCAGAAAATATTGAAGTAGCACCTGAGCTTTTTGGCACAATATGATAGTAATAGAAAGAAACATGCAAATGTTTATCATTTTTCAGCACACAGATTTTGAACGATTGACAAGATAAACATCAATCTCTTATTCAAAATATCCCTCACGCTTAATTGTACAGTGGGTATGTGTGACATGAAGAAATCAACATTACTAAATCAAATTTGTGTATTGAATCCAATTTTAGTTGCTGAGACGTTTGGCATTATTATCTCTCTGTCTGTATTTTATTATGGACTTATATATAATGGTGCTTCATATTGCAATTGTGGATGTGGTTCATACACAGCATGCTTTTGTATTGATACCAGGGTAATCTGAAGAGAGTGCACGTGTTGAGGTCATTCGCTATGTATATGGTAAAGGCTTTGTGAATATATTGTGTACCAATGGTTTTCATAAATAACATTTTATTTTGTGTTTCTTTTCTTTTTTAATCAGGATGTAAGTGACAGAATAGAAAAAGAGCCATTGAATTGTCCATTATTAGTGTCCATGGAAACGGAGGCAAAAGAAGTGGTCAAATCTGATTGGAGGAATAATATCACAATAGAGCTGCAAACAGGTAAATGTTCAAGTTGCAATGTTATGTATTTAATAACATTACATTGCAGAGTATACAAATATTGAAACGGATGTGCCTTGGCCTACAAATACAAATATGGACTAAATATGGTAGCGTGACAGTCCCAAAGGATCGATGTGAAATATGGGCCTAAATGTCAGGATCATGAATAGCATAAATACCTGGTCGTCGTTAATTAGGAGATGGTTGTTGGATTGATTGTGATTTGCCACGGATTGTGAATTAATTAATTTAAGTAACTTAATTAAAGAAATGAGATCAATAAAGGTGACTCATGACAACATATAAAATGATCAACAGTATTATATTGTACTGGTTTCCCAGCATAGACTGTAAGCTTCACATTCACAATGCACAACAAATACACAATATATTATATATCCAGTTTACAACGCTTTCCTTTGTTACTGAAATTATCAGTAAAATATCGACATTAATTAATCACTAAAACTAGTCAATTCATCTTGTAAAAGTCACGAGTTATTCATAAATAGAATACTACTACACTAAGAAACATCGTGGGCTTTGTTTACAAATCAACAGCTGATTGCTGGAAATTCCCACGCTCAAGAAATTATGGAAATCGAGTATCGGACTCTATCGCCGATCTCTAAAATACATTTATGACATTATTAAAAGGCCTATGTGATGATTAGAAAATTGTGACAATTAATGAGATAAATTAACTAAAGAAATTAATGATTTATGAAATTATGTTTATCGATGATGCGTATTTATTTACTGACTGAAGTTAAAAATAGAAAAGCCAAAAACCTGATCACGCCATAGCGAGCACTCACTCGGATTAATCCGCGTTTACTGAGTCTCCGTGAAAAGTATACAAAAATCATACATAAATTAATAAGCACATTTCCAGTCAGATATTATATTAAATACGAATCATTACGAATTGTTACAACACTCACGTAGCTGATCCTAAAAGGATCAGCGAATCTAGTATCAGAATGTCCGAGTGCGAAGTGTGAGTTGCAAGACATGCAATACACGTCCACCGGTACAAAGCCTGGGCCGCAACTCAGCCGTTCCAAAACAACACGATCGGCATTTCATTTCTATATCGCGCAAGCAATTTGGTCGCGCAATTTGCGTACGCGCTGCGCCTGCAAAGCAAGCACGCAATACCTGACCAAATGAAATAAAGATGTAAATGAAAAGATTATTAAATATGATAAAAATATGATTAGCACTGCCGAAGTTTAAATGATGGTTTTCAATATTAGTAGGCCTACTAAGGTGCCTACTGGGGGTTCCGTTACAATATTGACTGCTAGGAGGGGCATGGTTAAGATTGTAGGCCCAAGGTGGGTCTCGGGTCATAGCATGGTTTTGTGATCACCGCGAACCATGTCCTGAATATAAAGCAGTCAATATTTGTTTCATATACCGAATGGATGTACGTGGATGGTGCGATTGCGCAGTTTGATCAGGACGCATGTGACTGGTCAATAGGTCATTTCCATGAATGGTCCATAGTTAATTTTGAGGGCGTAGCTAATTCAATGACTGCACTTTCAACCAATCGGCTGACAGGAATCTACATATGAGGTATATAATGTAAAATATTTAATTTGATTTGAAAAGTTTTATTGCTTATTGTTAGGTCATTTGCTATGTCAAAGTATTCATGATAGCAAAGAACTTGCCTTATTTTGACTCAGTGGCAAAGTAAGCTGTAATTATGCTTATAATTATGTGAATGTGTTGATTCTTTCAGATTTGAGAAAATTCAGAGCATATAAAGGGAAATCAGTAAGGGATTTATTGAGAGCAATGCGAAACAAAGTAAGTAATCTGGCCATCTGGTATAAGTTTATAATGCATGTGGGTTTAGTCTGAGAGTACTAAATTAAGAGAGGCGCTACTTCGATCGCTAAAATGAGGACAGCGTGAGCTCAGTACCTGCGTAAGAGTCTGTTCGACAAAGGTGATTGTGAATATGTAATGATATGAATGAGCTATAATGTGACGTAGCTACGAAAAGGATGATTGACAGCGCCGTATATGGTTCATTGGGCGGAGCCATTATGCCCATATTAGGCTGTTGTTGTGCAGACAAAAAGGTGACTGACAGATCTATTACGAATTGGCAGCAGACAGATTGCGCTGTCCTCTGACCCTGACTGTTTGTCACGTAGACAGACCGTGACCTGGGTAAACACGTACAAAGCAGGGGATGTGACTGTGCCACAGGTCTTGTCTTCGGAATCGGTATAGGCAATTTGTACAGAGTGCCGCTAGCCTGGTTTAGTCTTTCATGTTTAATGGTTATCAAAAATCAGGAGAGTGTTCATAATCAAAAGTGATTATTGTTAATCTTATTCACAAATTTAACTCACTAAAATCTTTTTCTTTTCTTAATCAAATTTTTAGTATTTTGTAGCTGTTTACATTTGCAAAGAGATCTAAGAATGTAATAACACTGTCCCGATTCAGTTATTTTATGCAAGATGAATTGGAAACGGTATAAATATCATTGTGAAAGAAAAAAACATTTCTTGATCCCCTATAGAAGGTGGTTTCCAGAAGTGTGTACAGGAGTGTTGAGGGTTTTCACTGTCAAGCTTCAACTGGGATATGTAACTGAGGGCTTGTTATATAATCTGACTAAAATGGTTTATAGTAGCACAATAGATCCATAATTTGATGGCCTTGACTTCCTCAAAACATGTTAACATTTGATACCACCCTACATTTTGCCCATCTAGTAAGAAATAAGTATGTACTCGAGGAAATAAGGTACTCCTGGAATAATTATTGCTTTGGGTGTTGTTGGGCAGATTTATTTATGTCATGGACTTTCAAATAATATTATAAATTTATATGATTGGAATTTACAGAAAAATCTGCTAAAATTTTAGATTCATGGTATTTCTATGTATGAAACAAAGAAATTACTGAATTAAAAAAAACCTTACAGAATATCCTGCAGTAACTTGCAACTTACATAAACATGTTATTTTTATTTTGTTTCTCTCAACCCAGAAACATCATTATCGAGAGCTCCCAGATGAAGTGAAAGAGACCCTAGGTTCCATACCTGATGGGTTTGTTCACTACTTCACATCTCGTTTCCCACTACTCATACCGCATGTCTACTCTGTCATGTCCAGTATGTGGAGAGGAGAGAATCTTCAGAAATACTACCCTCAACCGGACGAGCTAGGGGTTTCATCAAAGCTGCACTTTGAGTGATAAAGGTCACCTGTGACTTATACTGAACTTTTACCAATACAGGTCACCTGTGTGTGACCTGCAATATGATGGTTTTTCTTGCCATATTGTATTATTAGGCACCAAGTGTCATGTTTTATACAGGGCTAAGTATATTTTGAGTTAAAATAACATAAAAATGTGATGTGATCAAGCAAAATGAGTTGGGACATTTCTATAATTGATCCACCACAAAGGTGTCGTATTATGTATATCTGGAACTTAAAAATCTAAGTTGGATAGGGTTTTTAGTTTGATGTAACCTGGTTACTTCAGCAGTAAAAGTAAATGAGCCTTGATTTTGCCTCCAAAAGAGATTCATTTTGCTTGAATGTATCACAAATTATATCTTTGTGAGTGCAAAAACAGACAAGCAATAGCTGCTATGAAAATGAACAAACTTTCCTTTTATTTTAATAAGTATCACCAGTAAAAGTAAATTGATCACCAGGAATCTTTTAATGTGCTGGGTGTGTCACACAAAGAATGCATTTTAAATGAAGCAGCCACATTCATTGTTTTTGCACAAACCGATTATTGTCACATTCAAAACAAAATGTTAAACATTGTATATTTTTTTGTTTTCTTTTGAGTCACAATTAATTATTTTAGTGCATTTGAGTCAAAATGTTGTTTTATTGATTGATTGATTGATTGATTGATTGGCTGATGCATCGGTATACCTTGATTGATTCCATAACAGTCACATGTAGGCTATTGCGTAAATGTGCCTTTCAAACCTACAGTGCCTTGAGAATGCCAGGGCAGTAGGCCACTGCAGATATGTTATGGCTTCAGACATTGTGTTAAATGACTGGAAAATATTTAATAGTGTTGCAAATTTCCAGAATTGCAGGGTATAAAATAACAGTTCTAGATAATCTGCAAACATTAACTCAAATGTCACTAATGAATGTGATGTCTCAGGTGAAGTTGTAAATTACAGTTGTCTGCATTTCTGGTTATTTAAAATGATACGTTTTGTGGGACAACCAATATGCGGATATTTGGTTCAGTCAATTTCTGGACTTCGAGGGGCTGTTTCCGTAAGTATTTCAACAGCATGCAAAAGATTTTTTGTTAGTGCAACATGGCCGATTCCATGTGGCTTAAATTGTGCATGATAAAAAATTATAGTTATGACTAATGGCCATGCTTAATATCATTATAACAAGTGTTCTCAATGAGATTATTCCTGCTGGCTAGTTAAATGAAATGCTATACTGCATTACATCATTAGACCGACAACATATTTGGTATTATGACAATGCAGTAGCTTGGATTGTATATTACATAAAAAGCTCCCTCTTGTGATGTATACAGAATAAATTGCCAGTAGACCTTATTAAGGCAGCTGTGTACTCTCAGACATGCATGTAGTAAAAGTGCCATAACTTTGTAATTATTAAGCATAAGACATATAAAAGTATACATTTTTATAAAGGCAATACATCAATGAATCTTAATATAAATACAGATTTGGTGTAAAAACATCAATTATGAAGAAAATCACAAAAAAGTGAGTTTTTGGCCATTTTTGTTGGGTACATCATAACAAAAAAAAACACTCTTTCCAAAAATTTTTGTTTTGTTTTCAGACATCATTCCAAAAACGTTTTTTTTAGTTTTTGATATTGGCCTTATTTTTTAGATATTGACCATATAAGGCATCAAAATGAACTTTTTAAAATTCACAAACGCCTTTTTGCACAAAATGATGCCTAAAATCGGAAATAGACCAAAATATAAAAAAATAAGAAAACCGTTTCTTAGTCGATCATGCTTTTTATGATGAGCATAATTGCTTACCTATAGATGCTGTATTTATTGAGTTATCGTGTACCTAAATTGTCATTTTACCGAGAAAATGAACATTGAAATAAAGGCCGTTGAAGTTTAAAGAGGTCACATTTTGCACTTTGATCGAAGCTCACATGAGAATGCGGCAGTTCTTGTTTTTCTACCTTACATTACGTGAACATCGGGTAAATCCACAGCCCCTTGAGAAGTTTGGGCGAAATCTATTCATATCTTGGTGTTTAAATCGGGGGAAAGAACTTGAAAAAATTCACATTTTATCAGCTAAAACGGAGCCATTTGACCGCAAGGTTTTTATGAAATCAGTGCTTCCGTGGTGCTTCCATAAGATGCGCCGCGCATGCAGATATGCGTTGCGTATGCGTAGCGTATCTGTGCGTTAACAAATTACGCGTCTACAAAAGCGTGATGCGTTGTCGCTAGCGTATACCCGATGGTACAACAAAGATTTTCTTTCCTTTTAAATTGCGGAAGCGAGTGAAATAGTGAAATAAAATCCATAAAAAAGAGCATTTGGAGTTAACAAATCTGGATTTTCTTTCCTTGTATTTATAAAAAACATAACAAAGTAAATACATTTCAAAAAAGCTCAATTTCGCGAAAGAAACAATGTCTAGAGTACACAGCCGCGTTAATAAGTTTTCCGAATACAGCCGTTAGTTTATGATGACTATGTTTGGGTCATCATGCACCTGTTAGGTCCAGCACTTACCCTATAATCAAATTAAGTATTTCTTGGCCAAAGTGGAACATGCGTGTTGCGTCCATGTAGTGTACTAAGCGGGTACGCAGTGCAAGGCGCGTGTATACTTTCTTCTGTACCACGCTATATTCGCGTGTGATTATCGCGGAGCCACTAGCATTCACAGTGTTCCAGTTTGGCCAAGAAATACTTAATTTGATTATAGTTATCATGGTTGTGCTTTGCATAATACGTGTCACCGGTGAGCACTTGCCTGTATTCACCTTGTGCATGTGACCTGGTATTCCGAACATTTCCTATGTTGATTTCAAAAGGTCTATTGGGGAGACTTGGGCTATGATGACACTTGTTGAGAACACCTGCTATGTGATTTGCCATAGATTATTTTTAGAGAAGTGCAATTATATCCAAAAGTAACAGCTATTTTTGTATAATATATGTGTTATTTAAAATAAATATTGATACAATATGTATAATAATGTTTAAATATTGTAATTCATTAAAAAAATTAAACTTTTACATTATCATGTGTCAATTATGTAAATTAATCACACAGAGTGAATGAGAAGCAAGTGACATTTTGATAAAAAAATACTGAAATAACAGATTATTACCTTTGCATTTATTTTATTTTTATTTACACATTTTTTTTATGATGTTAATGGTTTTTTTATTATTATATACTTACTAATTTACAATTTGCCAAGCTTGCTTTATATCTGTTTTAATTAATTATGAATGTATAATGTTCATATAAATTTCTTGTATTCATTTATTTAAATAAGTAAGTCTCAAATAATGGTCACATTTCAAGAACAATGAGGTTTATTTCTGATGAGGTTTTCTCAAGTTAAAGGTGGGTGATCCAATTGTAGCTCAATATGTTTTCTACCTCGCATCGAGACCCATCACCCATACATCCTGATTCCGAGTTTTGAGCTTAAAGAGGAAGTCCCACTTGGCCAGTTCGCCACAGAAGAACTGACTTATACCTGTTACTTTGATGACAAAGAACAAAATTTACATGGATAAATTTTCACCTTGACTATGGACTTTGATGGATTAAAGTGGGGGGGGGGGGGGTGAAGCTGTCAATCGGGTCACATACCTTTACAAATGAGGACAATTAAAATGGATTTTCAGTTGCCAATAAGTCATTTTGTTTTGATTATATCTCATGTCTAACATGGCTATCAAACCTTTTGGTGTATTTTTTCAAATTTTCTATTTTTACAACTTTTCACCCAAGTTTAATGCCTACATAAAATATTTCATTCCTGTTGTTTACCTTAAAATTATGATATGTTGTTGTTATTCTTGTGTAAATCACTAATATTACAATACTGTTTATAGTGTTTAATCAATTTGATTGAACAGACCTGTTTCAATTTAATGAGTGATATCATGAACTCGTCTGTTTTGTTCCATATTATTTGTCTATAATTGTTTGACTGGTCGTTGAAAATTGTAAATTACCAAAGACTGGATCCGTAAGGTTTTTCTCCTGACATTGACAATCTGTGAAATGCCTAGGAAATGAACTGTTAGAACAAATCCTGGTCAAAAGAAACAAATATGGTTTAGGAAATGTTGCATTTATGTGAGTTTTTTTCTTTGTAAGAATATCTTTCTTTCAAGATTTCATATAACTCCCTTTCTGAACAGTAACATGATACAAATGTATTACTTCCATTGCCATTTTTACATTGTAGTATAGTAATATATTCCAGTATTATAAATAGGGATATCATTGCATTCCACTATTTTTTTGTATAATAATATTATTAGCATGATATCTCATATCCACCATGTTGTCCACCATCACCTGTTGCACCAAGCTGTACGACATTCCATTCGGTTTCAGGGTTGCCAAAAGATTTCAGCCCGAATCGCGGGTCAAATAATCGAAAAGTCACCCAATTTTTCTCTTTACCATTGGTTTCTATGGGGCAGGAAACTATCGGAAGTCGCAGGAGCCAACATGGAAAAGTCACCCAAATTTTTCTTAACCATTGGTTTCTATGGGACAGGAAATTGTCGTAAGTCGCGGGAAAAATCTTCAAAAGTTGCCCAATTGGGCTACTAAATCGTGGGTTTGGCAACCCTGTTCTGTTTATAACAGGTGAATGTATTGTGTTATTGTATTATTGATTTTAATGCAAATAATGTGAAAAGAATGAGTTCTATTAGTTTATGAATGCATTTTGGAATGCTTAAACAATATTATCTGAATCATGTAATAATATTTTGGGAAAGTAGAACAGTAAAATGATTTGTGGACAATTTTAGGAAATGGTGAAGTTATTACTAACCATTAGGTGTGTGGGAAAGTGATTAGAATATGAATTGAGAACAAATAACACTGATGCCAAGATTGTGACTTTGATAGGATTCTTAAACTGGGGATGTAGAAATAGAATTGGGACCATATAAAACATTGTGGGTAAAATGCTGGTGAAGGTTTGGGAAATGGGTATTTATCTTATTAATTGTTTATTAAATTTGTTAGTGTTAAATTAGGACAGTGTGGGTGAGTGATAGTGTGTGTATTGTAGAGGGCACAGACAGTAAATGTGAAATGAACTGATCCAATCAGATCATAGTCGGCAATAATGAAATTGAAATATTGGCAATTATAAGTAGTAAGAAACAATGAAAACAGACATAAATGTGACACGATCTGGTCCATGGGGGCCAAATGCGGCAAATTTGAAATTGAGATAAAGGCAAAAATATGGAGTAAAAAACAATAAACAATAAAATACATAAGAAAATAGACATCACAAAACTTCATAACTTTAGAACCAAGTATGCTAGACCTTTGGTGTTTTCAGTATATGATAGCCTAAAGTTTATATATGGTGATAATTATTGTAACTCAATTTTCAAAAATGCCTCCTTTGGCCCCCATGGAGCAGATCGTGTCACAAATAGTCATAAACTTTGCAAACCAAGTAGAATATTGGATTTTAACACCCAGTAAGCTTAGGTACTGAGCTAGTTAGTAATGGTAGGTAATAACTCAACTCGTAAATATTCTTCACTTGCAAACAAAAGTAGAGAATATGGGATTTTAACATCAGTAGGTACTGAGCAAGTTCGTAATGGTAATAACTCAACTCATAAATATTCATAACTTGTAAACCAAGTAAGGACTATTGGATTTCAACATCAGTAAGCCTTTGTACTAAGCAAATTGGTAATTGTAATAACTCAACTCATAAATATTCATAACTTGCAAACCAAGTAAGGACTATTGGGATTCAACATCAGTAAGCTTTTGTACTGAGCAAATTTGTAATGGTAATAACTCAATGTTCAAATTTTCCAACTTTGATCCAAGTGGATAGATCAAATCACATCATGAAGAGTTTAGATGCAAAATGCGATATACACCATTTTCAAACTTACTACTACACTACTTTAAAAATCCAATGTATATTTTCTAAAATTGAGAAAAATGGATATATATCGCCTTTTGCATCTGAACTCTTCAAATATATTATTTTACATATTGGACTTGTGTAATTATTAATTGGCCTGCATTAATTACTCTGTGATGTTTGTCTCAATAGAAATGGTAGATTGTTAGTTAGAATCTTGGGTCCATAAAGCATACTAATTATGCTTGGATTAGTTTGATGCCACAACCATATACGATAGCTCAGTTTGTTAAGACAGCTAAACTAGAGGCTCAGAGATACCAGGTACCAATCCTGGTCAACATAGCTTTTTCTTTCATTAGTCGAATGGAGGGACAGAAAAATTTACGACCATACCATTAACATCGAGTATCAGCAAACGATTCTTCATGATGACATCAATATTCAATACTACATGTATTGATATTTTATTTTCTAGCAGAGCCGTGTTATTTCAAAACAATGTTTGAAAAAAGTTGAGCTTTTCAAATTAAACAGATAAAACAGAAATTGAAAATAAGCAAAGGTTTTAAACGATGAACTCCAAATTGGTGAAGATTTCTTGGCACAAAACTATTTGTGTGCCAACTTGTATGCATGAAAAGATTATGGGCGACCCTACACGGGAGGCAAGGTGTGTGCATTAATGTTTGTTCCACAATCACTTGTAAGTAACTGTCTATACGTACGCATTAATCTGGATAAGGCATATCCACATGCAGTGCAAGTATGTAGCACACACAGTGCAAGTGCAAAATACACGCATGCGAAATACACGCAATGTAAGTGTATATAATTTGCAAAGCGCTTGTGTCGTCTGCACGTTCAGGAAGTTCACATTAATTTGGATTTCATTAATGCAGATCTTGGCTCCCGTGTAGAGTTGACCAATATTGGCAGTTACATTCACAAAATTATACTTTATATAAATATTTGTACAAAGTGAATATGTGGGAATGTCAGTTTTATTGTGCTGTAAACTTATTTTTGTCTATGAACTTCTTGGAAATGAGAAAATGTAATAAATTGTCACAAGTAAATCTTGTGATACGAAATAAAAACCATATTATAGACTTGTTACTTAAGAGCAAAGTATGTATGTAGCAACCTTTATTTCTATTCTTTTACCACAAAAATAGTGTGATTTCAAGAGAAAATATCACTTTTTTTACCAAATATTCTACACTGTTTACATCAGGGTAAAGCATCATGTACCTGTATCCATAGTGCAAATGATATCGCGCATCACAGAATGTTCCAACTATACTGCATTCCAGATACAATCGGGGCATATTTCAAATATGGGACCCTCGCGTTACGCATTTACAACAGTCGGTGTACAATTTTGAATAATGGACCCATTGGACGTTTAAGTATTGATGATGATTTTAATTCAGACTTCTGTGATTTCCAAGCAAGTGGTTGGGTCAAATTGCCTATAATAAATCATAACAAATATTTTTGATGTGTTGGAAAAGTACAAATGGCCCACACAATGAGAACATCTGTCAAATCCAGTGATGTGAAAAGTCATTTTTCCTTATCATAAACATGTCATACATATTATTCAAATAAACAAAGCTGAGTCAGCAAGTTAATAATTGAACACAAAAAGAACCAATATCATGCTCAGTCCATTCAATGACCAATTGAAAAAAAAAGCCTTTCACATAGGTTCAAAATGATACCAACTAAAATCATTTCTGCTGCAACTACCATTGCATATACATGTACATGGCTCACATCTGCCCTTTATTTCAGAGTTCTGATGCTTTTTTTATGTTGGAAATATAAATATGATTTTGCCCATAAATAAAGCAATAAAGAAATACTTTCACAAGTTGCACTTTTTATGCATAAGTTTGCATAAAATTTAGAAGGAAATTTACACACAAAATGTGAAAAACAATGTTACTACTCAAATGTCAGAAATGCCATGAAAGGTTATGAAACAAAACACCCTGTGAACAGAGCCAGGTGTGTGGTCCAATTGTACAACTACATTGGTATTTTGTACCTCGCATTGAAACCCATCGCCCAAACATTTTTATTCCAAGTTGCAAGTTAAATCAATTGCTCCAGCAATATGGATTCTACAAGCAAAATTGTGTATCGCACTAAGTGGTCGACTTCAGCAGTAGTCAGTCACTAGGGTGATTCACAAAAAATGAAATTGGTATTTTTCAACGGGACACCCCCTCATTTTGTTCATTTTGATAATAAAATCATACCTGCAAAATATGAAAAAAATTCAAAAAAGTTTAGGGGGTGCTACCGGTCAATGAACTTTTGTACACAAAGTCAATGGGATTTTTGTCAAAAATTTCAAACTCTTATTTCAGGGCCTAAAAAGTCTACCAGGCTTGCAAAACTGAAGTAAATGTTCAATGATATGTTAATTTTCCCTGATTGTGCCAAAAATATTTGATCATAGTGTGAGTAATGTCCTTAAAATAAATGCTAAAGAAAATTGTAAAAATGTTAACCTGCTTTCCAGAAAATTGCATTTTTGTGAAAACTGTTACATTTGGGGCAAGGCAGTTGCTGGAACAGCCAAAATATTATGGTACTTGGCTGTAATATAAAGGTGTAGTTTTGAACTGGCCACTATCCAATGTTGTGACCCCAATTTATATACATTTCTTTTCAACCATGGTGAATCTAATCCTTCCTGTGGTCATTCAATTCAAACAATACAAATCTTCATCAGGTATGGCCATAATGACCACCCCTGATACAGATGTATGGATTTTGATAGTTACTATTACATAAGATTTCAAAAGCTGGTATCACCATTGGGGTAAACTAATATGTGAAGAATTTTAATCTTTTTTTTATCAACAGTTCAGTTCAATAAGGTATAAATTTGGGGTGCCTGGTGGGATTCCAGGGGATATCCCAGGGTATTCTTTTCTTGAGCTACACTCCCTCTGTCACTTTCGAAACATTTTTTATTATTACAGTCAACTATGAACTTTAATTTGGTAAAAACCCATGTTTTCACAAAGTTAGGTATATCATTGAACATTTACTTCAGTTTTGCAAGCCTGGTAGACTTTTTAGGCCCTGAAATAAGCGTTTGAAATTTTTGACAAAAAATCCCATTGACTTTGTGTACAAAGTTCATTGACCGGTAGCACCCCCTAAACTTTTTTGAATTTTTTTCATATTTTGCAGGTATAATTTTATTACCAAAATGAACAAAATGAGGGGGTGTCCCGTTGAAAAATACCAATTTCATTTTTTGTGAATCACCCTAGCCAGTCACTCAGTGGCCGACTTCAGCAGTGGTAACCACAATACTAGCATGTTCCATGTCTAAAAATTTCACTAGGGTTATATGAGAAAATTAAAGTTTGCACCCAGTATCAAAATCTGCATTCTTCATTACACTCCCAAGGAAAGACTTAATGCCTGCCAAAATAAAACACACAAGACACATATTTTGTGTTGTGTTGGCATTTTTAAAAGCTGAATGAAGTTTTTTTTGGTTTGAGTGACTTAGGCACAACTTTGAACGTGGTGCCTTACCATTGAGAATCCCACGCTACCAACAAACCATGAATGTGTAATAAATTACAACAAAAATAAGACAAAAACAGTACCAAAGAATGATTTTAACCCCCTGAGCACTACCTGCCGATCTAACATTGCCTCTGATTGGTCAACTACATGATATCTTCACTTTAATCACCAATCAGAATGGAGCTTTGCAAATAATTCACCCCAATTTTTTTGTGTGGTGAAATTATTCTAACAATGTTGCTGATTGGTCCCATTGATAATGAGAACTTCTTTTTGGCCAATCGGCAGGTAGTTCTCATGGGGTTGTATTACTGCAGGTTTAATACAGTGCATCATTCATCAATTTTACAAAGGTTTACAACTGACATGCATTATGAGTAACAATGATCTATAACAGGAACACATTGTGAAGTTATAACATGCAAAGATTGTTTGGGCTATTCCATCTAAAAACATACACCCTACCCCTTGAGTAAGAGTTTGGAATTCCAACCACATTCACCAGTATAAATTATTTCATATCCATCCATTTCATCCATAACAAGTGGAAAATGAGTGGAGGATTTTGGAATTCCAAACTGAATTGTTTAATTTTAGGGCCAAATTGTACTATGTTCAACTGGAATTTAACAATTATACTAGCAAAAATGTCCAGCTGGACTGGGGGGGGGGTGGATTTATAGAATAGCCCACTGTCATTCTGCAATTGGTAAGTTGTCAGGGTTTACTTTAACACACAAAACACGCATATTTACGTGTTCACGCACTTTGCAGACCCCTTCAAATCCCAGAGTTCAAAGTCCAACGCGTACAAAATCTTGAAAACGTACTCGTTCAAATATTACAAGATTTGAATATAGAAACACCCAATATTGTTAAAAACGGTTTTCCAAAATAAAAAAATACCCCTTGAGCAAAGTTTTGGACCCCTTCAGAGTAAACATTCACAATTGAAAGGGTCCAACAAATTTTAAAATACCCCTTCAGCAAAATGCTTAAAGAAAACCCTGTTAAGTTGTATACCTCATTTACACTAAAGAATAGTTGCAATTCACACTAAATAAAATGGCTGTTTATAATTTCAATATATTGAAGTTGCCTTCATGAAAATTCAATAACAATGTTTTGTTTACTCAGAAGATGTGTATGAAACATGAATTAATGTGACAGAGACTGTGTATATGATACAAATGAAATAAGTCAAATTCAATTCCCGTAAACGAGTGTTCCTCTGCAATATTTGATAGTGGCATTGTAAATTGTATGTACTCATAGATGCAAAATATACAGACCATTTACCAACAGGCAAAGTCCCTGTGCTTTATATGCTGAGAATTCTTGCATATTCATGAGGGCCGATGTCTAACAAATCACACACACACACCATTTGTGCCTCTCATGGAGCTATATTTACTGTTTTAATTATGGCTCTACTATAGTCTGTCCACATAGAAGTACAAAGTAAATAGACCTCGGAAATGGGAAGTATGAGAATAATTATTTCAGCGCAATGCTTCTTTGGCGCGCCAACTGCTGCGCGATTTGTACACCGCGCTCTTTACGCGTCGCGTCGCGCTTATATAATAATAATAATAATATAATAATAATAATCTTTCTTTATTGAGGGTAATTCCACTTCAGTGTCAAGCACTGCTTTCCAAGCAGGCCCTCATACAATTATAAAATACTGTAATACATATTGATACATAGTAAATTTACATCTTACACATGGTAAATCAATAACATAATAAATAGTATTGAACTCATATGGCAAAGATTATACAAAATACAAGCTAAAGCTAAAATGTCCTTATAAAAAGTACAATTTATAAGGTAATAGAAATCCCAAATTATTTAGCAGAAGTATTTGTTCAAGCGCTTTAAATTGATACAAAGACATATTATTTAATTCTTCGCGGATTTGAGGTGCAATTTCATTCCAAGTATTAACAGCTCTGGCATGGAATGTACGCTTGCCTGAATTTGAATTACATTTTGGTACAACAAGAGTATTTGATGAATGATATGAGTGTGACACAAAGCATCGACCCCCGATGCCACAGATTTGGTTTGTACTTCTAAGTGGACAGACTGTATGCCTATACGTTTCTGCTAAAGATGTCAAGACTGCTTTGTAAAAAAATGTGGTAACAGGTGCAGAATGAAGGTAACATTTTTATGTGCATGCACCCTTCATTGAATAATTGGCCCTCATTAACAAATGTTGCAGGACTTTGGCTATTCGTGAATGGTCTGTATATTTTTGTCTATGTATGCACTATACTTGGCCCTGAATTTCTTGCAAATAAGTCCAAATCTAATTGTGAATTTCTCCAAGTGTTAACAGGGTCTTACAAAAACACCTGTTACAAAAACTTTTTGAAATGATGACCGCTTGGGACATTCTCTTTTGCAGCCAACTATAATTACTTAGAATTCAAGGTATATCGCTATTTACACTTCCCCTTAAGTCACCAACAGTCAGGGAAGAAAATTGCGATCCGGATTTGAACCTAGGACCTCTGAGTAAACTGAAAAACACACTCAGAATTTGGTTAACTGATTGAAACCCTTATTTAGCATGTTTGTCTTTACAACATAGTTACAAAATTCACAGACTTGGCGTAAGTCTTAGCATTCAGTATCTCAACTGCAGGTTAAATTATTAAAAAACACTTGTCATGTGACAAAATGAAAAACATGTTTACCAAAAATCAAAAAGAATTTTCTGAAGTAAGCCTTTGAGCTTGATTGTTCAAGCACAGATAACTGACAATGCAAGTTTTTGGCAAAGAAAATATATTGACAAAATATTAATATTGTAATGCAGTCTAATCTAAAGAATGATGTGGTCAATGAATGGTGCAAAACATTCAAACGGAACTCTGGGTAAATGAACAAACTTGTTTACAATACACTATAGAAATTGCAGGTTTGCATATTATGGTGAACCTGGTAGACTGTTTGAGCATTGTGTTACGCTAACCTCCTCTATAGTGACGGACCAATGGCAATTTACGCTCCAAATTTGACAGATTTTTTTTATATGCAGCAGATATTCATATATATTTTGATACAGAGTATATCATTTTGGCTATTCAAAATTCCTGTCAGAGTTGTCAAAAGATTTAAAACTAAGGTCCAATCAATGAGGGATAACCAAAGAGTAGCGACCCCACCATGTTTGCATGTCGCTCATGGAAATCAAATAGTCTACCTACGGATAAGTTTGCAATGTGCCTGGCAAACTAAATATTGGCTGTTTGCGTTCTGCATGTAACATATGTTGCGCCAAAAAGAGCATGCTAAGCACTGAGTGCGCAAACCTTTGTAACGCTTTAATAAGATCGGGCTCTTGCTGAAAAATGCTGGAGGTACACAATTTGACTTTCATAAGCGATAAAACAATCCAGCGATTTACCATAGCGTTACACGTGGGGCAATTTTGAGTTGGTACTCATTGGGTATCATTTCTTGAGTGTAACGCTTAAATAAACACAAAACTTAACATAACACTAAGTACTGTTGTTATCATGTAATATTAAATTATGATCAACAACTGAAACTGTGTATAATGTCATAGAATGTCCGACACTTGAACTAGGAACTGTAATCGTTATTACAGTGACCGACTCAAATGACATTCTCCAAATGTCCAAATACACACACTTTTCCATGAAGGTGTCCCTTCTTATCACCCTCTTCCCAGTCTTGCTGCTTATTTTTTTCCTCCTTAAAAGAGCTGTACATATGTAGTTGTACCACCATCCCTCCATTTTGGGCTCTCCACAATTTTTGCCCTACACATAGGACAGGTCCTCTCTCTGTCAAACCACATGGCGACACATTCTTCACAAAAAATATGCTGAAAGATTGAAGCAAAACAAGATATTTACATCATCTGATGCTAATACTAATGAAAGTACAATTATGAATATTTATTTGAATACTAGTAATTGCTCGATGAATGAAATCCATGAGATTTTATAACATGGAAACTTGCCGAAGTTGGAAACACAGAATAACTCTGCAATACCCTATGCACCCGAACTTGAACCCTTGACCTACTCCCTTATCCTAAATAAGACTAATCCTAATTACCCTTGTCCTGACATTGATGTTTTAAAGCAAACCCTATCCTAAGCCTCAACTCTAAACCTCAGAGTGCAAAGGGTATTCCAGACTAGCCAAATCAGTCACAAAATAATTCTGAAATACACTCCTTTGGTTCACCCTAAGTTTGTTAGTGACATTAATGTTTTTTCACGGTTGTGCACAAGTGTGCCAACAACCTGTTCTTGTATGGGTGTGTGTACAATCTGTGCGATTTAATTTAAGGTGCAATTCTTATGTCACAAACCAACTTGAGGTGAACCAAGTGTTTTAGGTTAGTTTATGCATCCTAACGTTTAACTTCAACACTACCAGGTCTAGCCGATTGGAACCCATAGGTTATAGTGATTATAAATGTATAAATGTATGGACAAGATTGTCACATCCAAATGCAACATAAATTTTACTTTTCAAGTTGATATTTGATGGTTTGTTACTTACTTTACAATGAAGCTGTATTGGTTCTTTGAATACATCTTGACAGATTGGGCAAGCATCGCCTGCATTCTTCATATCTTCTTCTGCTGGTGAGTTACCATAATGCTACATTACATGCAAGGAAAATCAATAAGTCATCAAATACAAGGTTTACATTATCTACTAAATGGTACATACTTATGAAGGAAAGTTAGAAAATGTGATGTTTATGATGTTTCATTTTATGTCAGATGTGTCCAATTTGAAATGATTTTTATGGACTTTATCAGCAGTGGGCATTTGTATCTTTAAAGTCGGACATTAATGCATGTAACAGTGCAGAATGTTGATGGGGGATCCATACTTTTTTGTAGGATATTTTTGTTTGGGAAATCCACATAAACGGCCTAGTCATTCCGATCGATTTTTATTATCAAAAGAAATTTGGTTATCAATAGGGAGGACGGCAATAAAAACCAGGTGCGGGAGAAATCTTTCTCTCACTCTCTCACTCAAACTCATCGGACCAACACACATTATTGGTTGCTCTGTATTCAGTTATCATTTATGTATTTTGATGTTATGGAGGATGAAGATAAATAAATTCACTACCAAACCAATTCCTGTTTATCAAGAACTTTTATTTAACCAGTGGCCTACCGCATTATCTTTGATATTACACTAACAACCTCGTTATATGCATATTGACAACGTTTAGTTTGACCTCACTTTATTTGGTACATTCCATAAGTAAGAACAACTCCACTGACAGTTCTTACATAATGTGGAAAATTATGTCATGATATCAAAAGTTGACATTCTACCAAAAATGTTTATGTTAAAACTACTATTTAAAAGGCTTATTCAGCGATTTGTTCATCGGTAAATCGTAAAAATCATCAATATCCAGGTTTTGCACCTTTGTTAGCAGCATAGATGTGCTACACATAGCCTGTTAAAGGAAATCTGTACTATAAACTAATCAATGGCTAATATAGTTATATACCCCTAAATTAAACATACCAGACGGTCTATATGAATTTTGGAATATTCCTAACAAAGAAAAAGCACTTTTAATCCTTCGTTTCTGTGATTCAAGGAAGCCACCATGATAGCTGCTTGCGAATCCTTTCTGCCACAAGCGGTAGTGTAACCTTTCACACAGACAATCGGCTACCTTTGACGAGCGTGTGTTGCTGTGTGGCATTCGCGACCCCACAGCGAATTTTGGTTTTTAGTGCTGTTTTTACACTTTTCGTTCTCAAAAGACATTGTTGACCATAAATATTACTTAAAATACATTTTTTATGTTCTGTAGTTTTATGGGTAAAAATTGACGCGTTTTCTTTTGAACGAATGTTGAATCTGAACTTTGGTAGTATTCGCTTCATGTCACCAAAGTTCACGAGGGACGAGGCTTGTGGCACGGATTTTGCTGGTTTCAAAATCGGGTACCGTTACAGCGTAATAAAAAATACATTGGGTATCAATATGGCAGCCACCATGAATTGCAAACTGATCGCTGATCGTCGTACGGAATTAAGAATTTCTCCTTTAATATTTGGACGTATATAAGCTTGGGACTTTTATTATTACTGCAACTATATATAGCCATTGATTAGTTTATGTACAGAATTCCTTTAATGGTTAAGCCAAAAGCCATGTCAAAATAGAACATTTTACATGAAACTGTTATGTCTCTACTTAAGGTTAGCCGAGAGTTTTTCATGCGCTTGATATCAGAGGGGTGTAAGTTCATAACAGAAACAGCCATGCAGAAAATGAACAAGCGTGTACACTGGGATGTAGGCCTACTTACAATAGCATATCGATCCACGGTCAAGACATGAAACTTAGCTCGTGCCCGGAGCTCGTCAGTCGGTTGGGGGGGGGAGGCGGGGGTGGGGGGGGTCACGAGGGGCGGCATGCCGGGTCGGATGCTGGGGGGGCACCAGCCGTTTTCGGCAATTTTCATAAGGATTTAAAAAAAATTAAAATTGATTGGGGCACTTCGTCAAGCTACGCCCTGGAAAATGTGTTGATTTTGAATTTATAGCCTTGATATCTTTGATGAAATAAATCAATGCTGCTATTCCCCTGATTACAATGTAATAGGGTACAACAATAACATCAACAACAATATCAAAAAGCAATTATTTGCAAATCGAATTTGGGAAGAACACCGGGAAGAACAACGAGACAGACTTTAGCAGGCCTACAAATTTCTGAATTATATAAAGTGAACAACAATCAATCATGATTCACTGCAGTCAGCGAATCAATCAAATAAAACTAAAAAGAAAGGAGCAAGAAAGAATAAAGAAATAGTGAAAAGAGAAAGAAAGAGAGAGAGAAAGAAAAAGAACGAAAAAGAAAGGAAGAAAGAAAGAAAGAAATGGAAAAAAAATGAAAAAAGATAAGGAGAAAGAAAAGAGGAAAGAAAGGAAGTAAAATGAGAAAAGAGAAAAAAAAAAAGAAATTCAGCCTCACGGGACTCGAACCCACAAAAAAGTTCACAACAGATTCCCAGTCTAACGCCCTATCCACTCGGCTATACATCAACTTACGCAATTGCTTGTTCTCGAAGCGGATATATAACTTTAATATGACGCAATTACTTGATTACAATCGCGTCCGCACAATGGCTCTTAGAATAAACAAGCATGTCGGCGCTGAAATTTTGAACGAACTGATGGAGGAAAAACCTCGTTTTTTGCCATACTAGCTTCAATTTGGAGTGAAAATCAAATGGGATAGCAATTGGCAGAATGTTGAGAAATAATGTAGGTATTCAGATGTCTAAATTAACGTCCCGTAATCAAGATATCGATAATTTCACAAAACAGTTTTTTCTCAGGCAAGATTCTCGAAAATGTTCCCCAAAAACGGGCTTTTAAAATTTAATCGGTACTGTATTTGGTTCTTCCCCATGGCAACATTATTTCTTTAATCGATTTGTAGTACAATGCAAAAAAGAAGAAAACAATCACTCGTCGTGGTTTTATACGAGGCGCACATTTGAAAAAAACGTCATGGAACGCGTTTTTGATCTTGTGAACATGGTGCGTAAAACGGCCTTAAACGAAGGATTTTCAAATTTATTCTAAAATGTGTATAAACACACAAGAAAAATGTTAAGTTACATCCAATGCACCAACATTTCACTTGCTGCGATATTTGATTACTGAGAAAACTCTGTTTTAGAGAACAACTTTATACGTCTTTTATACGTTTTTTATACGTTTCTTTGTATAACCTTAAGTAGAGAAATTAGCTGCAATTATTTAAATGGGGGGGGGGGGGGGCTTCAACTTTGTCAACATTGCAATTTTCCTTGTTTTTTGCTAAATTTTTCATTTCAAAAATACCCAATGGCCATTGCAATAACTTGATCCTTCACTTTAAAGCAATTTAGCCTATATCAATTTTTTTTTTACACTTCTGCTGGGATCAATGAATGGGCCTTTTTTTTATTAAAGGTAATCCAATAGAGTGGATGTTCAGTGTTAAACACTGGACTATACATACATGTACTCTGGTCATCTAAGCCTATCTTTAAATAACTTTCATCTTAGGAGCACTAGAAACAAACATAGCATACAACTATTTGCATTACCATGGATACTTACAACATCATGGAATACAGTTCTTACAGCTGTTCTTACTTCCTGTCCCATCACATACACAGCATTGGCCTGAATAAAGTAATAAGTAAACATACTTTGAAAATTAAATAACAAACAAATAAATATAACACAATAAATAGTAGGTAATAAAATACCTCAAACATGATGCAATTCTTTATGAACAACAGCTAGGGCAGTGTATAACTTTCAATGAAAGTAGCTTGTAAATAAAGCTTAAATAACCCAAACAAATGATCCTGTAACATACACAAGTAATAACCAATTTTCAGTAGGGCATTTTAATACATACTCAAAATGTTTCAAATCCAAATGAGAGTATTTATCTACATAACACTTAAGACCACCAATGGATAGCATTTTAATGGTTTCTTGGAGTCAATGACCTTACAGTTTGAAAATTTAGGCTGCATTGAATCATTCCAATGTTCCTATTCCATGTTTCCTGCATCCAGAGAGGTCAGTGTTCCATGTAGAGGTTACATGTGGGTCACAAGAGTAATTTCATACTTGTACGTAAAAACAGTACAAGATATATTACACCATAGAGTCTAAAACACCCCATGCCACTAAAAAAAATAAAACAAACTAAGACTTGGAGTGTCTTCTTACCTTAGCTAATATGTAAACAAAGGTGAGTAAATAACTAACTATCCAATGTGAGTCTGTATAGTCTGAGAGATACGCTATCCACACGGGTACAGGAGTTAACAGGCGATATAACTGAGATACTTGTTCTATCATCATATAATGTTTACCCTGAAATGAAATTATATACAAAATTGATAATACCAAGTACGATTGAACTCATTAATATTCATGATATAGTAGATGGCAACGGAATAGTGTGTTCCACACATTAATGCTTGTTACAGCAGTGGTGGAACTATTCGGACATTGTTACTGTAAAAGTCAATATTTTCGCGAGAAGATATTTTCACGATTTGTCAAATGCGCGAGAATTAAATTTCGCGGTTTTGATATTGATACAATAGAAACCTAATGCAAAAGGTTATTTTCGCAAGTTTTTATTTTCGCGATTTTATGTCCACTCGCGAAATTTGCGAAAATAAAAACCTCGCGGAAATTTCTACTTTTACAGTATGTAAGCTTACATAATTGTATGCTGCCCGGAACCAGTCCTGCTGAAACACTCAATCAATCAATCAATCAATCAATCAATCACTGACATTTAGAGGGCCAAAAAAAAACCCAAAAAACCCCCACCACATCACTAAATTCCTGTATTTACATCTGTGTGCAGAAAATTCAAATTAATAAGCTGATGCAGATGCTTTCAATGAATTATTCAAATATAAAATGCTTCTTTCAATAATTGGGTGATTAAAGTCTGCAACAGCCTCATTCCCCCTGATTTTTCTCATTGTTGTTTTTTCTTTGGTATCACATAATAGATCCTATTTGTTTCATTATCATCCTGAAATTTGACACTCCAAATCAATGTATTAGCGACGAAATTGTGAAAAAGCAATGGATTTGTGGTTCCCAAAATTGGAATTGTGGACAGTCAAAGAACGATAGTTCGGGTCAGATATGTTATGATATATACTTCAAATTTCCTCAATGAATACCATGGAGTTGATAGCTCAGTCGTATCAGCATTAGGGGGCTGGCATTTTCTTTGGAAGTGGGGGGGTCACAATAATACAGGGGGGGTCATAGAATTTTCAGACCAAAAATAGGGGGGTTATAATTTTTTTAACACCCAAAATAGGGGGGTTATAGAATTATTAAGGGCTGGTGACTCAAAATTTTGGCTGCCACAAGCATTTTAAACTTCATGAATCAAGTGTGCATACAATCTATGCAAAATTTTTACACTCATGCGCCTTCTTTACACTTACAATAAAAATTTTAACGCTACTTCTTTACACTTACAATAAAAATTGTAACGCGCTACACACACTTTCTTCACTATTAAGTTTTGACGCGATCCGCGACTGAGTTCCGGCGATGAATAATTTTTCTTGAGTCTGTGTAGTTGGAAGGGGGGTCATAAAATTTTTCGATCCGCGATAGGGGGGTCGTAAAAAATTTGCCCGCGATAGGGGGGTCATAAAAAATTGACTCGGTCACCGACATATTTGGGACCCCCCCCTTCCGAAGAAAATGCCAGCCCCCTTAGACTATCACAATGGAATCCTGGGTTAATTTCCTGGTGTGGTGGCTTGATTTTTTTTCTTATTCTATCCATTTTAACACAAAATTTTTTACTTTCATGTTAAAATTTACATATTGCACTGAAAAAAAAATTTTGGATTCTTTTTTTTTTTTCCTGAAAAAATAACACTTTGAGTTCAAAGTACTACAGGTAGTGTTGTACTAAATATACTCGAACGGGAATACTGCACACAGTCATGACAGTAGTGTTGTTTTGGAATGCCCGACCAGAATGCAATTCATGCATACCAACTTATCCTTTAGTTGATAAGAATTCTGCAATCTTATTGGTCAAACACCACTTGGATAAAAAGTTGTATTACCTACGTACTCCTCCTTAATATACAGGCAGGTAGTATTTCCCGTATTACCTGCGTAGTCCCAACACTCGTGCGTCTGCGTAACATGACTCACGCGATATCCTAAACTGGCGCGCAAGATCGCGCATATTTCACGCGCGGCATGGCTGCACTGTCAAAAAGCAAGGAAGAAACTGGCCTACTTTTCAGTAAGATTATCAAACTAAATTCCTTCAGCAAAGTTTACGAACAAGTCGGAAGATGATTCATGTTCACTAAAGGATAAAATCGTTACCCCCTGTTTGTTCTCACGAAATACGGGAAAATATCTACGGTCTGATGTCGTATTCCATTCAGCCTTCGGCTTCATGGAATACGGCACCAGACCGTAGATATTTTCCCGTATTTCGTGAACAAACAGGGGGTAACTAATAGTATTGGCTTGCTAATTGTGGTATGGAGAGCGATTTATTGGTGCGTAACCGAAAGCATGCTGATAATGTCATAATACTCACCCTTCTTTTAAAGCTGAGGCAAGATCTTGGTAAAATAGCTACTGCACATTTGGCTGCAATTGTCATAAATTTGATCACTGTATCAGTAATACCCGTAACCCAAAGTAATGTCCACAAGTCGTAGTTCTCAAAGTTTGGTTTTAAGAAAATAAGACTGAAATAAATTGAGGATGAAAAGCACAAGTTACAATAATGTTGTCAACAGCTAGAGCAAGAAAGTAGAAAACAGATTTTATGAACAACCTTTTAAGAATTGAAGCCATTCCAGTGATTTTCCTTTTAACACATTGACCCTTTGCGCGGTCATCTCAAAATGAGATTCTGCTCAGAAAGTGTGTGTTGTGTGCGTGTACGCCTAAAATTTTAAAACCGTTTACGCTTTGCAAGAAGAACCTTGTTTTGGTAACAAGATGGTGGATCCGTGCAAAGGGCGAATAGAATACCAGAATAATAAATCAAAGAAAATATTATATGAGGATATTTGACACTGAATTTAAAGGCCAACATACACATGCAGCTCAATTCATATGCAAAAACATGGTGATTCTTTTGATAGCCACACACAGGTTGTTGCAAGTGTAACTGTGGTATAGGCTGAATTAAAGGTCCTTGACCCAATCGACAGCCTCATTCCCCATTTTTCTTCATCAAAATTGAGATTTTGGTATCAGAAGAAAGCTCACATTTTTCTCATTATCACAGCGCATTTTAACACCTGAGATATTTTTCCTTTAATGGTGTGAATAAAAACGTAGTGATTTATGGTAACCACGCCAGAACATTGTTATACACATTTTTGCTTCCCATATCAAAACCGCTGGAGCAATTCAACTCAAAATTTGTAAAATGTATTATTTTAAGGGTACTACACCCCTGGCAAATTTTGTGCCTATTTTTGCATTTTTCTCAAAAATTATAGCGCATTGGTGACAAGTAAGATATGTATATTATAGGGCAAGGACTACAACTACTGCACAGAAAATTCAGCAACTCAAGGCAAGTAGTTATTGATTTATTGATCAAATATTGGTTTTCCCCATTTTTGACTGTAACTCCACAACTGTTGTCTGTGTTGAAATAAAATTTCCAGTGCAGTAGTTGTAGAGAAAATGCAAAAATAGGCAAAAAAATTGGGCAGGGGTGTAGTACCCCTTTAATGGTAGGCCTCAATGTAAGATGGCAAACAGAACATTTGCCTCTTGAACTAAACCTTACCTTTTATATAGTTCTTGTTCTAGAAATACATAGTAGCAGAAAAATATATTGAAAGGCAGCAATACAAGCATGATTAGTAGAGAGTGGATCTGACGTTTATCCTGAAATACAAGAGAAAAGAAAATGCATTTATAAACAGAAGCAGAGATGCCACTCAGTTCCACTCAAAACACTTGAAACAGGTGAGAATTTAAACCCTGATTTTGGGCTAAAATACCCCAACCCCAGTATATAGTTGATCTGACTTGTATCTTGAAATAAACAAGAAAGGTTCGAGCCAAGTGTACCAACTTGATGTGGGGAACATGACAAACACAAAATTAGATCAAAACTAATGCAGTACATGTATGTACACCATGGAGGTGTACACTGACACCGCACTAGCAAAAATCAAAAACCACAGGGAGGTAGACAAAAGTAAACAAAATTACAACAGACGTTTCGGGCAGATAAACTGCCCTTCTTCAGGGACAAACAATACCAGCAATGCTATTGGGTATGTCATGCTACAAGTGCAATGGTAGGTGTTTTTGCCTCCTATGAAGGGAGAGTGAGGATAATTGGATCTAACTGTACAAAGGGTGCTACAATATACCTTATTTCTTCTCTTTTTTCCCTCCCTTCCCCTGAGCATATATCTCCAAAGAAATTTCACCTGATTCACACATCATCAGTAGTTTACTTCTTGATTAAAATCAGTAAATTATTCTTTATTACATATTCTACATGTAGGTAATCATACTTACCCTTAACATGACTTGTCTTTTCAAGCTGCTATTGTGATGGATAAATGTTCCTATAAGGCCTATTAGAACTACAACACCTGCAAACATAAATGAAAATCAATGGTCAATGTGGATGGATGATGTGATGTCACAGATTCAGCCTTAAATAATATTATTTAAAAGAATTGCAATGAGCAGGGACAGTTGTTTAAACCATACAACTAGCATTATTTCATATGTCTACTCAAATACTCTGTTAGTATTTCTCTTGCAGGAATCTTTTCTATTTTTGAAACAGTTTTTTTGTATGACAGTGCTAAGAAACTAGCATTTAATCTCTCATAATAATAAATTTGGATTGGATTTGTGTAGAATTATTGGAATTCTTTTTTGATGTTGCCATCTAATATGGCCTGGTACACAGAAAGATATGTAGTTGCGGAAACGGGAGAAAGAAGGAGAGAAAGAAGAAAGGGAAGTGGATAGAAAGTAACAAAACAAAAGAAAAAAGGACACAAAGAAAGACCAAGATAAAAGCATAAGAAAGAAAATTCAACTTACCTAATCTATGATCATACAGAATTTTGACCAGTAAGATGAGTACAAAGGGCAACACCCTTTCTAAGAGTGGTCTAACAGCTCTGATTTCAGATGCAGTGTTTCCCCTTGCCTCAGCATTGTTTCCTGCTTCATTGCCATTACCCTCTGCTGGGTTATCTCCTGTTCCACCAGCGGCGCCCTCGCTGGGCATATCAATAATGATAGCGCCCTCATTGTTGTCATTCGCACGTGGATTACTGTTCAGACTGACTGGAGCGTCCATGGTTGATAGTCCAGGGATGAAACCTTGTAGGACATTTCCTAGTCTATTGGAAAGAGGCTCCTCCATCTTGCAAAATCTGCCTTGTATTTGGGTAATATGCTTCAAGTATTGTTGGTTTCGTTCGTCAGAAGGTGATCATTATCGCATGAAAATATCCTGTTGAGTTAATAAATATAAGTGTTCATGGTAAAAATTGTTTGTATGAATTATAGGTTAATGAACGCGTAATACTTGTTGGGAGAGAAATTAGACAAAATAATGCATGCACGCTGATGTTGATGCGTCTAATGCACACTCCCCCGTTGTCCACAGCAAGTACAAGGTACAATTTACACTGTAAGAATGGATAATAGTATACCAGCAGTACAAAAAAAACCCAACCAAAACACAAAACACTCTTAAATTTGCTCACAAATATACTTAAAGTTCTTGACACTGGATTTCAATTGGGCGTATTATTATGGAAATTAATAATACTACATGAATGCACGACCTTGAATGTAATGAAAAACTAACCAATCATGAGTGAGTTGGGTTCACATACATTTGTAAACACCTACAATTCTTCCCACAGACAATCATAGAATGGAACTCCCTACCTCCTTTTGTATTATCATGTATTGCCAAATCAGCTGACTGCTTCTAGAGTTGTATTACTGATAACATGTAATATAAGTCATTTTTTCCTTCTTGTCAATTTTGTATAGCAATGTTGATAACAACTGGTAGCCCCGGGCTGGTAGCTTTAATCACCTCAGCTCAGTCTTTGAATTATTTTTTTTACCTTGGGGCACACTCTTGCACCCAATTTTGAAAGTTGTGGTGCAATTTCATCTGACCCAGAGCAATTTGAAGTGCAGTTTTAGTCAATCAACACATAAAGTCACTGGTACACTGTGGTATCTCATTTGCACCACACTTTTAAAGTTGTACCGTATCGCAACAGGCGAAATTTGGGGTACAAATTGCACTGCCATAGAGCTTATTTGTTGATTAATTTTATGTAGATGGAGACAGCTGATCACGATGGGCGATCGCGAGTGGCTTCCCGAGTGGCGCACAGCGCCGTTTAGATTTTTTTTAAAATAAATTTTAAAAAATCAAATCAAATCAAACCCTTGGATCAAACTTCATCCATCAGGAATATCTCTATTCTACATTTCAACATTAAACAATGCGATTCCCATGTTATCCTTGTAAAGACAGGCTAAAATAGTACAAAATGTTGCACCAAATGACGTCATTTGTACCTCAAATTTCAAAAAATCAGAGAAGGAAACCTCCCTTTGACTCCCCCCGGCGGTGCTATACTTTCATCAGCACCTAATCGGCGGGCCTTATAACATCGCGGATTAATATCAAAATATTTTTCTTTGAGAATTTTTTTGTCACACCTCTCCAGAAGCATCACAAATTACTAATGCAAGTCCTATATTTTGTCTACTTTCTTTAACACACAAAATAAAGGCCGGACAGGTCAACTAATGGCTCTCTTAACGTGGGTCTACTTTCGGCGTAATGGTAAAAGCCTAACAAGTCCCGCCTAATACGAGCTGATCAAAGTATAAATCACTGTGATGGCTGCTTCGCAGCCATTGTGTGGTGCTTTACAGTTTTCTTTTATTTCATGTGGCGCTTCAAGAAATCTATTTGAGGAATCCTCCTCTAGCATGTCTAGCCTCGAATATACACACTACGTGCTATTTTGTGCAAATTAGATAGAAGAAAGCAGAGTTTTCTAGTCAATCATAATAAATAAGTGATGAATTCATGGGTGTAAAATGCTAGCTTCATTATTTTCAGAGGGTCATACCATATTACAATACAACCGCTGGAGTAACATGCATGGGCGCTAGTAGTAAATTCCAATTTTCTTTGCTTTACCTCAATTGTTCGGCTCAAAATTAAGGGGACATATCTGACAGTAAAAGCTGACATTTTATGGAAAATAATTAAATACTAATCTATTTTTACAGAAATGTTATAATATGGCTTTAATAATTATATTAAAATTTATTCGAGAACTCTAGCTTCGAATTTGCACACGATAGACTGCGTTGGTCAAAATTTTAGCAACATTTCAGATGCAATCGCCTGTCGTGATCGGCTGTGTTTCAGCCCTCGAATTAAGGATCTGAAGGGGCACGGCAACTTTTTAGGGCAAATTGATAATTGCCTTGGATTTCCATTGAAAAGGCGAGGCAGCACGGCAATTTGTAATATTTCAAAAGGGCATCACGGCAACTGTTTAAAATTTGAGAAGGGCACCAAGGCAATTTCTCAAAAGTGAAGAAAACTCATGTTAGCAATCATGATAGATGATTTTAGTGCTTATCGAACATTGGTCTTCAAATATTGAAGTTCGCAAGTATGCGGAAAGAATTGGGGAATTCCCTTTTAAATTTCAGTCTGTAGCTATATCGATTTGGATTAGGTTTATACTTGTGTGCAGGGTATACCAGAATTATTCTGTCCTTTCTAACACCAAAGGTTAAGGTATTTTCCTTAAAAAATTGCAAAATATAAATGTGCAAATTTACTCATTATATATGTGACAGGCCCACAAAATCCACGGGACCGCGGGTCCCAGAAAGAAATTAACAGCTGCAGAAAATTTTTAAGCCAATAAAAAAAATTTTTAAAAATGAAAAAAAAAAAAAAAAAAAAAAAATCGCAAAAATTGTAAGTTTCAAACTCTCAAACTCAACTTCAAGATTTATTATTTATTGTTTTCCACCTTATTATATGCCTCTTTGTCCATTTTCCCCTTCCCGCTCCCTATCTCCATGTTCAATTTCAGTCATTATTATCCATAAAATAAACTCAGTGCGTCGTGGTCGTCGCCAGCGACTCGGTGCTCATTAAAATTCTGCAAGGACAACGTTAGTCTTTTGTACAGTCTTTGTGAGCCTACTTCTACCACGTGCTCCAAGTACCGGATTGACACAATACGATGCATGCGGAAGAGACCAGTATTAAATGACAGACACCCAACACGCTATTTTTAGACATAATTATCTTGCTTAATTTAATTATTGTTTGGTATGAGTTTCGTATGAAAATGGTATTCCCAGCATCAAGAAATATTTCTCATTTTGTTTCAGCCTTAGTATCAACTTTTAAGTCCTTTTTGAAAAAAAAAGGGTTTTATTGTCAAGCTATTTCAAACTGGCCGTATTCAACAATATTCAACGATGGGACCGGGCCTGTATGCATTGGTATGGCTGGCATGGCTGCCGAATTTTGCAGAAACTCATGAAGAAATCAGATGCAAATGATAAATAGTTTTGTTGTAGTATGATTTATTATTTTCATTGTAATGTGACAAGAAGATCATCAGTCTGAATGTCATTACAGTGTGATGGTGACCATCCATTCATGTATAATTTATATAAAATTTGTTATGTATTACTAATACTATACTCATATCATACTGTAATAATACAAAAGGTACCCATTTAAAGGTGCAACATTACATATTTTCACACAATTTTTATCAATAGCAGGTCATTTTATGCTATATGTGTTAATGTGTTTTGAAATTTAAAGTCCTAAACATTTCCAAAAATGGTCCAAAACTAGGCCCAGATCGCACCAGAGAGCATCAAAATACCTTTGGCTTCCACGGCCCTAAGGCGGGCCCTGGACCCCAGCCGTGGGGACTTCGCGCTACGCGCTCGTGATGTGCGCTTCGCGCACATATTTGACAGAAAATATTTGCCATTACAATTTAAGGTCCCAGAAAGAGTCAACATTTTTTGGGGCCCTGATATGTGACACGATCTGGTCCATGGGGGCCAAAGGAGGCATTTTTGAAAATTGAGTTACTGTAATTATTACATTATACATACAATAGGTTATCATTCACTGAAAACACTAAAGGTATAGCATACTTGGTTCTAAAGTTACAAATGTTTTTGATGCCTATTTTCTTATGTATTTTATTGTTTTTACTCCATATTTTTACCTTTATCTCAGTTTCAAATTTGTCGCCTTTGGCCCCATGGACCAGATCGTGTCACATATGTAAATGCTATGTATCGGCATCTCCTGGACATCATCAGCTAGCATCACAAGCATTAAGCATAAAGTCATTTTAGTCTACTGATCAGCTTAATCATTTTCACAAATATGAATGTTATACTACAAAACAGGTTTCCTTATTTGGTAAAATATGCAAATTAGCTCATTGAAATATTTAGTGACATGACTGAATGCACTAAAAATGTGTTTTTAATGCAATGATATAACACGATAGATTTGAAGTTGTTTTACTCCACCAGACAATGATTTTGGCCAAAAAAAACAATTTAACACCATGGGATTTATAATCATGTCTAAGTGAGGGTATATGAATCCAACAGTTATAAGAATTGATTCGAAAATGTCCAGAAATCAAATAATAAATCATCTTAATTATGCATAGTGTTCTTTCAAAAAGGTCATGGAAGGGAAAATAATAAATGTAAACATTTAGTTGGAAAAGTCGGCAAAAGTGACCTTAAGCTTTGCATAGGTGTCCCTTCAAAAGGTCATAGAAGGGGAAACAAATGTAAATAGAAGTCGGCAAGACTCATCACAAAGGAGTGCACAAAGGGGTTGTCGGCAAAACTGTCTTCTGAGGTAAGCTTTGAGCTTAGCATAGGTGTCCCTTCAAAAGGTCATAGAAGGGGAAATCAATGTAAATAAAAGTCGGCAAGGACCTTAGAACTCATCACAAAGGAGTGGTTGGCAAAGTGTCCTTTGAGGTGCAGGGCACCGACGGCAACTTCTTTAAAGGGCACGGCAAGTGACTGCCGTCGGTAAAGGACATATTTTGAGGGCATTACGGCAATGGGGGTGGGCACCCACGGCAATATGCCGTCGGTGCCGTGGGTTAATTCGAGGGCTGCTGTGTTTACTTCTGTACTTCCATTGCTTCAGCGAATCCGACTAGATTTTGAATGCAATGTCTCTAGCCTAGAATGTGAAGCTATCGGTGAGCAAATTCTTGGCTAGACTTCTCGAGCAAATTAATATCCCCCATTTATATAATTTTAATATACATGTTGTTCGAAAAATTCTAACTTTCGTATGAACAACCGATAGCTTGTGATACGAAAGTTAGAACGTGGAAGGATTTGCGATCATGTAACGTACCTTGTTTGGTACATGTACACGGTTGGCATGCAGGGCCCAATATCATGCATATGAATAAAAACTTCTTCCTCAAGTTAATTATTGTCTCAAAAATATGAGGATATATTATTCTTGACATATTAGTGACATCATGTGCTATATTCCTTCATAAATTCATCATGACTTTACTCACGAAAAACATCATTTTGTGCCAATTTTTCTCGAGTGATCGCCAGACATCGCACAGTCCCCATTGTAAATAGGTGATCAACACGTGTAGTGCTGGGCTCACATGTTCAAGAACCGGAAGGGTATCACCATCAGTTTGCAATGACAAGTCAACCGTTGCAAATCGGGAGATGGATTGATTTGCCCAGCACTGGATTTTCTCAAATCTTTAATCACCGACGCAGTGGCAGTTGTCAAAACATCTTTGATCAAGGAAGGTTGCAGAATTAAGCGGACTCATAATATGGTCGGAATTTGTACTTCAGGGCCTGTGTTTCCAGTTAAAAGTAAGCAAACACTTCAGCTAAGATGTATGTTAGCCAAGCTAAATTGAAGCCAAACTGGACAATCTAAAAAATTGTTTTGCTGCGTTTTAAAACTGAAGACGCTACGATGACTGACCGTGTTATACTAGCAATCTCTATCTTCTATTCACACATTAACTTAGTCACGATTATCGCACTTTCAGTTTCCCACACGCTTGAACGGGAATTGGATTGCGACTTTTTTCGATGTCTAGTGAGCAAATTTTTTCAATATTTTGAGAAAATGATGTCAAATTTTCTATTCTGTATTGTTTGGTAATAATGTCTTTTGCCAATAGTATGTTTAAAGTTGTAATTTTGTGTTTTTGATCGCAAAGATCGGATATTTTCGCTTCGATTCAATTCTGAACCCTTCGCAAGGGTGCCGATTTCGCAGAACTTTGACGATAATTTTGCCTTTTTGAACACTAAAATGCTTTCGATCCTTAATTTTGTTTCAACCGAGTCTTAAATTAGCAAGCACAATACGGTTGGTACCACTTTTATATACATTGATGAAATTTTAAAGATTTTTTTCAAGTTTCTAACCGGCGCAAATCATTAAGTGTGTATTTCCCATTGACATCCAAAATGGCGTAAGCCAGTCCTCAATATACATAGGTACGGGCGATATAGGACTGGCAAGTTTAGTCTACATTAACTATCGTGGTCGTCGTGGATAGTAGATAGATTTCTCGATCAATATAAGTAGGTATCCCAGGCAAACCTTAGTTTTAAAACACATTTGCTAGTCAGCGAAATTCGCCGAGACCGGGGCCCAAACACAATGCATATTTACATAGAAATTTCAATTTTTTTTCGAGAATAGGTCGGTGAAGGAAACCTTCATAAATATGTTTTCTATACTTCACTTGACCCAAATATATGATTTTTTATGGTGATAATCAAGTCACACATGGAATTTTAGAGGGATTTTGATAGCAGTTCCATTAAAAAAAGCTGCTATCACCATGAGACTAAGTCTAAGATCTAGAAACACCCCTAAATGCCGTTTTGGGGAATTTTGCTAACCAGAATCTTTTTGATGAAAGTCAATCTTTGACAAGATGTAACTTTGTTACGGAAAGTGCTATGACAAAAACGTTTTCAGTTTTGGCTTTCTTTACTCAAGGCCGGGCTTTAATTTGATATGTAAAATGATGCAGTTTGATGGCAAATTTGAATTCACCTAGCATACCTAATATAAGCTAATATACATGTAATGAATGATATCAACATCTGACTCTAGTACAAGGAACTTATACGATGTCCTCATTCACAAACTGATACTATCTGTCCATCGTATAAGACTGTTACCGCACGGCAACTGGTTGAAGGAATATTACACAGTCAAGAATAGGCTCCATCATTTTTTTGTTCTGAACCCTCCCAGTCTCCCAAAACATCAAAACATCAAAAGCGTTGCACTTATACTTACTTAAGACTGTCCTTGTTCATATAACTCAGACAAAGTAGGGCCAACTTGCCTAGAAATGGTCAAATTTTGGCAAGAAATATCTCTGTGTAATCCTATGTAAGTCCCATATCACATCGTTTCAGGCGATCGAGGTTTTTTTTTCTTTCTGAAGTTTGGTTAGTATCCACCAGCGTCATGCATGTGACGTGACACGGCTAAAATAAGCGACCGGAAATCGGGGATCGTTAAAACGTCAACAAATTTCAAAACATAGAAAGCAGTAAACTTATTGGCGAGCGGTCCGAATTTTGAGCCATAACATAAGTTTACGTGGTGAACTAATCTGACTCTGAGTGACTGGACATCAATGTCATGTAAGCTTATGCATGCCATTCGGCCCGGGATTACGCCGGTATTTACTTACATCACAATGTCAATGTTACCTATGTTGTGGACCTATTCTGATTCGCAGAATTCATACATGAATATTTTCAAATGTTGTTTTGTACATGATTGTACATAAAACATTCACTGTACTGCCATTCGGATTTCGGATGACTGATTTTCTATTTTTAGCACGATTTCGTCATTCTTGTTTATAATGTTTCTAGGGTTTTTTTTGCAAATTCTCTAAGTGTACAAAATAAGAAATATTTCAATAATAATCGACATACTCTTGTGCAAAATGTTACAAATAATGTTGAAAGTATCTGAATATTTTGTTTTTTAGCTAATTATGATCAAAATACAGTGTAAATTAACTCATAAATGACCAAAGTAAATTTCAGACCATTTTTGACAAATCAAACGCTACCTGTCACTCATTCTCAGAAGTGATATTTTCTTTGTTAGCCTTTAGATTTAATAAATTAATGTCATTTAAATCGACTCTGTTTGAAAAATATACAAATAAATTTTGATTAAAGATTTTAAAATGATAATTCAATATGTTGATATTTGTTTTATTTGACTACTTTTTAAAATTATGAGAAATATAATTATAAATTTTAATGAAAGTATGACGATATAAAATAAAGTAGGGGTCAGAGTTCGAATAAATTTGACGTTGGCAATCTGAGAAAAAAGAAATCAACCATTCATTTTAGTGCCGCCCTTGGTCACAGTTATGTTCGGTATTTATTGTAAATTTCGTTGTAATTTCATATTTGATTTGTCGTTAAGTTACGGATGTTTCCGTCACGTATTCTCAGGAAGCGGTGGGTGTTAGCAGTCATATTTTTGATCTCGCTATTTTACTTCTTGAACAGTACTCTAAATCAGGTAAGCTTGCTTTGAAATTGAACATTAAAAATACTTTTGAATTGAGTATTAAAAGTAAACTTCAATGTACTGTAAACAGATATGAACAAAATACAATTAGGGATTCAATCATGTTTCACCGGTGTTCATCACCGATTAACAACGATGCGTCCGCGTCGTCTGCGTGGTTTACTTCGCGAGCGCGAGGGCGGCTACCTTTAGCTGCCCACGCGAAGTAATGCAGACGCGCCGGACGCGAGTTGTTAATCGGTGATGAACAACGGTGAAACATGTATGAATCCCTTTCAACAACAAAAAGAAGCTAAAGATCGTATAATTCACGATTATTTTACGAGGAATGTCAGTCAATCATTGCCACTCAGCCTTACAAAAACTCCGATGATTTCTCTGTTGATATCAGCAATAAAACTACAGAATAAAACGGCAATGTTTAGCCTCTACCTGAAAAATACTGAATTCAAATTGAAAGTTTGCATACGCACAAAGGTTCCAGGCGTGACAAATTTTACGCGCTCTCGCGTAACACATAAGTCTTGCTCGCGTTCGCGTATACGCTACAGTAAAAGTGTGGATTCATCATGGATTAACAACGGTTGGCTCCTGTACAAAGGTATAGGAAGAGTTGTTGAAAAAGAATTGAAAAAGACCATAAAGCTGAATTTATACTCGATCGCCGAGCGATTGCGATGTACCGCTTTTGAAAGTGATGGGCAATCGGCGAATCACCGAATTTTGCGATGCATCACCATCGCTCATCGCTTTTCCATTTATACTTAGCACAGCATCAGCGATTGCAGGCAACAATTAAAATGTTCTAAATGCTACAAAATATTTTTTTAGAATGTCAATTGCTGTCAATAATTATTGCTTTGAATTAATTCAGTACCGAAAGTTAATAATTGAGAAAGGTAAATTAAAAAGCAAAATAATAGATCCAGTTGGTTGAAAATTATTGGTTAATGCATTCATGTGTCGAGCGATATCGCTGGGAAGTTGAGATTTCTTCAACTTGCAAAAGCGACATCGTTTTTGCCTCAGCGATTTGTATCAATTGATCGGCTTGATGCTCTGAAAAGTGAACAGAAGTAAACATTGAGCATGTGTATCATGGATATTTCATTTGATTGATTTATTGTTTGATTTGTTTGATTTGTTTTCAGACACCCACTGGTTTAATCAGCGATCAGTTTGATGAAGCTGCTCCCACCAAGATTCAATTCCCATTGAGACCCAGACTCAGAGTACTACCCAATATAACTACTTGTAGAAATTCTGTGCAAGGAAGAGTATTGCTTGTAGATGAGAAAGGTATGTTGAGTTCTGCATTTTTGTTTGAATGCTCATTGAGTTTGACATTATTATCTATTGTTAACCTTTTCAGCGAAATCTTGGTATTTGGTATTTAACTTGTACTTAAGGTGGTAATGGAGGCATTATGAAAGTGCTCTAAACATGTTTTAAACAGATTAATTGAGTAGAGCAAAGCACCCTCATCAATATGCCTTTTGTTTGAAGCAGATCGGACATACGGTTTTCAAAATATATCAATTTATATTTTCTTTATATCTTATTGTTTTTATCAATAATCAATATAGTTAATGAGCTAAAATGACTGGAAAAGCTCATTAACATATAACATTTGCCAATATTTTGCTAAAAATCCATGCATAAATGTTCAGGGTACTTTTATTTTGCATACCTTTGCTTTGAAACTTGGTCAAAGTGTTCCTAATGTGTTCTAATGTATTCTATAATGAAGCCGCCCCCTAATTTGCATATTTGCATAATTAATTAGCATTTATGCAAATTAGCTCATTAATTATGCAAATATGCAAATTAGAGGGCTGCTTCACTATATAATACATTAGAACATATTAGAAACACTTTGACCAAGTTTCAGGGCAAAAGTATGCAAAATAAAAGTACCCTGAAGATTTATGCATTGGTTTTTAGCAAAATATTGGCAAAAATTACATATTAATGAGCCTTTGCAGTCCTTTTAGCTCATTAACTATATTGATTATTGACAAAAACAATAGGATACAAAGAACATATAAATTGATGTATTATGGAAACCGTATGTCCGATTTGCTCCAAACAAAAGGCATATTGATCAGTGTACTTTACCCTACTCAATTAATCTGTTTAAAACATGCTCAAAGCATTTCCTAATTTCTAGAAAATGCATCCAATACCACCTTAAAATGTCTTTGCAACAACTGACTGGTGGCCATGTGACTGCAGGAGTGTAAACCCAACACTATTAAATCAAATTAAATATTGGTTACTACTTTCAGGCTATGTTTGCAAACGCAACAGTGTTTTAGCCAGTGGATGCTGTGACTCTGAAGCTGAGGGCTCTAAACAACATTCCTGTGATGGTTGCCTTGGTAATGGTTGCTGTGGTATCTACGAATACTGTGTGTCATGCTGCCTACAACCAGATAAGGTGAGAAAATTTTTAAACATGGTATCACACGTCTATACAAATGAATGATTTGTTGTTGTTTTGTTTGTAAAGGGGGAGGTAGAATTTTGAAAGTTTCTTTTTTATGATCAAGGTTATCTTAAAGCAAATGAGACCTGCTCCCACAAAACCTGAATAAAGTCATGAAATTGTGATTTGGAGATATGTCCAAATTTAAAATGCTCAGACTGTCAACTTTGAAATAATATACATATCATTTTTTTGTCCTTCAAAATTCATCTTTAGCTTTGTTCTATCTATTGATTTTTGGCATGTTTATTGAACTATATCTCAAATAAAGCTTCGCTGACTTTTGTCAGGGTTTTGTGGGAGCAGGTATCATGTAGTAATATTCATCAATCAGCTATATGCTTGAAAATACAAGTTTGAACTTCACAGTCCTTGCTAACACCATTTTTTTATCACCTTTCTTCCTCTCTTTCAATAGGAGATAGTACTACAAGGAGTTTTAGGCAAAGCTAGTAATACATTTAAGCTGTTATTCCAGTCTGTTGCGGATCACTTTGAATTGTGCCTTACTAAGTGTAGGACATCCTCAGAAGTAAGTCTATTCACATCTCTGACCTGTATTACAACCCATATTGCAGGAATATGATTTAACTTGGACTTTAACTTTTTAAATTTTAATATCCCTTTGTGGATTTTGAATTAGGTATACAAATTATAGGGTAACTGCAGAGTAGTTGCAGCTGGTACAAAGCAGGGGTCCTTATAGTAGAATGGGAAATTTTCATGTTGTGCACATGACTACTCCCCCCTACTTGAATATAACCAACTCTAGGAAAGTTGCTAAATGTTATAAAAATACATCACATACCATTGGCATCTTCAATAGAATAACACACATTAACTCAAAATGTTAACATAGGATGTTATCATAATTGAAGTCTTTGTTGCGACTGACATCAAAATGTTAAAATAGTTCCAACTATAACTATCTTCTCTACAAAAATACAAGGCTCATTTCTTCATATTTTACCAGTTTACACTTTCAGCGAGCATTACCATCCTCCATTTATATTTTTACAGAGCGTTCAACACGAGAACACATACCGAGACCCATCAGCAAAGTACTGCTACGGTGAGAGTCCACCTGACCTAATGCCACCAAGTAGATGATCCATGCTGCAGGTGCATCTGTACTTACTAAGTATTGCTGCTGTTGTCCCACGAAACAGTATTACAACTCCTATGCAATAATAAACAGGTAAAAGTGCCAATTGTGGCTCAGTGTTTATGACGACTCAAAGATTTCCGTTCCTATATGCCAACCTTTGCTGGTATCTGTTATAGAGCAGTTTGCGTTTCTTTAGGATGGGTTGAAGTTAGGCATTAAATGGGGGTAAACTGTAAGAAGTACCAATATGATCTTGTGTGCAGAATAGAGGCCGTCAGCCTTTTCTGCGGGATCCGCCATCTTGTGGGTACTGCCGTTCTGCATGTCATGCGTTAGACATTACGCCTCCGGTTACGCGGAAGTCACAGCGCGTGACGCATCTCTTCAGTCAAGCGTCAACACAGCGATCTTAGCAACAAGGCACTCCGTACCCACAAGATGGCGGCGTTGACGTCACAATGACTACCTCTATACAGATAAGGAGATGATTAACCATTAAAACTGGCAAATATTCCTGAAGATGAACGGGCAGCTTTCTTGTGAGAAATCTGTAAATCCATCCTTTGAGTATTTTGTCATTAGCAAAGAGCTTTTGCAAAGCAGCTCTGAGATGCTGAATGGTCTGTTTAAGTGCTATTTGATTTGCACTTTTATTGGATAAGCCTGATTTGTTAGCTTTTATCACTTGTGGTCCAAATTAGCAAAATGTGTGATAGCAATTTGTACCTTTAGGCAGGGAAAGTCATCACAGTTTATACAGGGGGCAAATTTTGAAATTGCTTGCATCTTTGCATCTGGTTTAAAACAAGCATCCTGTGGTAACAATGATTCAGATGGGGCGGGGGATAGCTCATCCAGTGAACTGAATAACCTGTACAACTGGAAACCACCTGTCTACCCAAATGGTCACATCCATCCTTGAAAGTAGTATGCAGAGGTGTAAGTCTTCCGGAAATTCCTGGAATTCCAGAAATGTGGCCCCCCTAAAAAATTCTGGAAATGTAAAAAAAAAAAAGATTTTTTAGTGGGGGGCGATACCCTGCAGCCTATTTCCCGGACAAGCCGATTGCACTTCCGGAAATTTGGCGAGGTGCTCACATTTGGCTCGCATGTTTTTCAGGGAGTGGATCGTTACCTCACTTACACCTCTGAGTATGGTATGGGTTCTTTGTATGTATTGAAAATGCTTGCAAGTTAACATAGCATTGCAGCCAAAATATTGGACAGCAAAAATTCAGAATCATTGATTATGTGATTTGTAAAAGCAAATACATATTTTAAATTTGTACTGTATTAATAGTAGACATCAATATTGATTAACCTCTTATTTTACTATTAAATGGGGTTGTGCAATTATAAAAGGGTCATTTATAGCAACTCACAAAGAAAAATGCTCCTTTTTATGTACACAAATATCCAAACCATACCAACACATGCCTAGGGGCTGTCTTTTGGTATTTGTAGGAGAACATTAAATAGCTCTTCTGGAGTTTTCAAGGAGAGCTGTTTAGAGTATCTACAATATAATGTAAGGAGGGAATGGTCAACTAAGGAGAGCTAAAAATAAGAATTATCCACTGATTTCAGTTTGAAAGTCATGTCAGTGAAAAAGATTTCAGTTTGATATTCATAAAGTATTGTATTATTGGCTAGAGAAACAGGGTATTACCGTCATGTGAGCATACATAGCCTAGTAGCAAAACAGGAATTATTCAGCTTAGTGGATAAAGCTCTCTAATTCCTTAATGAAGTCTTGATAATAGGTTAATTTTGTATATGTTAACATGAAGGATAGACCAGCAGCTTTTACCAAAGAGATTAAAGAGACTCTGATCTTCTAAATGTTTGTGCGAGAGTAGTGGACCTTCAGATTATTTTGACATGCAGAACGCAAACAAGCAGCCACTATAATTTGGTTTACCAAAAGTTTGGTAGTGACATTGTATGTGTATATTGCTCGCCGCAGTATCGAATCGCGCACGTAAAGTTAAGTGCGCTGATTGTACAAGCACAGGTACAGGAGTGGTTTGTCAGCATGCTTGTGGGTCAACCGCGAATCGAAAACCACAGTATCGAATCCCGCACGTAAAGTTCAGTGCGCTGATTGTACAGGAGTGGTTTGTCAGCATGCTTGCGAGGCATTGACGTCACTACCGAACTTGAGGTGAACCAAATTATAGTGGCTGCTTGTCTGCGTTCTGCATGTAATAACATGTGCCGATAGATGGAGGTACACTATTTTGGTGTCCACACATCACAATTTAATATGGTGGATTTACCATCTAGTTATGTGCAGCATGGTCCACAATCAGAGTCCAGACTATTTTAAGTCTAATCTGTTTAGCTTCTATACTTTTCAGCTTTGCTTTTTGAAAAATGCTGCGTCCCATTGTTCTGTCCAAGTATATTGCTAAACGTGCATCAATTGTTTGTAAAGAGATGAATAATTGAGAAGTATTTATTAAAAAAAAAAAAATATGTATGTTGAAAATAAATATGACATTGTTTCAATTTTTCAAACTAAGATTCACTTGAGTGAGTCTGCTCTTCCCTTACAAAACTATCATGCATTCCAGGGTCTCCTTTTTAAGTTGTCAAATTTAAAGCAGTGACATTATATGGCAGAATATTCTACAGTGTTAGGGCGCGTTCTCACTATGACTGTTTGATACCAGGACGTGGACTCGATCCTACATCGAGTCCACTTCCAAGCATAGTGAGAACGAGCGAAATAAGTGGTCTCGATCCTACATCCAGGATAGCATCGAGACCACCTCATTGAGGTAGTCTCGTACCTAGGACGTGGTATCAAACAGCATAGTGAGAACGCGTTTACAAGTGGACTCGATCCACTTATACCGGAAATGCTCTATGCACGACCTTGATGGCCGTCGTTGTACTATAGGCCTATACAATACAGTCTACATTATATAATTTTCCATTATAAAATTTAAACATGCATTTTCAACTTTAAAAATTCATAGCTGGTATTATAGAACAAATTTCTACAGGCTTTATTTCATGTAGTAATTTACAACATTTATTTTTTATGTGGAAAAAGCTCGGAGAAAGTGGCTATACACGGAAGTTCGTTTGAGATGCTTGCCGTAGTTTGATGAGCAGCATGCTTCTCGTGCAGTGTGAAAACAACGGCATCGCATGGCAAGATACAGATTTTATCCAGTTTCAGAATTAAACAAAACGACATTGAACTTTACAGGATAGTACAAAAGGATATTATTCAGGTGTAATATTCGTTTTTGAGGTGTACATTTTGCTAGACTGAGTCAAAATTACCAATCAAAAATAGTATTTTTGATAGTGATTTAGAGGTTGTGTTGCGTGTAAATCGGTGTGCTTGACCAAAATCAGAAATAACAACCCGATGTATTTCTCTCATTTTGCACGTATAGGCCTATATAAAATAATAGTTTTTAGAGCGTTTTATTTCAGATCTTTCCTAATTATAGGCCTACATATCACAAAATAACATATCCATAGATTGCAGAAATATATCAGGGGGCCTGGAAATAAAAAATGATCTTTCAAAATTGATAGTCTAGTAAAGTTTGATTTGTGCTGTGAGTTCGGCTCAAAACATGTATTGCAACAGAATTTGTGACGTCATGCATTGATATTATAACATCCGGGTAAGTGGAGTCGATCCTATATCAGCATTTTGGTGTTAGTGAGAACGCTGAAATCAATGTGGACTGAGTCCACTTGTATGTGGACTCGGACCTAGGTACGAGACCCCATGTCTGTAGTGAGAACACGACCTTAGAAACAAGATAGGCCCTTCCCGGATGCCCTTGGCCAAAAGCCTTTGAAAATTACAGCGGGCTCGCTGATACACTCTCCTGCGGGCCCGTTAAATTGTGTTACCAAAGTCCTTCCCTGCTATTTGATTTGTGAATCTGATATCTTTGAAAGTGTCACAAAATGTGAACCAGTGTAACATACAAATCTTAAAATCATTAAACATTTTCATGTTGCATTGTGTGTCAATTTTACATTTCAGTTAGGGCCCATAAAAACTGATGCATACCCAATAGCTATTCAGACCTGGGGGCCTGAATGGCCCTTGAAGATTTGTTCTTATTTCTAACACTGATAATATATCTGTCCATTTATAAATCTGTGAAAATGTTAGTTCTGATTTTTTGTACTGACTTTAATATGTAATTATGTGTTGCTTTATTATTGCAACTTAGGTCATATGTAGCATAATGTAGCATGCATATGATTCAAATCCAAGGTGCATGTGATATGTAGAGAGTGCACATATTGAGGTTAAAGGTTAATTAGAAGTCACATAGGGTCATATTTCATAATGGTCAATATTTCAAAGAATTATATGAATTGGCATTCAGATTACATGAATTCAGCAGGCATGAATTCTGAAGATTTTCACTGAAATGCACTATTACATGTAGCTCCAAACGTGGTTATTGTTTCACTCTATCCTCCTGGAATTGAGCATGATAGTTTGAAGGGAATTTAGTTCAAAGGTCAATAAATGTATATTTATCAAAGGTCAACTCAAATTTACTCTTAAACTGTTAATTATTTGTAAAAGTGAAAACTTTATTTTGTATTACAATGTCAAGTAATAAATGTTGAAAACAAGTTACGACAATATCGGCTTCTGCTGTCCTTTTATGTGTGCACTTTCTATATCTTGAATCATATGCATGTTGTTTGATGTGCTGTATTAACAAACAGAGTAACACAAATTTGGAACGTTTTTGGATCCATTTTGGAAATTTATGTACTTCCAATTTGAGATGTTTATGGCCAACACTTCTTTTGCTCACAAATTCTAAACTATCACAGATCTGTGTTAATGTTTGCTTCAACTGCTGCTTAATACTACTGTCTACATATCCACTGCTTTGCTTGTTACCACCCAGTCAATGCAAGTGGTGATTGTTGCAGTGGCGTAACTCCTATGGGCTCTGGGGGGGCGTGCCCCCGGGCTAAGGGGCACCCAAGCCTGGATAGCCTTTGACACGATAGTACTTTGTTATAGGAAAGAAGTGGAAACCTTTACCCACCATGCATTGAATTACTCTTCATTTGGGTGCCCTTCAATACAAAATTTTTTCGCTTGCAAGCATTGCAACTATATAAATTGTTATTTTAAAGACCTAAATTCAACTTGATTAAATACCAAATTAGTGGTATTTATGCACATTTCAGCGCTACCAGACGCAATTGTTTTAGGAAGAGGGGGTATTTTGTATTCTTGCCCCCGGGCGCCATATGCTACGTCGCTGCAGCTAGTGACGAGTCTCCAAAGTAAAGACATTAGAGAATATGAAAACATTTTGTTTTATTAACATGAACTGCATTGAAACATGATATAAATTTAATCTGAAACACTTCGTAAGTTATTCGGTAGGTCTATGGCTTTCAACTTACTACAATTGATTAGCTCTGCACCATGTTGGTCAGGGGCACCCGAACTACTTTCGCCCCCGGGCACCCTGACCCAAAGTTACGCCACTGGATTGTTGCAGAATCTGCATTATTCTTGTTGTAGGACTATGTCAAACAATGCAGTTGTTAGAAGACACAAAAAGATCAAATTTTATGTCAAAAAGAGTAAAAAGGGGATTTCTCTTTTTAATTAATTACTCTTTTTACTTGCAACCTAAATTTTGTTTTATTTTATATTATTGATCTGTTGTTTAAATCCCAAATCTTGTGTCTCATCATGTCCCTAGAGACAAACTTGTGCATTTATTTGATTAAGCCTTAAACAATGATGTTACATGGTCAGTCCAGCACCAGTGACCTCATTACATTCCATTGACCTTTGAATGTATTGAAATAAGTATTATTAGCCTTTTACTTTGAAAAATTAATATAATAGGGCTGACAGTAGTGCTCTTTTTCGTGCCCCTGCGGTAAACATATAATGACAATCTTACCCAGGGCAATCTGCATGAGGTGTCATTGGAATTGGAATAGGTAATAGCAATATTCAATTTGAGGCAATGGATCAGAGACTGATTTTACATACCGCAACTCCTAAACCTATCGTAAGTCCCCAACCAATCGTATCTCTTCCACAGGATATATTTATTTATATACAGGAGGTATTTTTTGACGAAAGAGACGAAAGGCAAATACCCTCTGCAAACACATTACAACAGATTGATCTTAGAATAATGTGTTTGTACAGCCGCCTATATCAGTAATATATATAGTTGTTCAGACTCCAAATAATGTTTTTGTGGAGAGTGTCTGCCTCTCGTCTCTTTCGTCAAAAAAATGCTTGTAGACAAGGTTTTACGGTATGTGACGTGCTTCCACAAAATGAGTGTAAAGTCGCAAATTGGGAGTTTTGAGATGTTCCAACTGTTGAGTTGATGCCTGTATTGTTGGTATGTGTTCCAACTGTTGAGTTGATGCCTGTATTGGTGGTATGTCCTTTGTGAATGGGGACAGAATTTAATACATTGTACAGCATATATGTCCCCATTCACAAAGGACATACCACTGACTTCAAACAAAGAACAGCAACTCAACAATTGGAAGGTCTCTAAACCCCCAACTTGTGACTTTACAGTTCACTCATTTCGTGGGAACAGGTCATATGTGAGAGTTCTGATGGGTTTGGACTTGCAATGGGTTGAAGAATAAGTCGCAACTGTAAGTAAAATTGACCCCAGATCACATTTGTGAAATCCTTGAAGCATGCAGCCTGAAAAATCAAGTATGATGTTTTTCATTCCTCAGAATCTATTTTGGAGATGATGTGGCGATGACATGGCAGTTTAGTCGGCAGATGTAGAATGCTTTTTAACTCACAAAGAAAGTGTTGAAATTTAGTTTAGTTGAATATAATAAATGCTAGATGTGCCGCTGTGGATTGCCTTTTGCCTGTGGACAGAAGAATATTTGCATCACAATGTGAAGGCTTAATTACTGAAATACCAGTACATTTTGTATCTTTGTGAAACAACTCAATGTTATGATTCTGGTACCTGTAACTTGTTAAACGATATCATCACAGAGCTGTTATACATCTCAAACATTCAACTCGAGCACATTGCTTTTTTCATGGATCTGAAACGGAACTAAGTTTGTATCAAAATTGATTGGATACAGTGAAGACATTTGTCCAACAAATCAAGCAGACTACAAGAAGGTATTCAATTCTACAATGAGATTTGAATACTAGTAGTGACATATTCAGATACCTGTGTAAAAAGTGTTGAAGATAGAAATTAAACACAGGTGGTACACACTGCAGCAGTTTGCAAGCCAACATTCAGTCAGGCATACTTTCTACGGGCAAATATAACGCCCTGTTTGAAACCCAGATCTGTCCAAGTACTCAGAAATCCAAAGTGCCAATCATGGATGACACAAGTGCAGCTAATTCAGGCAACTGGTCACATGGGTTAGAAGGAGGAGAGGGCGCTTCATTTCGTCCATTCGGTGTTCATTGGTTAGATTCGGCGCTACAGGAAACGCTGTTGCCAGGAACACCATGGGAACAGGTAAGAACATTGCCGAGGTAATATTTATGTGAAGAATTCAGTTGCCAACTGTGGTTTATGTCATGTGGTGGATTGTGTCATTGGTTATACCGGTATTGACCTTTTCGGTAAATCCCATAAGCCTTTGTGAGTATACCTGAGATGTCGTCATTTGACATCACGCCGACTTGCAATGCGCAGAAACGATGTTCCCTAAACAAAGGATCGGTGTCAGACAACGTGACGTCAAATGACGACATCTCGGGTGTACTCGCAAAGGCTTATGGGATTTTCCGAAAAGGTCAATTGTTATTTATGGCTCCTATTTTATATTTTGAGTAAATATTTCTTTTACATTCACTATATTTAGTGCCACTCTCCAATGACCCATTACAATAATATCTCTACATACATCAACAATAATACAAAATGTACATAAGGGAACAAACCAAAAGATCGATGAAGTCCTATAAACGAAACTAGTTTCGTTTAGGGGGAGGGGGTAAAAATACTAGATTACGTTTGTAAAAAACATCGGTCTGAAGAATGTGTCATTATTATTATTATGTCAAAATGTTTCAACATTTCTTTATTACGTTTCTGGCAGGGAGGGAGGGGGTCGGCTGAGAAACGAAACCAGTTACGTTTATAGGACGTCATCGATCTTTTGGTTTGTTCCCTAAGGCAGTCTTTACATGGATATTGAAGTTCGCATCCGAACTCTTCATAAAAATATTGGAACCAATGTCCATTCCAAAGAGACTGAGATGCACACCAAACACTAAATCAAGATCCCAAACATCATCCCTTGGCCTTTTTCCCACATGAGATGAGGTAGGCATAATCATCAAACTGTTTTTGATATGTCAATCATTTGTAGAATATACTTCTAGACTCTATTAGTAATGAATGGATCTAGGACTGCCCATAATAATATTGCAAAAGTGACTAAAGGAAATTTGGGAATTCTAGCATGTGTAATAGTACACAGATCTATCTGAGCATGTCATGAAAGTATAAATCCCTTCAAGCCATAATGTAAGATTTTATAATATGAAATTGGTTATTTATTTTCAAACCTGAATTTTTGCTGTATTATATGTTTGTACCCTAAATTGAATTGGATAATTTGTTGTGTTTGTAGGTCAACAGAGCAATTTCAACATAAAATGAAATGAAACCCCTTTGGACATAATAATAATATTTCAGCATTTTGAGAAAAGAAGAATAAAATCAAAATTTGACTAATTTATTTCTATTCTAGGTGGAAGAAAAAGTAAGTCGTGGGCTTATTGGTAAATTGAGAAGTAGCCAGGAGTTTAAAGACATGGAGAAGAAACAGATGATTTTACAGTTACTTGGAGCAAAATTTGTAGAGAGATACCTGAAAGATGAACTGTATGTGCCTAATATATTGGTAAGAAAAGTAACAAAGTGGTTCATTTATACAGTAGATATAAACATATTTTGATATTTGATTTACTTATTTGATTGAACACATTTTGGTGTGCAGTTGCAGGTTTTGTAGGAAACAAAAGTTGTTGGGCACATGTCTTGATTCCCCCGACTGTTCTGAAATTTTTGGCTTGCTTTGCTTGCCTTAAAGGTCCGTAACCCGATCGACAGCATCATCCCCGATTTTTTCATTGTTGATGAGGTTTTGGTATCACATAATAGATACTATTTTTCTCATTACTATCCTGAAATTTGACGCTCCAAGTCGATGTATTTCGGAGAAATCATGAAACACAGCGGCTTTTACAGGCTACCAGTTTGTAAACAATGGTAAATACTTTGGATTTCTGGGCCGTGAATTATGAACGAAATAGCTCGAAATATCAGTCTCCTCAACAGCTACTTTGGTTTCAAGCGTCATACACATTCTGTGAAAAAGCGAACCACACTAACTGCTGAGGAGACGCGTCTAAACGGTGTGCCGTATTTAATTATAAAATTTCCACGATGGAGGCAGCGGGCCGATTAGCTCAGTCGGTTAGCGCAAGCGCTTCATGTTACTACCGAGAGGTACCGGTTCAAAATCCGCATGCGGAATGGGGTTTTTTCCTCTCCATTTTTAACCCAAACTTTTTTTTTATTCATTTGAAATGTACATATTGCAAGGGGAAATATATTTTGTTTCCTTTTTTTCTGAAACGGTACGAAAAAAACAAATATTTTTCGTTCAATATGGGCCGGGCATTGATTGTACAGCATGTCAGCATTAAATTCGTCATACGAACGGAAATGGTTGTTGTTGCTTGCCTACCCAGAATGCAATTCACGTATACCAAGGTATTGGATTGCAAATTTGGCTATTTATTCACATTTACGCCGAAAATGCTCTCGTTTTTTCACAAAGCAGCATAAAAGGGGGCGATATTTGATATTATTATGTAATTTTAAAGACAATCCATATCCAAAACCAATAGGGTTACCCCCCTTTAATAGTTAATTCCCCAATTTCCCCCTGATTGGGTGCATTTCCCCTGACTTTTGACAAAACTGGGGTGCACATGCCCCCCCCCCCTTTGCATGCACGCCACTGGTAACAACAGCAACAACAAATATGGAGCACCAACAGATGGCATTTTAATTAGCTGCTTCTTCAAAATGCCAAAAGTCTGAGAATTCCTAATATTGATGAGATAGTTTGTTCCAACTCTTTGGTCCAAAGCAAGATAAAGATCTATCTGCAAATAACATGCTGGGGGTTCTGAATTCAAGAAAATGAGGTGATGATGTTGATGACCGCAATTGTCTAATAACTGGTTGCAGCTGAAGCAACTCGGAGATGTAATAAATAAATAAATGTAGATATTTATATAGCGCTTTATGCCGTAAACAGCCTCAAAGCGCTTTACATTTATTCCGCCGTTATTAGAATATGTCGGAACCACGTTTGCTGCCTACAAATGGCGCAGGGTTCATCAGTACAACGACTGTGACTACCCCTAACAGCTTCCCATTGCACCTGGGTGGGGTGAGGCAAGCGTGACAAAGCGCCTTGCCCAAGGGCGCAACACGGTGGCGGGACGGGGACTCGAACCCACGCACGTCAAGCAAGCTCTCAGATTATGAGTCCAAGGCCGGAACCACTGAGCCACCGTGCCCACCGTAATAAGGTGACAGTTTGTGTTGAGCCTTGTAGACCAAAAGGAGGACTTTGGATATGGGAGCCAGTGGAGCACTATGAGTTCAGGTGTGATTGAGTCAAATGTTCTACACTTGGCAATCAATGATCCTGGCTGATGTGCATTGAACACTTTGGAGTGTTATGAGAGATTTGCTGATACTAGTCAAAAGACTGTTGCAGTAGTCCAGTAAAAGTCATTTTGTAAGATTGCAGCCACCATTGCAGTTGAAAGCACAATTTGATCAACATGAAAATGATCAAAATTGGTATCAATTGCTTGTCATAAAGTGTTATATTACATTTTGCCCATTACGTCAGACAGACCTTGCATTGAAAGATGTGACTAGTTGGGGACTAGTAAGAAAGGTACTGGTGGAGGATGTTTCTTTAAAGTGCTGTCTACTGGCATCAAACATATGCTCAATAAGTTATATGAATTGTTCTTTAGAGGAGGTAAACTTTCTCCCTTTAATGTTTCATTTGGTTTGGCATAGAACGAGGCCACCTTTCCATTACTATCACTCCACATGCCAGCAACAAAACGCAACTTTATGCCTTTTTCATAGAGGGCTCTGACTTTTTCAGACTAATGTTGCTTTTCCTCCAAGTCCAAGTCACAGTGAGTCAGGTCTTCAACAATAAAGAATGTTTCTCCACGTAGAGCTTGTCCTGTACTTTTCATGATGTACGTATTGTCTTTGTAACGCAACAGTTTTTGACGAGGGCGTGGGACCTTGTTTCCTCTCCCTTGTTGCGCACGTTCAATTTCAATATCATCTTGTCCAAATTTAGTCTTGATGATATGATCCACCGTTTCCATGACAATTTCACTTGGACCTTCCGGTATGCCAACCAACTGAATATTATTTCTGTGTGAGTGTCTTTCAAGTTTATTGGTAGAGTTTAAACCGTTACACACAACTAAATTTGTTCACTTATGTGAGCTTTCGACACGACGACTCTGTGTCTCTTTCAAACTGATGATGACTGGTTTATTGATCTGGGATGTCACATGACGAGCTGACGATGTCATGTGACAGAACAGGTTCATAGACCGGTGGTAGCTGGTGGCGGCCTTTGTCCTTATTCAGTGAACTGGGGTGGCGTCTGATGTTGATGGCTTCCCTTACACCTCGATTAAACCAATTGGAGTCCTGGTCTAGCACTTTAACATCCTTCAAGTTTGTTTATGCTCTCTAATAGAACTTGAGCCTGGTTGGTTTGACTATCGATAGGCTGCAAGGCATTGTCAGTTTTCGTAGAAAGTTCCTTGAAACAAGTATTCTGCTTCTTTAATTGGGATTGTAAATTGGCTATTTCCTCTCCTTGGAATTCAGCAGTTTTACAAATATCAGCTTTAAAAGTGTCCAGCTCAATCCTCACAAATGTATGTGATTTTCTTTTAATCTTTAAAGGAGCCACCAAGAATCACATTGCTAAAAAGACAACAGCTCCAACGTACCATGCAGAAGTTCCTCAAAGACAAGCTAGATGATGTTGCACGATTTCATGATTATCTTCCTGGCACACCTGATGGTGGTGGTGAGAGCAGCCAGAGGGGTGAGGACAGCAGACAACAGTTGCATTCGGTAGAAATGAGAGTGACACAAGAACACATGACAAGTGTGTTTCAGAAAGGTTTGAATAGACATCTGGCGATGAATGGGTTTACAGCTGAGCAGGCTAGGACAGACAATATACCAGGTATAAATGCATGCCCCATCCATAATATAAGCATTCCCCTATTAATGGTCTTGAGTCCACTCTGTTTGCATGTCTCTTGTGGAGGGCAAAATAGTTTACTTTTGGATTATTTTACCATTAGCCCATCAGTTTTTGATTCATAGTGAATGCCATTGGACAAACTTTTGCAATATGCAAGCTTAAAGACGCTGATTATCGTTTGATTTAAGGCTTTTCCTTTCAGATGCCGGAGACCATGCAGTGCAAAAGGCGATTCTGAGTATAGAAATATGGTCTGGATATTGAATTGCACTGGCTGTAGCAAATTAACTGTATACTGTATTTCGTCAAATAGTCGCCCCCCCCCCTCAAATAAACGCCCCCACCACTTTTTTCAACCATGATGTTTCAAAAATGCCGATATGTCCATGTTATCTTGTGTAGTAAGCTTACCAAGTTGCCCACGCTATGTGTAAATAAAACATCCCCATTGTGTACCGTTACAATTGAACAGTATCAAAGACAACAAATATGTATGGTATTGTAACTTCAGTTCTTCATGTTTTCAATAGATCCCAGTCTGCCATCCATGAATTGTTGGAGTGGTGCCAGTAACCTACTAGGCCATTCCCTGTGTGCAATACTACAGCGAGATCCAAACAGATTGTCTTATATCTGTAAGCGTCTCGGAGGTAAACAGCTACCAGCTAGTCTCAGGGAATTCTTATGGGCTGAGATGCTGTTAAGACACAATGATAGCACAGTCTATACAGAGAAGTAAGTAATTTGCTATTGAGTTAGCTCATATTGTGCTGGTATTGAACTTTCAAAAAGTGACTGATTTTTTGACATTATTTCAATAAATTTAAAAAAGAAACTTACATCATTTTTTACTTCCATTTGTACCAGGACAACAGAGAAGTCTTTGCGGAAAACATTTGCTAAGATGGTGTCAAAGGGCAAGCTGGAATTGAAGATTTCTAAGGCCACAGAGTGCCCTATAAGTGGTTTAATAAAGAAGGCTGTGCAAGAGGTTAGTAACCACATGTGACAATCTTATTTTTGATGTTTAGTAAAGTTTTGATATGGTATAATATCTTGGCTAAATTACCAGCTTTGTTGTCAAATCAAGCTTTCAGACAAATTTTGAGCTGATCCCAGTTAGGATGGTTATTTCTAGGTGTAGGTTGATCAGGGTTATGCACCTGTGTCCCTGAATACTTTCAAAAAGTGACTGATTTTTTGACATTATTTCAATAAATTTAAAAAAGAAACTTACATCATTTTTTACTTCCATTTGTACCAGGACAACAGAGAAGTCTTTGCGGAAAACATTTGCTAAGATGGTGTCAAAGGGCAAGCTGGAATTGAAGATTTCTAAGGCCACAGAGTGCCCTATAAGTGGTTTAATCTTGGCTAAATTACCAGCTTTGTTGTCAAATCAAGCTTTCAGACAAATTTTGAGCTGATCCCAGTTAGGATGGTTATTTCTAGGTGTAGGTTGATCAGGGTTATGCACCTGTGTCCCTGAATGACGCTAAATGATTTGTGCCATGTCTTGGGCCATAGTGATCACTGATTTTCTGTAAATTGAAGCCTGCGGGTTTGGTGCAGCACACTATTGACCTCATATTTTTATCTTCATTGTTGTATAAATGACATAAAAAGAAATATAAGAGGCAATAAATAAGATTTGCCTAGAATGGAGCTGCCAATCCATGCACCCTGTCCTTGTCTGGCTCATCCAGGCAAGCCATATATACTATTTTAGGGGATGCTGGTGACAGGCCAAGTTGGTGACATGATCTACTTCTTAGTCAGTAATCTAGAATGACATGTATGGGAGAGCGTGGCGCAATGGTTAGGGTACTTGCCTTTAGTGGATGAGGTCCCGGGTTCAATTCCCGGCGGTGGTGATTTGCTGGGATATTGACTTGGAAAAAAAAAGTCTGAATTTAATTGGCAACATCTGTAGATTAAATTCAGACTTCCACTCTCCCCATGGTTCATTTAGAATTGGGTAAATGAATCATGAAAGTACTCCGTCCTTCGGAGGGGATGTTAAAAACCGTCGGTCCCGTGTGCAGAGACCCATACCTATACATGTATCTCACAGCCAGTTTCGAAAAAGAGTAGGGTGTTAACCCCTGACTGTTCCCAATCCGTCCCGGTATTCAAATGGACCCCAATGGAAATAAGCTTCAATAGAGGCTTTCTTGGGTTATCCAGGGTTGTCAAAAACCCGAACAAATCAAAATGTCTCCACTGGTTGAGTATTGTTCTTGATGCATACGTATGTCACTGAATTTTCAAATTACCATCCAACAATAACATGTGGTTCATCTGAAATGTTATTTGGAAACTTCTGTGTATCATTTTTATTGCCAGATACTGTTCCAATTCAGCATATTTTTTTCAGTGGACAAAGTAATCAAACTGATTTTGATTGCCATTTTTAAAATGTTACTGTCAAATACTTTTACTTAAAATTCATTAGTTCTGATATAAAGGTATTGCAAGAGAAAATTTTGAAAATACAAATATGTTTAAAAGAAATGTGATTTGGAAGTTATATCGCCACATCTCTTCATTCTGTGTTTTTTACTTTATCAGAAATATGACAAGACAGTGTGTATGCAGCAATACAAAGGAACCTCTTATACATCTCAGTGTAGTGAAGCCTTGAATGTGTTATATACATACAACAGAAGCTATGAACCATACCTGGTACACTGGCTATTCCCTCTACAAATTGCTTTCCATGACATCGGAGGTGAACTAGGTGAGGGTTTTTTTTTTTTTTTTTGCAGCCAATGAATGACATTATAGTAATGATATCATTGTGGTCTGTATGTATTCAATTTGATTGAAATCAATATTCTATTATTGACGCAGATAAAGAAAGTGGCATAGTGTCTCGATATGTGCATTGTATTATAGATTTGTGATTTAATATTCAATACAGCACCTGGATCTGAGCTTAGCTTCCTTTATATGATTACAATTCTCAAACAGTTAAATATATCACAATTTTGATGTACGATTTAAAAATCGTTATGGATAAAATGCAGTAAAATATATCCACAGCAAACAGCAATCGCCGCTAATTAGTGTATAGGATTACCAGTTAGTGTATTGAAAACAAAACCTGGGTTTTATCTGAAAACAAATCAAATTTTCTTGTAATGGCAATATCATATGGGATACTGAGCATGCGCAAATCATAAACATGTGTAGAATAGAAACTCGGTGGTATCTCATATCGTGTAAAATGGTATGCTTAGCCTGAGTCGCTCGGCCTATCTCGAACAAAATCGCCATGCGTAGCTGTAGAAAAACGAGAGGATTCGCCGTACTATCACAGCAATTTTTGATACAAAGATATAGGGATGATGACACTGTGCAGTGCTGAATGTTGATGCAGAGCTTGTTGATTAGACTAGCATCAATATTCAGTATTCAATATTCTTGAGATATAAGTAATACATAGTTTTTAACCTAAAATTAGCATTTTTTGTTCCACCATTTAACTGGAGCTGTATTACAAAACACACCTGTGGAGGTTTGGGTCAATGGACTATTCCATTTAAAATCCAATATTATAATATACCCCCTATGGAAGGCATGACCTTAATATAATCCATACAGGGGTGTAGATTTCAAACGGAGTCACCCATTTAGATGAAATTTATACTCACTGTGTGGAAGATTAAGGTTGTGTCTTCCATATAGGGTGTATGGATTTCAACTGGAACAGCCCATTACAGAACAAGCCTGTGGATGTATGGGCCAATCTTATTAATTAGGTTATCAACCTATTTCTCCATTTGATTATCATTTCACAGAAGACCACCCTTATGAGCTAGCCTTCTATCTCAACCTGTTACAAAGCAATACCTTCCCTCATTGGCCAGAGATATATGCCATTGCAGAGCAGGCAATGGCAAGGTTACAATCAGGAGATATGGAGCTGTATCAGCATCTTCAGACATGTTCTACCACCAATGTCAAAGTTGATCCAAAGGTATGAAAGAGGTTGAATACAAAGTGTCTGTGGAACCACTCACAGAGCTGCCAACCCTTCTTGACCCTGCAGAAGACTTCCTCATTTGCTGACAATCTTCTGTATTCTGCAAAACATATTAAATCTTCTGCATTTGCAGCCATCTGGCTAGATCTTCTGCATTTACAGCCATCTGGCTAAAAAAATCAAAACAAAATCAATTATATTCCCACTGTCCTGTCCTTTTGCAAAAAAAAAGTTGAGTACTAGCCTTGGAAAGGCATTTTTAAGGGTCTCAAAAAGCTAAAATCCAGGAGCTCTGGGGTGCTGATCCCAAGCAAGGGCCGCTGCCCTTGGCCCAAGAGCGCCACATCCTAATCTTTTTACACTTCATAGAAATCTTCTGCATTTATATATTCCAATGTTGGCAGCTCTGCAATCAAAATTGAATATAAATAGTGTTTGCTGCAGGATTCACACCCATCACTTGCTACATTCAATTAATTTAATGACTGGCATTTCTATTTTCTGAAAATGTTAAAGAGTTTAATGGTACCTCTAAGATAACTGCTTATCCAAAACACAGAATCTCTATCTAATGTGGATAGTACCCATTCTTTCTGACATATTTATTTTATGCCTTTTAAATAGTACAAAACACCACTGTTATAGGGGATTTCAGAATGAGGTCACTTCCTTCATGCAAGCGGATCATTAATTTATTTGTGCTTAGATTTCTAAATATTTATTGTAACTAATAACTGGTTTTGCACTATTGTATTGTAAATCTGTGAGACATCAACCCTGGTGTTTAATTATTTATATAAACACCAGTTTACAATACAATATATTAGCTCTTTGTAAGCAAGACCAACAGCTTTATTCTTCCTTCCAAAGGACAAGGCACTCTCTCATGGCATATTTGTTTTACATCCTACATAGCATGAGGAATAAAGAGAGCAGAATTCCTAATTGTTAAGTTAAATAGGCATACAATATCATACCAAATCACTGTGTGTTAATGCTTTAGAGGTGTTTCTGTTTTAACTTGATTGAAGGAATTCATGGTTCAGTTATTGGAGGATGAACGCAAGAAGGCAGCATCGTTGAGCTGGGCAACTCAGCAGAATTCATCCTCTACAGATGGGCTTGCTGATAACTCCAAGAGTTTGTTGGCCAATCCTGTTGTATTTCTACGCAAATGGGTGGGAGAGGTGAGTTGATATATAATGTATTTTGAACAAATAAATACATTTGTTTAAAACGACAGCATTTGAGAGCAATGCTATGGAGATTTGATATCAAATATGCTTGGTTATTTTGAAGGACAATTTCTAAGGGGTAATGTTCTTATAGTTATATGAAATAACTTGTATTTGTAAAGTGTCATGTGCAAGGATGGATCCTAATGTTTTGCTCATGCACTCCTAGTAGTAGAACCCATTGATATGTGGATGGGGAAGGATGGCAGTGTGATTTGCAGAGTGTGACAGCTTTACATTAGAGAAAACACACTATAGAAAAAATATTAAATTTGTGTACATCGTGGAACATTCAACTACGCTTGTTACTCGCGACTAATTATGCTAACTACACGCTGCATACAACGCTACTCTCACGCGTCCGAATTAGCGAGGCTATCTCGTACAACTGCTTACTACGCACAGCCATACAAAGAGTATGTTCCACGATGTACACAAATTTTATAATTTTTCTATAAATATATGTTAAAACAAATGCAAGACAAGACTGTTATTTCAGAGGTGACCAAACTGTGTTTTGTCTGCTAGTGTAGGTAGCATGCATCTACCCCTGGAATGATCCTGGCTATTCAAGCTGCAGAGCACTAGTGATTTGAAAGCCAATTATTTTCAGAATTACCGTTGTTTGCAACATATAGAATCGCTATCATATGTAATCACTCAACCTTTAATCCTTCATTATGTTTACAATGGAAAAGGTTATTTGTTTTCAATATGAGAGTTTCAAAGCATGTTTGTGCCGTTAACTTGAGACCAATGTTTTTAATAATTGTTCAGGGCTTTGTTAGTGTGCTCGACACCCAGGCTGTACTTCTCATATGGGACCAATGCTTCATGAGTGATTGGAACAGAAGGGTATTAGAAGATGTATGCTTAGCTTTGGTGCTCCTGCTTAGAAGGGATTTCATGGAAGCAACAGATTACCATCAGATGAGACAGGTGAGGCATTTTGCATGTTAGATCTTAGCCTTCAATCAGGCCGGCAACACTTGATCACTAGTTGGAGGACAACTACCGCCCAACCTATAATATATAAGGATGGCATTTTGTGACTCTTATTAAATTATAATAAGTTATCCATCAAAACGGTCTCTTTTAGCAGAGCCCTATAGAGGGCTCTATGGTATCTTTTAATTACACAGTACGTAGTAAGACCTGGCCGATGTATGGTTTACCGAGCTGCCATTTTGTGACCCTTGGATAATTTATTATAATTGATTAAGAGTCACAAAGTCACTTAACTCTCTTACAAAATGGGCTTTTCATTTTTAAATGAAAAGCCCATTTTGTAAGAGAGTTAAAAAATCTATACAACCTCCTAGAAAAACATGACCTTAATCTCTCACACATGGGGTGTAGATTTCAAATGGAGTTACCCAGGTAATCTTTTTGAAATTCACACTGTATGGAAGATTAAGGTAATGTCTTCCAAAGGGTGTGTATGGATTTGAAATGGAATAGTCCAATGTAGAAAATTAAAATCACATAATTCTACTGAAACTAAAACCAGTAACCTAGAGATTACAAGATTAATATGTTTACATGCTACCCCGTGCTATCCTACCTGACAGAAGCTTGAAATCATTGTAATCAAATTACTATTTATTCTTGTTGAGGAGCAGTAAAGCAAAGTGTTTTGTACAGAAAATCTCAGACATGATTTTATAGCCAAAATTTAGACTACATGGGTTCATTAATTTTCAACATGATTTGATTTTTGGTTTGATGCCATTTTTTTCACTATGAGGGATTATTCAATATCATGCCTGAAATTTCAGACTGTCTCTTTATAATATTTGACTGTGTTATTGACAGGTGTTTTTGCTGACACCATGCAAGCTGTATACAGCTGATATTCAAGCTGCCTTCAAGCATTTACAAGGTGGAGGAGCCGTAATTGAAGTCCCAGACTTGGACAGTCGCAGATTGGAAACGTAAGTCTAATTTCATTGAATTTCACTGAATATGTGCTTGCTAAAACCAGAGTTGAATGCAAAAAGCATTATACAATCTATTCCCTTCTTAACATTTTTCCAGAAGTAATGTACCAACTACAACTCCAGAACCATACAACCCTGTACCTATACCAATCAATACAGCTCCACCTGAGGCCGATATGATGATAAAAGATCAGAAACTTAGACCAGTATGCGTGACAAACATCAACCTGAATCTAGTAATAAACCAACCTGACATCAGAAAAATGGAGGATGAGGATTCACCACAACTGGATGTTATGGATCAACTGGTGAATTTTCAGCCAGAGAGACTTTCAGTTAGCGTGGCTGTATTGCATAAAGGAAGAAGCCTAGGAGACAGGAAGTGTGAGAACAATGGAGTCATGGTGCAAGCGCCCTCGCTTGAAAGAGGAAATCCTTTGAATGAAGATGGATACACCAAGGTATTTCTTTAAATTTTTATCACTTACCGTATTCGTCTGAGTATAGTCCCACGTTCGAGTATAGTCCCACCCCCCCCCAAAAAAAAAAAAAATTCCAGAAATTGTAAAAAAAAAAAAAAAATTTAAGTTATTTATTTTTTCGGTTTTGGAGTGTCCCTGTACCTAGACCTAAATGCTAGGATCATTCATGGTTTTTTTTTAATTCAAGTATAATCCCACCCCCCAATTGTGAAAAAATTTCACCTAAAAAACGGGTGGGACTATACTCGGACCAAAACGGTACATTTTTACCTGATATAGGAATTCAATCGTATTTCAACTTTGTTCATCACCGTTTAACAATAAGAGAGTAAACAATAGGAATTTTTGTTTTTACTGTCCTCTACCGTGTGATAGATGACAGGCAGGTCCAATATTTTGAGTAGTGCGCTACAATAAAAATATTGGACCTGCCCGTCGTCTATCATAGGTAGAAGATAGTAAAAAAAATGTGCTTTTTCTTTTCAGACATATCAAGTTTCATTTTCAAGTGACTCATTGATATTTGATGATGTAACCCTACAAGCAAGCTCATATGATTTGAAGTTCAAAGAAAACCAAGCTGTAGCATTATTAACAGTGACATATCGATTACTTGGTAAGTAAGCTGCATGGGAAGGTAAACTGACTGACTTCCTATGTGGGAGGCCGAGTGGTAGAACACCCACAGCAATGTTGGGCTTTTCTAGTCATATGTCCTTAATCTCCCACAGTGTGCATTTCAGATGGGGTTACCTGAATGGGTTACTCCACTTGAAATCTACACCCCTGTGTGGGAGATTAAGGTCATGCTGTCCATATGGGGTGTACGGATTTCAACTGGGATAGCCTGATTACACAGAGGAGTCTGGCTGCAAGATGTTTCTGGAAAGAGAGATGAACCTTTACTTTCACCTCAGCATAATGACAGGGGAGTGTGGCCTAGCGGTTAAGGCGTTGGACTGTGAATCCAAGGGTCAAGGGTTCGAATCCCAGGTCCGCCTGAGTTCGGCTGGCTCTTTGTGTCCTTGAGCAAGGCACTTCACTCTAATTGCACATGTCAAATTTCAAGTCAAGAAAAGTGATCTATCTGCTACTGTCAGTAGTAGGAGAGTAAGAAGCTGCCAGCTGTAGTGTATTTATATTAAAGATGTAGTATATATGTCACTATTGCTATATCTAATTAAAAGTCATCAACCATTGGCTTTTGAAAACAAAATGAAGGGAATCGCTTTACCTCTATTTCTCTATACCTACTCGCATAATTTCCTCCCCTGTCACTCTCTCTCTCGTACTTACATTCTCTCTCCCAAATATCTCTCCTTCCTCCTCCTTTCCCTTCTATTTTTCTACCATCTTCTTCCCCTCCCTCTCCCACCTCTTATTTCTTTCTCCCTCTATATCCCCTCCCGGGATCCCCTCTCCTTCCCTCCTCTCTCTCTTCCTCCTCTCTCTTCCTTCTCTCTCTCCCTCTGTCAGAAAACAGGTGTGATCTATATAATGCATAAGTGGTACCTATACTATGTCTGTCATACACTTTTTCACCCTGATTTGGCAGAAACGTCAGTACTCATTTCATTGAGCACAGCTTCAGATCGTTAGCCTCTATGTCACTGCCACATCAGGTTGAAAAATGGTATAGATAATGAAATGATTGACATCTTATCTACTCAACAGGTGGACACGAGTATCTATCTTTAGGGTGGGCTAAACTACCATTATATGAATATCAAGATGACAATGCACCCCCGGATTCAAATGGAACATACTGTGCATCATTGAGAGTTCAACTAGGCAAAAAGACTCTTCCACTTTTCCCAGGGGAAGCACCAGAGATGATTTCTGTTTCTATCGCAGATCCTGATTATGAAGTAGATGGTATGTTGTACACCAAAATGTTGTTATTTAACTATCACTAAGCTAATTCACCAACTTTGGAATCTGATTTGCAGGCCTTGTCTTTTGAGGAGAGTGAGAGTGATCACTCGCCTAAACTGAAGCTGAGGAGAGCTTTTTATCACTCGCCTACATTTCGTCTAATAATAATACAAGTGATTAAAGCACTCGCCTACAGCTCACCTGACAAGTTTTGAGGAGAGTGATTTGTCACTCGCCAGCAATTTTCAAAAGACAAGGCATGGATTTGTAATTAAATGCAAGCTGAATGACTAAACATGTGGTTGATAATGAAACATAATCTGAGATCCATCAGATGAGTACTATTGTTGTATATGTTAACAGATAATTTGATTTGTTTTTAATATGTTTGTGACTAGATTATAGTTCAAATATCATTTTTGTTTTCAATACAATGTCAATCAAATAAGTAGACAAGTAGGCTTACAGGGTGTAACAATAAAATTTGTACAATTTTGAAAATAGAATGACACAAGTATGCCGCTTAATTTTTGGTTTTATATTTATATATCTATCAAGATAATTTCTTTAGCCACCAGATAAGCTTTGCTCCAATAAAATCGATGGTATACAAGTGAAGATATGGCCAATTATGTAACCTAGTCTTAAAACCGCTTGGGCCACTTTTGTCTAAGTGTTACAAAAGTTACTGAATAGAGTTGAACCATGGACTAGAAGGACAGTGCTCTTAGGTAGTTTTAAACAATAAGGTATTCGAAGTGGTAGAAATGATTACATAATCCTTGAGTTTTTGAACGTAACAAAACATAAGCACTGACATGGCAATCCCATTTACTAGGAATCATGGCTGCAGCTTAGCAACTTCAACCCCAAGTCACGTTGGAAGAGCGTATTTTTATGGTTGTGACTTTCGGTAGCACATGGAGTCAAGCAGAAGCCATAAGATTGTTTATAGCTCATTTTCCAAACTCACATCTTCCATCAAGGCATACAATTACATAATAACTGTGAGAAGTATGTAGAATTTGTTAACAGAAATGCTGGAAAGAGTGGTCGCCCCAGAACAGCTAGAAAGCCCAGCTGAACTTAATTTCAACATTTTATTGTTTTGTACTTATGGATGAAAAAAACTGTTCTTAGTTGTATCAGTGATATCTCAGGGATATGAAAAATTAATGTACTTTATTTTAATTTGAAAGAAACTTCATGACTTAATTTATAGAATTTAAAGAAATATCATATTATTAGTTCATGTTAATTATAATATGAAGAAACACCACATTATTCTTTTGTGTCAGCTCTTTAATGCACGCGGTTCAAACTTGATATGCGCAAACATGGCAAAAGTGGCCCAACATGTTTTCTGGACAATTTAATTAATCGGACATAACTTTTGAACCCAAGCTAGTAAAGAAACCAACTAAACGTCTTCTTTTAGCCAATATATTACTGATTAAAGTGCATGTAACATTTGTGCCATAACTCTTTTAGTTTTTTCCTGAGAAGTCAAAATCCAATTGTACAAATTTTATTGTTACACCCTGTATACAATGATCACAATAAGCTACAACAACGGACCAACAAAATCAGTAAATAATACAAAAAGTGCACTGAAAGAAGTGACCAAACTGTTACTATACAGGCTAAACCATTATAAAACCAAAATGATGTGATGAAACAATGTTATAATTTTTATTTTTTTTGGTTCGTCTGTAAATGTAAACATGAAAAAGTTTTAACACCGTATTCCTAATTATATATAATTTAAACTTCAAAAGTTTTGAGCATTGATTTTATTTACCATGGTTATTAATTGTCTTTCATAATCTTAATCAAGTCTTAATATTTTTTTCTTATTTCAGATCATTTGCAGCCAGGTTCATATATGACTACAACCTGTATTGATCCATCTGATGCAGGAATACCAAGGTGGGTATATACCAATATATATTAAATCACTTTAGAGTGACAAATATATACAGCACCACCAAGGCTATAGACAAATCCAATTTCACACATTCCTGTACCTTAATGGCAGCCAAAGTTGGGTCCCCGTCGGCTCAATCTTACCTAAAATGTGACATAATGCGGCCTTGGAGGGTATTTTAAACTGCATTCTATCACCCGTGTTACACGTAGACAAAAGAATGATGACAGTTTAAACCACAAAAGAATCTAACATCGATTTTTAAGCGGCTTTTTGGTGTTGCAGGGACCCAAAGATGGCCGACCAAATCCTGACCATGACTTGGCTTAATCTTGTCCTTAAATCTGTCAAATGTTCTAAATTCCAAGATCTAACCTTGTTAGTTACGAACAGTGATTCATTCCATCTACAGTCCGCACATGAAATGAACTTCTGCCTCACATACTAGGAATTGTGAAACGTACCAGCTTCAAAAAGGAGGTTAACAGCTATCTAGGCGCCAACCCGTCAGCTTTATCATAATGATAATGACAGACCTAAAAAAACAAGATTCTCATTTCTTATCACATTGAGATTGGTAGTGATGTCATGGCATGTTTGAGGCTGCATAGACATGATACAAGGTGTGTTGTTTGTAGAATCACAGAATGTACAAAACAAACATTTCTATCTGTCATTACAGTGAATCTACATCATCACCGCAACCACAAGCAGAGGAGCCTTTATGGGTGCCATATGATAGTGACATAGGTGAAAGGTCAACACCATGGAAACCTGATCAAGGATTTGACCTTTATATTGATCAGGTCAGATTTCTACCTGATAATGCAACAATAATTAAGGTAAGAATGACTTGATTTTGTGGAAAGGCATTCAATATTCTATATAAAGACTATTCGATGTCGTAGTGTGACATCAAAATCAAACGTTATCAGATCAACTGGTTCACATTCTCTGTGTTCGGAACCATGTTCTGCATGAAGCTCCGTTCAATAACCGTAAACAAGCTTAATACACGCATTGCTGATAATAATAGCAATTTTCTTTGTTTTACCTCATTTTTTTGGCTCAAAATTAAAAGGGGACATCATGTAATCAGGGAAAGCTAACATTTTATGGAGAAAAAAAATAATAAGAATCTATTCTTTATGGAAATCACACACATTATTGCTTTAATGTTTGTCCTTTCTGTTGTGTCATTGAGATGGGTATTTGTTTTAACCCCCTGAGCACTACCTGCTGATCTAACATTGCCTCTGGTCAATTACATGATATCTTCACTTTAATCACCAATCAGAATGGATCTTTGCAAATAATTCACCCCAATTTTTTTGTGTGGTGAAATTATTCTAACAATGTTGCTGATTGGTCCAATTGATAATGGAAACTTCTTTTTGGCCAATCGGCAGGTAGTTCTCATGGGGTTAAACACTGAATCTAATAAAAATACCATAATATCATCTTGTGACTATTTTTTCAATTTTAGGTAACAGCACGTATTGTTCAGCCCCATGATCCAAAAGTAGCCGATGTTCTTGCCACTCCCCTGCTAGACTCCCCAGCAAGATGCCCACAGTTTGAATACAGAGACACAACAGAGAAGGCAGAAGAGACTAATCTTGTTGTTCTCAGGGTGTATACAGTAGACAAAGTTACAAAGGAATTAGTAGCATTGGGAGCAGCTATTCTACCTTTGTATGATGAAGAGGAGCACTTGGTAAGAATATGATAGGAGGACGGACAAACGGATAGACAGGGAGGGAAAGGAAGAAATGAAATTTGTATAATTATTGAAAAAATGGTTGAATGATGGAGGGAGGAAGGAGGGCATTATTTTTTGCCTTGGGTTATATTTTTTTGATATAATGTTGGACTCAAAGTAATTTTACCAAATGCTTTTAGAAAGCTGCCTACGAATGCTGGTCAAAAACATTGTGAATACATGAACAACATCTTCAGTGATGCAATGAATATACAAACAAAGGAAACAATGCAGTTTTTAAAAGAATTAAGCATAAAAGAATTAAGCATAAGCATAATTCGGGTTCATAGCCCTCAGTAGCTTCATGTACATGTATGTAAGGTGATGTAGGTACACATGTATAGTACAGCATATGCACAATGTAGACACGTTTAGGTTCATATTAAACAATGCAAGAGTTCTCAACGGATATAGAGGTTCAATAAGTGATCATATCTGGTTCAACTGAAATGTTTTGTTTATGCAGTATGAATAAAATCATGGCAGTTTGATGCTTCCCATCCTGGAAGTTGTGTACTGCCACTAAAACTTTGAAAAAGATCATATGTTATAATCAGACCACCTACTTTTCTTGTTATTTTGTTTAGAATATGTTCCCATTGCGTACCATGTAATAGTAATGAGTTAACAACAATTTTCTTTCCTATTTACAGTTACATATGGCAGGCTTTCAATTGCCGTTACGTAGTGGCATTCCAGATGAAGATATTCCACTTGATAAAGCAGCTTTAGACAAACTACCCATTGTGCCTGGTACATCCATACTTGTCAGGGTATTGCCAATATCAAAGGTACGAAGTTACACTATATCGTCAGCCTGCTACGCTAATTGCCTAAGTCATTTTTTGTAATTTTGAGAACAAAGAACAAAATGTGGTTCAAGCATGCATCAGTTACGTAATCACTCTAATTATTTCGGATTATTCCCTTTCATTTGTATATCATTTGTTCTTGTGCAAAGATTGGTGAATAAATATGTTTAAATGTATGCTTGAACCATATTTTGTACTTTGTTTTCAAAATTACAAAAAATGACTTATGCGGCCCACACACGATCAAAATATTGATCAATATTGGGGACCCTAGATGCAGGAGTGGATACAAAATCTACCATTCCGCATGTTCAACGGTAGATTTTGTATCCACTCTTGTATCTAGGGTCTTTGATATTGATCAATAATACTGAACGTGTATGGGCCGCATTAGGCAAAAAGTGTAGCAGGCTGACGATATAGTTTCAAAGCCTTATGAATAAAAATTATACTTTAGCACTGATGAAGTGAAAATTGTGATGAAAATAAGTTGTGAATCTGAATGAGGAAAATGTCATGACAAATCAAATTATCATACTTTTGCATCATGATAAGTTAATCAGCTTTAATTGGATGAAAATATCATCAAAATGTGACATGAGAAAGCCAAGTAATTGTTGAAAACATTGGGTACTGATATAAATTGATTTGAATCATCCCATAACTCAAAACCAACTTCAGCAACATTGTCCTTATTTTGTGTGAGGTCACATTTTGAATTATTGTTATTCTTTAAGATGAACCTTTATTGATAAAGTGTAAGATGAGGAGAATTGTTTCTTCAAAAAAAAGGTGAAAAGCAAAGATTTTTGGATTGGAATGGATCAGGGGATATAGGCAATGGCAATCAAACAGTTTGAGGACTATTAGAACACAATGTATTTTCTTATTTGTTTACAGATATTTATTCCAGCACCTAACTATGCCAGTGGTTACTATAGAAACAGCTACCAAAGCAAACCTACAGAATCTCACATGACTGTGATGGAGCATTACAAACGCCAAGATAACTGGGTAGAAACGGTACAAGACATCATAGAAAATATGCACATGGAAGACACACAAACCTCTCAAGACGGGGAGGCAGAGTCATCCCCTCTAGGCAGGGAAGCAATGACAGAATGGTTGATAGATAGATTGCAAGAGGATAAACATTTACCAGAGGGAGTAACCACACCTGGTGACCTTGATTTGACCCGATGTGTGAACTATGACCTCAGCTGTGGCTTGCATGTTTTTGTACGCATGACTCCTGGTGTAAAAGGTAACTTATCCAGAAAAGATTATCATGGCTTGTCTTATAAGTTGTTGTAGCCCTGGTTTAAATTCATCAGCTACCATAGTTTTTGTCCCATTACTGCTCCTGATAGAATTACAATTGTGTAATTTAATGGTCTTATTTTCATATGAAAAACACGATAGAGCTGGTCCATGGAGGCTAAAGGAGGCATTTTTGAAAATTGAGTTACTGTAATTATTACATTATACATACAATAGGCTATCAATTACTGAAAACACCAAAGGTCTAGCATACTTGGTTCCGAAGTTATGAATTTTGTGATGTCAATTTTCTTATGTATTTTATTGTTTTTTTACTCCATATTTTTAGCTTGAACTCAGTTTCAAAGATCGTGTCATGTATGAGCTCACTAGAAATGGCATGTTTGATGATTTGAGCATGTTTAGTAACATTGCAGGTCTGGAGAGAGAGGCAGTCTGCACATCTTGCTTAACAAATTATGCTTAACAAACTCTGCTTTCAAAATGACCTAATTCTTGCTATATGATATTGCATTCGTCAGGTACAGGTCTTTACACCCATGCTGTGTGTCAGGTGTTGCCTGGGAGACGAGCAGCTGACTTGGATATCACATCTGAAGGATATGGTGTTGTAGATAGATTCCATACTAAACAACATAAATTCAACAGCCTACAGACTGCACCGCAATGGAAAGACCCACCCAAGGTAAGGGCTCATGTCAAATTTGGTACTTGCACATTGATAATTGTGAGTTATAAATATGTGACCATCCACCACGAAGTGGTAGTAAAGTCGGCTCTAGATCATTTTCAGTTTATTGCAGATTTTGAAAGCATGCACTTTTAGCTTTAAAATGAGACCTCAACCAGCTTTATCGCACATCTGGAAGTGAAGTTATGGTTCATCAAAGGTCAAATTCTTCATATATTTTACATAGAAATCCATAACTGTTTTTGATTGATCTCAAAATGGAAAATGCCGACTTGACTTTACGACCAGTTTGTGGTGGATGGGCACATATGTTAAGTAAGTTGGAAATGGTTGCTACTTGCCTGGTTGTCTTATTGTAAATATTCATGAGTCTTGTTTGTTTGTCTGTGTAAACACTTGTGGGGTCACACTTGAGTCCCGATGGGACCAGACTCAAGTAATAGGCGTAAGCCAGGATGAAAAGGCTTTATTATAAGTATGCTGGACAATATAATATGGTAATAATAGAAAGAGACAGGATTGTAGTTAAAGACCATGGAAAAGAAGGCCACTCCCAACAAATCATGTAAACAAACAATTTTACTCTCAGCCTTTGGGTCAAGAGAGAGGAAATTCTTAATCCAATCTCATCTGCCACAGAGGCATACAATGTATTATCCATTTCTCTTGCAAATCCTGGATAACCATTGGAACTGACAGGAACCAGACCAGCTGTGACCTTGTTCACACCAGAAAATGCCATCGTTTATCAAGATTAGTTTGACTACTTTAGTTAATGAAGTCTGCATTCACACTATTTTAATTAAGGATTGAATGAAGATACAACCCCCAATCAAATCTAGTGTAACTTAAGGGAAGGGGTATAAACGTTTGGACAGTATTTATTGTTGGACATTAGAGCACATCAGACATATCGAATTGCATTCTGAATACGAAGAATGTCCTTCTGATATCAAATAATTTTGATTTTTTGAAATTCACAATGTAATACACATTTTATTGATATTTTTGATATTTAACAGTACTTGAAGTAAACTTTATAAATATGATGATTTATACTTAAAATGTATGTAGGTGTGATGAAAACCCAAAACACCAAAAAAAAAAGGTCTTTTTGGGGAAAAAATCCATATCTTCAATATAAAAGGTCAAAATTTTCAATTGATCGTCGGCTTTTCCTCCCAGCTACATACACTTTAAGAATATATCATTAGATTTATAAAATTTATTTCGAGGACTGTTATATATCAAAAATTTGACAAATATCAAATTTTAATAATTTGTCATAAAATTTGTATTATATCGTGAATTTCAAAAAATGAAAATTATTTGATACCAGAAAGACATGCTTTGTATTCAGAATGCAATTCGATACGTCTGATGTGCTCTCATGTCCCACAAAAAATACTGTCGAAACGCTTAAAACGCTCATTCAAGATCCCTTAATGAAGATCAAATTCATCAGGCTAAAAAATAAGAAGCTATGTCTCAAGGCCTCCGCACGTGTTTGTTTTTCTTAGTGCGTCCATGTCAGGTCAGCTGAAACGGCGGATTCATTTTTTTATTTTTTTTTTATAGTTTTTTGCTGTAAAATCTTGAAATTCTGAGACATATTTTGAAGAAAATTTAATTGTTTAGGTATGAAACGATTGATATTTGTACTTAATTTTGTGTAAATCAACCACAATTTAATGCTGTGTACTTTTGAACACTCAAAAATTACATTTTAACTCAAAATTAAGTTTTAAAAAAATCTTTAAAAAATGAAAATAAAAATAAAAATCTATAAAAAAAATGCATTCAACATTCGTTTTTGAAACTGCCATGGACTTTGAGACATATCATCATTAGCCTCATACATATGTCAAAGTACTGTAACTGGAAACACACATCCAGGAAATTAAGTATCCAAAAGCAGCTACTTTTAGATAAATCATGTTTTTTCTTTTGTGTGTCACAGCATATCCATCCACATTACGACACCCAATCAGTCCTCTTTATTCGTATTATCGGACTGACACTCCTCTACAAACCGGATCCTAACCAGGAAGGACCAGGAGTCATTAGGGGCAAGCATGGCAAGAAACGTGTCCAGCTTGGACCAGAATCTTATCTAGGATGGACGGTGCTACCAATGTTTGATAAGGGGTGTGTAGCTCAGGGCACTTACATCTTGCCTATATTCCAAGACGACACTAACTTGGTGAGTTAACCAAACTTTGACCAAATTTCTCGGTCAGATTTTTTTAAAGTTCTAAAAGGTATCAGGCTGACCCACAAAATTCTAATTTACACAAGAACTGGTCATCCATATACCGATGCGTGGCCGCAAACGTAACCATTCCGGCTGAAAAATGAATAAAAAAAGATACGGCAAGAATTTTTCCCATCACATACGTCAAAGTTCATTTTTCAATGTGCAATGTCAATGTAGTTAGGATAATGAAAACAACTGGTAAGCAAGTCTACTAAATGACCTCAAAATCTAAAGAAAAAAATTGGTGGACATATCGCTGGACCCTTTCCAGAACAAATACAGCATATTTTAGCCATATCATCGCCAGGAATATTTTCCTTAAATAAAAAACTAACACCTCCGCTATATGGTATTTCATGATATAAGATTAATGGAAAGAAAAGTGTGAATGTTTTATGTGTTTCGAATCGGGGGAATGACAAGCTCAAATGACATCATGATGTAAACAACGTAATCGTCATTAATAAATAGGTAAACCCAAATATGGAGGTATCCAAAAGTATGCTAATTAGAAGTTCAATGAATCAGAATACGATCCTGGTATCCAATTTTATGCAAATGAGTTGAAGGAGGCTATACATGAACATGTACACTAGTTCTGATCTAGCTTTACTAAAAGATCTTTGGGCTGACCTGAATGCCCATTTTGTTCATTGGAAGAATAACATCATTCCACAAAGGCTTAAAATTGCTGAGTTGAACATGACTTGAGATATTAAACAATGTTTCTATTCTATTTTTGATGACAGGATTTTTTAGAGGATATTGGTAGAGCAGACAATCTTCTTACATGGCTGAAGAGTAATATCAAGAAGAAAGTGATCAAAATAAATCGTCAGTATGCCACAGCAGTAGTGTCTGTCTTTGATGGTCATTATCATGTCAAAGCTGAATCAGTACCTTTACCTGTAAGTAACTAAACTGGCCTCAAAAAGAAACTTATAATTTTTCACAAGGTCATGTCTTAAAATCCTGTCCATAAAAATGAACAAAAATTGCACACAGGATTACTTTAATACTCTACTCTAAACACATGTCAGTAACCAAACAGTTGTCCAACTGACACAACAGCAAAATGCACTGACGTGGAACACCTTCTTGGACCACATTCACAGCCCAACAGATTTCTTTTGCTGGGTTCCAATTATTCGCCTGTGAATGTGGTCCCGGAAGCTGTTCCGTGTCTGTGCATTTTACTGTTGTGTCAGTCGGACAACTGCTTGGTTACTGACATGTGTTTAGAGTAGAGTATTGAAGTAATCCTGTGTGTAATTTTTGTTCATGTACATTGGGGGTCACAGGTCATTCAAAAAAGGGTCGCGAGCAAAACTCTTACAAAATAAAATCTTTAAGCTAGGATTATAAACGTTAACATCAATGAAAATTTAACAATCCCAACTATAAATTGCGTGTGCTATAGCTGCATCATATATTTAAATTCACAATTTCCGCGCACTACGCATGATTTAGTTCCTTTGAACATATTGAAGTATATTCAGGGCAGGCTGCATCTTTTTATAAGTCAACATTGGCAATTTTGTGTGCGATTTGTTTGCATCTTGTAAAATTTGTGCTAGTAATTTGAATGAGCTGGACAACTCAAACTTTGTTATCTCCTATCCTCCACATCTGGATATCTGCTGGTATATATATAATATATAGTTTGTGGGTTGCAACAAAAAAGTTTGGGAACCGCTGGTTGTTTACGTTGTAAGTGCTACATTTGATTTGTTCCTATTTATCTATTTTTAAGTAAAGCTGTGTATTATTTGTTGAGAGAGAAATTGTGACATAATCTGGTCCATGGGGGCCAAAGGGGGCAAATTTGAAATTGAGATAAAGCCAAAAATATGAATGTAAAAAAACAAGAAAATGTTTACATACATAAGAAAATATATGTCTCAACACTTCATAACTTTAGAATCAAGTGGTGATTTCAGTATATAGCCTAATGTTTGTAGATGTTAATGATTATAGTAACTAAATTGTAAAAAATGCCTCCTTTGGCCCCATGGACCAGAACATGTCATAATTACACAAATTGGTGCAAAACTCCACATACAGATTAGCCTGTCATCATAAGACTATTATGATTGTGTTTTCCCATATTATTTCCAGAAAAGAGACTCATTTCTGGATGTAGATGATTTTGAGAAGTTTGCCGAATCTGCCCAACTTGGTAAAGAAGGACCACAGATAAGTCAGCATATACTACGACATCTACCTAAAGAAGTACAGGACGAAGAGATGGATAGTGTGTTATATCAACAAGAAGAAAAATATTTTGAGCAGCTGGCACTTATTGTCTTTGATGAAGTTCTGGTAAGTGTTTTAATCCGATAGCTTTATGGCATGGTTTTTACAATTTTTACAATTCTGAATGAAACTGTTTGATTTGGGGTTTGAAATTTGTAAACAATACTTTTGTTGGCTTTATAAATGGTATTCCTGAATCTGGTTGCGAAAAGGGTAAAAATAAACACCTTGTGAAAAATATTTGCTATTCAGTATAAACTTACATCTTTTGTATCGGCCCTTTCCTCTCCAAATAACTTAATGTATGTGTCTAATAGCATATGTTCCCATTAAGGCAGCTGTGTACTCTCAGACATGCATGTAGTAAAAGTGCAATAAGACATATAAAAGTATACATTTTTATGAAGGCAAGATATCAATAAATCTTAATATAAATACAGATTTGGGGTAAAAACAACAATTATGAAGAAAATCACAAAAAAGTGAGTTTTTGGCAATATTTGTTAGGTACATCATAACAAAAAAAACACTCTTTCCAAAATATTTTATTTTGTTTTTAGCTCAATTTTGAGGCTCCATTCCAAAACGTTTTTTTAATTTTTTTGATATTGGCCTTATTTTTTGAGATATTGACCATATAAGGCATCAAATTGAACTTTTTAAAATTCACAAACGCCTATTTGCACAAAATGATGCCTAAAATCGAAAATAGACCAAAATATAAAAAAATGAGAAAACCGTTTCTTGAGTCGATCATGCTTTTTACGATGATCATATTTGCTTACCTATAGATGCTGTATTTATTGAGTTTTCGTGTACCTAAATCGTCATTTTACCGAGAAAATGAACATTGAAACAATGGCCGTTGAAGTTTAAAGTGGTCACATTTTGCACTTTCATCGAATCTCGCAGGAGAATGCGGCAGTTTTTATTTTTCTACCTTACATTACATAAACATCGGGTAAATCCACGGCCCCTTGAGAAGTTTGAGCGAAATCCATTCATAACTTGATATTTAAATCGGGGAAAGAACTTGAAAAACCCACATTTTATCAGCTAAAACGGAGCCATTTGACCACTAGGTTTTGTGCTTCCGTGGTGTTTCCATAAGATGCGCCGCGCATGCAGATAAGCGTCGCGTATGCGTAGCGATTTGTGCGTTAACAAATTGCGCGACACGTCACGAACGCGATGCGTTGTTGCTTGCGATGTACCCTGCTGGTACAACAAAGATTTTCTTTCCTTTTCAATTTCAAACACGAGTGGAATAGTGAAATAAAATCCTTAAAATATTGCAGTTGGAGTTTACAAATCTGGATTTTCATTCCTTGTGTTTATAAAAAACATAACAAAGTACAAACATATCAAAAAAACTCAATTTTGCGAAAGAAACAATGTCTAGAGTACACAGCTGCCTTAAGGACACTGTACACACACTTCATCCCTTGCATAATATCCAGTTGCAATAGGCTATTCCAGTTGAAATCCTTACACCCCATATGGAACACATTGACTTAATTAACCACACAGGGAGTGTGAATTTCAAATGAGGGTTACCTGAATTGGTGACTCCACTTTAAATCTACACCCCTGTGTGGGAGATTAAGGTCATGTCTTCCATAGGGGAGTATGAATTTCAACTGGAATAGCCAATTATATGACACAATCTAATCCAACCAACTAAATGAGGTCAAAGGTGAACATTGAGGTATTATTATCAACTTAGTAACCAAGCTAAAATCGTTACATCCTTAGTATTATTTGGTGAGATCAGAAAGTCATACATTGACTTTTCTTGTTTTCCACTGGCTGGTTATTGTTTGTTGTTGGTAATGTAGTTTTGTGCGTTTAGATCAATTTTTTGCATAAGCGCCTTAAATCACCTTTATGTATGTATGTATGTATGTATAATAAGTAGAGCAAAAAAGAGAGAAGAAAATTGTGAAGAAGATCATTGTGGAAAACTTGGCATTTGTGTAGCTCTGCAACAACAATAAATGGGCATACAGCACTGTGTACAGTGTGCTGTACTCTTAGGCCGAAGAAAGAAGAACGTTGTCACTGATTCATAAAATGTGCAGATAATATTTTTTTCCTTGTTTTTTCTTTTCTTTCTTCTTTGTTTTGTGGTGGGGGAGTTTAAAATTTTATATGAAAGAAGTATCCAGCAAAATCGTCAAAAAGTCTAAAAATAATTATAAAACCACTCAAAAAAAAATCTGCACAGGTTGCATTTCCAATGTCCTGTAAGACCATAGACAAACCTTTATTCTTTGATCTTAGTTTGATACTTATTTGAAACTAATATACATGTAGTAACTTAAAATTAACATTGTCGGTGCAACATTTTTGCAGACCAAATTAAATTTATCTTTGTTGTTTCTCCTTGTTTTCTTTACAGGAGGATGTGAAAGAAATTGGATTAAAGTAGAAGCCAACAAACCATGTCAGCATTAGTTAACATAATGTGATGAGAGAGAAGGCAGCAAGTTTAACTTCATAGTTGGCGTATCAAGTGATATGTTTTTTAATAACTGGTGCAGGAATTTATGATACACATAAATAAATTATAGAGTTGTGTGACCCAATCACCAAGACTGAGATTTAGATATCAGAAGAAAGCTCATGTTTTTCTCATTGGGCATTATACACATTTTTGCATCTCATATCAAAACTGCTGCCTGAGCAATACAACTCAAAATTTGGAAACATTGTTTTAATGGTAGGCCTCAATGTAAAATAGAAAACTGATCGTGAAAAAATTAGATTCAATTGGGTACTTGCCACTTGCAACTTGAAAATTGTAAATAATGTGTTATATAAATTGTTATAACAGGCATGTTGCGATTTTGTTTGCCAAGGTGTCTATGTAAAATCTCAACTGAAGGCAGTGGCGTAGCCAGGGCAAGGGGCAGCTTCCCCCTGTAAGAAGTTCAATGTCCCCCCTCCCCGGATGCTGGCCACCCTGATATTTACCAGTTTTAGCCCATTTTGACCACTTTCATCCTGAAAAAGTGCTGGCTATGCCAGTGACTGAAAGTACTCAATAAACAAAACTTTATTCATTAATAAGTTAATTATTAATGTTTAAAATATATCTGGGCTAATTGGTATGGTCACAGTAAAAACAAGTTGTGAACAAAGTAAATGGTACAGTACACAAATAGGCAAGTAGGCACTATCAGTGATTCACTAACACAGAAAATCATCCATTACATTTTGTTACCTGGAGAGATTTGATCATGTCTCACCTCCTTTTTCAACCAAATTGATGGTAATAACTCTTACTGAGGGATCAACATTTAACCACAAATTGCCTCAGGCAAAACTCACTCCCTGGAAACTGAATACCACACAAGGTCACTTTGTGTAACTCATTGACCCATTTGTGTTATATACTGCCTCTAGCTATAATGACATCCTTGTGATCTGGTCAACTCATTGACATATATCAACCTCAGGAGAGAATTCAATTTTTGATCAATTCTCTCCAGGTAGTGAAACGTAATGAAAAATCATATTTTTGCATTTTTGTAAGTAGAATGGTTGTGCGAATCTATATACATTGTACCCTGCATAGGCATGCAAGGGATAAGACCAGAAACAACCTAAGGGTACAATAGCACAGTTTATATAGTCCATGCTTGTGGAGTTGTAAGCTATGTGCAGTTGAATGGAACTTTGTATTCATATTTATCAACACTGTCATATTCTTCCTTTTGCCAGTTTCCCCATTGGAAAATGATAATTTTATTTACTTATCCTTCACTTTGAAGCTATTCTATTTCCTACAGAATTTATTTTTGTACACTTTGGCTAGGATCAAGTGGTAGTGCCTTTAAGCATGTGTCCTGATCTTGATATTGTTATACAAGCAAAATTAAACTTGAGTTGTTTAATATTAAAAGTAGTGTATATTGAGGATTGAGAGCGTTAACTCATCACCTGCTCACACAAAATGAGCATCAAGTCGCCAGGACACTATAGAAGATACAGTCCATTAATCATGAAAAAATTCAATAGAACACATTCCACAAAGCAAAGAGCCATCCTCACATGTTTGGTATGATTTTAAAAGGTATAAAATAAGGAATCTGGAATATTATTCTGTCAACTTAATACTCATTTTGTGAGAGCAGGTCATTGTGAGTTGATCGAGACTCTCTGGTTCTCAACCCTTGGTATGTATATGTATCAGAGAGAGCAAATCTTTGACAGTCTGAATAACTTGTACATAATGTGAAAATAAAATAAAATATTCAAATTCTGACAATTTTGTGATAATATATTTTATTTTTAGTAGAGCTATTGTCTATGGTTATCTCTTGTTATCAAAGTAGCAGACTATTTTAAGACTAAATCGTGTCTGACATACATACTACAACAGGGCAAAGGTGCACAGTGATTGGTTGCCATTTTCTGTCTATTTGTCAGAATTTCAGGCGCGAACTAGTCTTTTTATCTCTGTCTTTCATTATAGCTATCTCCCTGCCCAAGTTATCTGCCAAATCGCTGCCTCTAATAATAGCTGCTTCATCACATTTTACGCAAATATTTTCACAGAATAACCCCTATTGAGCCTTATATGAACTTTGACCCCAATCTGTGGTACACCTTATTTGAAGCTTGGGCCAGCGGTTCTTGTGACCACGTTTAGTGGTCATAACATGTAATTTAAAGGAGTAGCATTAAAGATTTTCACAAAATAACCCCTAATAACCCTTTTGTGACCTTTGACCCCTATCTGTGTAGGAGTTATGTTAAGCTTGGATCTATTGAGCCCATATTTATTGATCGAGATATGAGTTTTAAAATATTGGACGAGCGTAGTATTGTAAAACTCATAGCGAGACCACAAACAAACAAACAATAAATATTGGGCGTAAAGCATCCAATTTTATCAATAATTATGACAGCTCCCTCTGGGGATAAATTTCCAAACGGCTAGCCAAAAATCGCTTGCCCGCCCCTCGACCCGCCAAAAATCGCTTGCCTCCACCCCCCTCGGCCTGCCAAAAATTCTTTGCCTCCCCTGCACATGCCAAATTTTGGGATCCCAATTTGCAAACTTATAAAATGGTCTGGATACATGTTGCGAGCGCAGCGAGCAGGAAGATTTGCATATCTAAGCGTTTCCGTATTGTTTTCCTAATTTCCTAAGCCTTTTTAGACTGAGCATTTTATTTAAAAGGCATCTCATGAATGTATGCCAAAAATCGATTGACCCCCACTTTCGACCTGCCAAAAAATGCTTGTCCCCCCCCCTTTTTATCACTATTACGAAAAATGTCCACTATACCTAAGGTTCGATATCACTAATTTTGAATAAGGTTCGGTATTTCTAAGGTTCGATATCACTAATTTTAAATAAGGTTCGCTATCTCTAATTTTAAATAAGGTCCGCTATCACTAATTTATTGAAGGTTCGCTATTTCTAAGGTTCGCTATCACTAATTTAAAATAAGGTCCGCTATCTTTAATTTTAACAATCCCGGTATCCATAAGGTTCGTTATCTCTAATTTTAAATAAGGTCCGCTATCTCTAAGGTTCCCTATCTCTAAGGGTCGCTATCTCTAAGGTTTGCTATCACTAATTTCAAATAAGTTTCGCTATCTCTAATTTTAAATAAGGTTCGCTATCTCTAATTTTATATAAGGTTCGCTATCTCTAATTTTAAATAAGGTTCGCTATAGCGGGCCTTATTTGAAATTAGAGGTAGCGGTCCTTATTTGAAATTAAAGATAGCGGTCCTTATTTAAAATTAGAGATAGTGGACCTTATTTAAGATTAGTGATAACGAACATTAGGTATAGCGAACCCTAATCGAAATTAGTGATAGCGAACCTTAGAGATAGCGAACCTTAATTAATTAGGGATAGCGAACTTTAAACAAAATTAGTGATAGCGGACCTTTATTGCAATTAGTGATAGCGAACCTTAGAGATAGCGAACCTACAATAAATTAGTGATAGCGGACCTTATTCAAAATTAGTGATAACAAACCTTATTTTAAATTAGTGCTAGCGAACCTTATTTAAAATTAGTGATATCGAACCTTAGAACTAGCGAACCTTATTCCAAATTAGCGATATCGAACCCTTTTCTCTATTAGAGATAGCAGGATTCTGATATCCATAGACTTTACACGTTAGTGATAGCGAACCTTAGAGATAGCGAACCTTAGAGATAGCGGGATGTCACGAAAAAAATCTCCCCCCCCCCCCTATAATTCACCACCCGAGGGGTATACATAATTTATTGCACCACCCCTCGCAGTCCGTTTTGTTTTGTTTTGGGGTTTTTTGTCATGTTTTTTTGATATAGTGGTGCAAGCCCTTAATAAAAGTTTTATAATAGAAACACTAATTGGTTTGCTATAGACAGCTTGTAACCATCAAAATTGCTCCGAATCTTGCTATTCAGTGTCTGATTTTCTTGCTAAATTATTGTAAATTTAGTTAATTTACATCGTAGTGCAAGTGTCGTAAGACTTTGATCTTCTTCGACCGTTCTGCACATCAGAACATTTCTCTGCAGCTATCAACCATCTTTGGGTGGTGGGTTGCACGATCACGATCCGATTGCATTGAAGGTGCAGTATACGAATACAGTAGACATACATATGTAATTGTCACAAGTTACATTACAGTTACACACATGTCAGCCATAAGCACAGGTAAGCTGTAATTTCTTCTACCAGTACATATATCAAAAAGCCTATCTCTGATCCAGTAACTTGGCGAATAATTGTGCAGTTTATTTGGACTATAATTGTGATGACATTTTATTTTTGTTATTTGGCACTACTCTATTTCAAGTGTGCAAAACTCCCTCCAGATTACATGGATTAAGAGTATAGTCTAAATTATGTTGCGAGTTGCGACTCTAACAACTGGACAGACAGAGACTAGTTACCAGACCCTGTACACTTTAGTGCATAGTGTGGCAAGCCCAAAGGGTGGGCATTGCCAGGGTTTCGGAATAAATCGTAAGAAATTGATTCACAAGTATTCAAAAGTGTTCTAGCATTTTATTTTGCGATACGATGCCAGGAAACTAGAACACTATCCACGTTCAGAAATTTGGTACATCGCAAGTGCTTAATATTAAATTTAGAACTTAAAAGGGCATTTCGTGATCCACAGCCTCATCCCTCCACTTTTGTAAAAGAAAAGTTGAGATTTTTATACCACTGGATACCTCTGGCTGCATAATGTTTATGTACCAAATATTTCTTGCAGATTAATTCGTTTAGCAAAAATATCGCCAAATTTGAATTTTGTTCTGGTAAGTATACCAGAACGAAATTACAACAGTGGCCTATGGGGCAGTGTAATACACATAATCATGCATAACTCGCAAACGCAAAATCGGAATCAACTGAAATTTTGGGTATTAGCTTTTTTCGTGGATATCTACTGAAAAATGTCATAAAAAGAGGATGATAGGATCATGAAATCCTCCTGTAAGGTAAAATCTGACTACATACCGGTACTTGGAATATATACTGCGCCAAGAAAGTATCCTTACACTTGGAAAAATAATCATAATTTCAACACTGAACCATATTAGTAAATTTGTTTTTTTAATAGATGCACTATCTAATCCTGCACATTATTACACAACATTGAATCCAATGTGACCTAAAGAAATAAAGTTACAAGCAATTGAATGGACGAAGGTCCAGTTTTAAAAGTGACAAATTGGCCTATACAAGGCACAAAAAGATTCCAACAAGCGCAACAAAGAGACAACACAGTTTATTTTTAAAAAGCAGTATTCATTTCAGTTTTTACTTCTCTGTACTTTTCATAACTTCCATTTTATTTGTCAGCTCTTTTGTTTCAGTTTTCTTTTGTTCCTTTTGTTTAAATTAAAGGCACACACAAATTAGCCATTTACCACTCTCAAACCAAATGTCTAGTCCGTGGAGTTTTGAATAGGCCAGTGCGTCACTTTTAAAACGGGACCTTCGTCTAATCAAATGCTTGTAACTTTGCTTCTTGAAGTCACATTGGATTCAATGGGGTGTCAAAATGTGCCGGATTAAATAGTGCATCTATTAAAAAAACAAATTTACCCCAATATGGTTCAGTTTTGAAATTGTGATTATTTTTCCAAGTGTAAGGATACTTTCTTGAAGCAGTATATTGCCAAATTGGCGATACAAAGGGTTTTACAAAAATGCAAAAATTATGTTTCACATTTACTATCCATGTTATCTGTAGTATACTATCCGCTACCCATATCTTCGGATGACCTATCTGGAACCGCCGTCCTTATTTTTTGCCAAGTTTCAATTTTAAAAATACCCAATGATACAAATTTTAATGAATTAATTATCCTTCACTTTTTAGTACCTTGTACTCATTGTTACTTGAATGGGTTTTTAATTGCACTCATCATAATATAGGGTATTAATTTACCCATTTTCAATTGTATAAAGTTCATGACCAACACATTTTGGTGTAACAATTTTATGACGCCCTGCTTTATTATGCCAAAAATTATGACTCGCCTTCTAACAGCCCAATGCATACATACAATGTCTCTTTTAGCACCTTTAAGGGGGTACTACACCCCTGCCCAATTTTGTGCCTATATTTGCATTTTTCTCAAAAATTATAGTGCATTGGGGACAAGTAAGATACATGTATGTAAACTGCCCTCAAAAAGAAACTTAAAATTTTTCACAAGGTCATATCTTAAAATCCTGTCCATAAAAATGAACACAAATTGCACACAGGATTACTTCAATACTCTACTATAAACACTGGTCAATAACCAAACAGTTGTCAAACTGACACAACAGCAAAATGCACTGACATGGAACAGCTTCCTGGACTACATTCACTGCCCCATAATTGGCACCCAACACAAGAAATCTGTGAGTAAATGAAATAGTGTGGAACAAGACCTGTTTCTTGAAGAAAGTGTGTGAAAAGTAAAAGCAGCCCATTCCACACTATTCCACTTACTCTTTGGAAATTAATCACCTGTGTAAGGATCTTGTACTCATTCTCACAGATTTCTTTTGCTGGGTTCCAATTATTCGCCTGTGAATGTGGTCCCGGAAGCTGTTCCGTGTCAGTGCATTTTATTGTTGTGTCAGTTGGACAACTGCTTGGTTACTGAAATGTGTTTACAGTAGAGTATTGATGGAATCCTGTGTGTAATTTTTTGTTCATTTTTATGGACAGGATTTTAAGATATGACCTTGTGAAAAATTATAAGTTTCTTTTTGAGGCCAGTTTACATTATAGGGGCAAGGACTACAACTACTGTACTCTGAAATCTTATTTCAGCACAGACAACAGTTGTGGAGTTACAGTCAAAAATGAGGGAAAACCAGTATTTGATCAATAAATCAATAACTACTTGCTTTGAGTTGCTGAATTTTCAGTACAGTAATTGTAGTCCTTGCCCCTATAATATACATATCTTACTTGTGACCAATGTGCTATAATTTTTGAGAAAAAGCAAAAATAGGCACAAAATTGGCCAGGGGTGTAGTACCCCCTTTTAAATCATGATATTAATTATATTCTTGAACATGATTTACTCTGTGTTTCCATATCTAGGTCTATACATCATCAGGAACATTGTTTTCTGTTATGTCAACACACCCCACACATAATGTGTGTATTTCAAAGATAGTGGCTGTTGATAATATATGAACAGAAAGTAGTTGTTGGATTTCATAATGGAACACCAAACATCAGACAGTGGCTCTGAAAAGGGTAAAGCTAGCTTGACGACTGCTACAACTTGTACAAGGTTTTATCAGGTAGGTGTAGTTTCCTATTAATTTGATACTAACAGTGGGTGGTCAGATTTTTCATGTTGTGTTTTGATAGCTAATAAAATGAAATGAAAATAATCTTAAATTGAGGCCTGTACCAAAATAATATGATTTTGAATTCAATTGGACCAGCGGTTTTGATATTAGAAGCAAAAATATATTTCACCGGGACAGTATAGGTGGTAAACACCATGGGGATGAGGTTATCACTTTTTCATTCAAAGCATCTTAACATCTATTTCCGTCAAATTTAAATTTTTCTATAGGTTAAGGTTTTCAAGTCATCAGTCACAATTTCAACATCATATGAAGGCTGTCATAAAGTGTAATAATTTATAACATTTAGTGATGATTTGTTTAAAACATCTTAATTATACCTCACACCACACAGTATAAATACAGTGAACACACATTGAAAAGAATAGAAATTATATAAATGATAAGTTCAGTGGATTTGTAAAACTTTTATAGACCTCATGGCCCTCAGTTCTCTGACCTCTTTGGGGAAGTTCATTCTGTAATATGAGGAGCACCAATGGAAAGTGATTTCTAATTGAGTGAAGGTATGTGAAGACAAATGTCATCAGATGAGGAGTTCAGACGATCAGATGATAAGTAATGACAGGTCCACTACGGTATTTGTATCGTTGAACTGCCGCACTGATAGTGACTTGCCATTTATGCCATATTTTTCCACCAGACACGTGTATTCAAATGCTTCATAGCAGGTGCTTTTAGTGGAACATGTACAACAGTGCTACTGCAACCCTTTGACCTCGTCAAGACTCGTCTTCAAGCTGCAATGTTGAGTAAAACTCACAGGGGGGATGGAATGATCAAAACAATTGTGGGTGTGGTCAAAAAAGAGAAATTCTTTGGATTGTGGAGAGGAATGGTACCGGTAAGTGCTTTCAAGTGATTTGAAAAAAATTGCAAGAATATTGTTAATAAAGATCTTGTTTGAAATAATGCATGGGAAAATACAAATTAAAAAAAAAGGTGCATGTAGGAGGGAATAAATAAAACTTGATTGAGTTATGACCACAGAGAGGCCCAAGTATATAAAAACTTCTCATAAAATATCTAAATTACCTTAATTTTAAATCTAATTTCCTTTGAAATTGGTTTACGAAATTTAGGATGTTTTAGGATGACAAATTGTATTAAGTATATATCGTGGATTTTTTGATAGCAATTTATTCTTTCTCTCAAAGACAGCCAAGGAATAAAAATTGTTATCCTTGCCCAGGATTTGAACCTGGGACCCTTGGGTATCTAGCTAGTGCTCTTAACAACTGAGCTATGACAGCAATACATAATGGTTACCATATTATACTAAATAGGCCCATAGTTGCAAATCTTGTTTGTAAACTTGTGTATTGTTGTTGATTTTCAGTCCTTGTACAGAACAGTGCCTGGAGTAGGTTTCTACTTTGGATCTCTCAGCTGGCTTCAAAGCCAATTGGGGTGAGTACTTCACACATCAAAAATAAAGAAACTAGATCTAGCAATAGATCTGAACCTAACTGTAGCCGTTAAGCAGAAATTACCCCTAAATGACCTTTGACCCCTATTAGGAATTTATAGTGCATCAGCTAAGGTTAATGTATACATAAGTACAAGTCTGCACTACTTAATTTGAGCAAGACTTGGCATTTTATAGTATTTTGTGAATGGAAGTGATCCTAAGAACATAATTCAAATTTCACAATAGTTTTGATAAACAAATTAATCTGCAAGAAATATTTTGTACATAAACATTATGTAGCCAGAGGTTTTTTGAAAAAAGTGGGGGGATGATGCTGTAGATCAGGAAATGTCCTTTTAATGACCTTTGACCCCAAATTGGAGTTAAACTTTGGTGCACCATCTAAGGTCAATGCATGTGTGTAAGTTTTGGGGGCAAAAGTAGTACCAGTTGCATTTTCAATAATGCTGATCTACAAAGTAAGATATTATCAACACAGCAGGCAGTTTGGAATGCTACTAATTTCCTTGTGATCAGTCAACTAGCTCATTGTTAATTGTATGTATAGCATTAGTAAAAAGCTTAAAAGCTATGGCATTAAAAAGCTTAAAAGCTTTTTACTAATGCTATACATAAGTATAAGCTTATTATCCTCTTCAACAATAGGATTAAAGATTGGTGTTTGACTGGACTAAAATGAGAAATATGTCGGACAAATATTAGGGACATATGAATACAACCTCTATGCATATTTTGCACTGTAACTCGAAATACAATTTGCCGACTTTACAAGCGGTTTGAGATGGATGGTCACATATGTGCCTTTGTTCATTTATAATGTTAGTTATAATATCAAATGTTGTTTTCATTTTGGTACACAGAACCACAGATCCTTCTCCTCTTCAAGCCATATCATTAGGTGCAGTATCCAGATGCATAGCTGATCTTATACTACTTCCAGTCACTGTGGTTAAAACTAGATTTGAAGTGAGTAAAATTGATACAGTTAACGCGGCTGTGTACTCTAGCCATTGTTTCTTTCTAAAAATTGAGTTTTTATGATATGTTTGTACCTTGTTATGTTTTTTATAAATTTTATACAAGGAATGAAAATCCAGATTTGTAAACTCCAACTGCAATATTTTAAGGATTTTATTTCACTATTCCACTCGTGTTTGAAATTGAAAAGGAAAGAAAATCTTTGTTGTACCAGCAAGGTACACGCGCAACAACTCATCGCGTTGCGTATCGCGCAATTTGTTAACGCACAAATACGCGACGCATACGCTGACGCTTATCTGCATGCGTGGCGCATCTTATGGAAACACCACGGAAGCACTGATTTCACAAAAACCTAGTGGTCAAATGGCTCCGTTTTAGCTGATAAAATGTGGGTTTTTCAAGTTCTTTCCCCGATTTAAATATCAAGTTATGAATGGATTTCGCTCAAACTTCTCAAGGGGCTGTGGATTTACCCGATGTTCACGTAATATAAGTTACAAAAGCGAAAACTGTCGCATTCTCCTGTGAGATTCGATGAAAGTGCAAAATGTGACCACTTTAAACTTCAACGGCCATTATTTCAATGTTCATTTTCTCTGTAAAATGACGATTTAGGGTAATACGATAACTCAATAAATACAGCATCTATAGGTAAGCAAATATGATCATCGTAAAAAGCATGATCGACTCAAGAAACGGTTTTCTCATTTTTATATTTTGGTCTATTTCCGAGTTTGGGCATCATTTTGTGCAAATAGGCGTTTTTGAATTTTAAAAAGTTCATTTTGATGCCTTATATGGTCAATATCTCAAAAAATAAGGACAATAACAAAAAAATTAAAAAAACGTTTTTGGAATGGAGCCTCAAGATTGAGCTAAAAACAAAATAAAATATTTTAGAAAGAGTGTTTTTTTGTTATGATGTACCTAACAAATATTGCCAAAAACTCACTTTTTTTGTGATTTTCTTCAAAATTGTTGTTTTTACCCCAAATCTGTATTTATATTAAGATTTATTGATGTCTTGCCTTCATAAAAATGTATACTTTTATATTTTTTTTGTTATTTATTACAAAGTTATTGCACTTTTACTACATGCATGTCTGAGAGTACACAGCCACCTTAAGGGATGGGGTATGAACGTTTGGACAGTATTTATTGTGGGACATTAGAGCACATCAGACATATCAAATTGCATTCTGAATACAAAGAATGTCCTTCTGATATCAAATTATTTTGATTTTTTGAAATTCGCAATGTAATACACATTTTATGGCAAATGATTAAAAATTGATAATTTTGATATTTAACAGTACTCAAAGTAAATTTGATAAATCTGATGATTTATACTTAAAGTGTATGTAGGTGGGATGAAAAGCCGACGATCAATTGAAAATTTTGACCCTTCGTATTGAAGATATGGATTGTTTTTCCAAAAACACCAAAAATATTAGGTCTTTTGGGGAAAAAATCCATATCTTCAATATGAAAGGTCAAAATTTTTAATTGATAAATCAGCTTTTCCTCCCAGCTACATACACTTTAAGAATATATCATTAGATTTATAAAATTTACTTCGAGGACTGTTATATATCAAAAATGTGAAAAATATCAAATTTTAATAATTTGTCATAAAATTTGTATTATATCGTGAATTTCAAAAAATTAAAATTATTTGATATCAGAAAGACATTCTTCGTATTCAGAATGCAATTTGATATGTCTGATGTGCTCTCATGTCCCACAAAAAATACTGTCGATTATTATTATACATTGCACACTTATTTTTCAAAGGAAACCGACTGTTTGTTGAAATTAAAGGGGCTATGGGTGATTGTGCAATCAAAACATCCTAAAATTCATCAATATTCAGATTTGATTGACAATAAACTATGTAAATGCCAAATGTGAATGCAATCTGGTATAGACAAAAGCTGACATTTTATCATGAAGGGAGGATGAAATATTACATACTTGCATGTCGAGGGTTAGGAGCCAGAAAGCCTCAACTCATGATCACTTGCTCCCACAAAATTAGCAAAGTCATCAGGGCACTATAGAAGATACAATCCATTTAAGATGACAGAATTCAATAGAAAATAAATGAACATTATGGAGGAAATATTGATTTTTGAAGACCAAAGGAGCTGTCCTAACATGTTTGGTATGATATTATAGGGTATAAAATAGTAGTTTTATATCAGGAATATCTCAGAAATTTATTTTGTCAACTTTATGCTCATTTTGTGAGAGGCGATGTGATTGAGAAAAGCAAAGCATGAAGTCAATAAGGATCCCAAAATTCAGTGGCAGGGTCATTAAAATAATGTAATAGAATTGGCAAAGTACAGAGGTAAACAGGAAGTTGTTTCCATACATGTGATTTGGGCAGAAGCCAAAATTTCAGTTTAGCTGGAAAAAACCCACCAAACCAAATTGTGAACTTCATATTCTCTGGCCCCTTTGGTAATTTGATTATCAGTCAATCATTTGGCAATTTGCATTAGAAGCACTGTTTGAAACTTCCTGTTTTATCTTTCTTTTTTTTTTTTTCTCTCTCTCTCTCTCTTTCAGAGCACAGCATACAAATACCAAAGTACATTTGGGGCTCTCAAAAGTATATATAAGTTAGAGGGAAGAAAAGGTAATGATAATTCGGCAAGGTACAGATTATTTCAGAGTTGGTAAATTGTTCATTTTCGGTACTAACTATTGGGTAGAATTTGTTTATTTTCGGACACCTCTTGTTGGTGCTGTGGTGCCGATATAGTATGTTATGAGAACTTATCATGAGATATACTCTGATCAGCTCGTAATAGGCGAGGCTCATAACATTGTGGATTGATATAGAATGACTTACACACAGCTGAGCGCAGCACCTACGCGAACTGCGCTTTGCGTATTGTGTGAATGATGCAAAAACCGATTCCCGCCTATTAAGCGCTGATCATAGTATAGGATCAAATGGATGATAAATATGCACCAGCCTTGAGGAGAATGGTAACATTTTGAAAAAGAAAAAAGAAAAAGGAGCTAAATTTACAAATTCTGAAAATATCAGATTTGTAAGGCAAGCAACATACCCACAACAACAAGTCCGTTCAAAAATTTGGATGGCTCTATTAAATTTTAAATATATTCTATTTTTGCTTTTACTTCAATGTTTCCTACTTGGCATGGTGGATTTGTGTAAATTCTACTCGTTGCACATGATGCACTAATTTGACCTGGCACAAGCTCTTGATGGCTATCTTGGTTGGGCAGGCAATGTGAATTTCAAAACTGCTCATAAGGAATAATTTTTTGAAATGTTAATAAAGTAATTGTAGTATTTTTTCCTTACTCCCATATCCAAGATGGCCACCACTGTGTTCTACACACAGCTCGCAATATTGTGACTTGTACTTGTAGCGTGACTTTGTGCAAGTGTTAAGGGATGGTGTATGGACGTTTGGACAGTATTTTTTGTGGGACATGAGAGCACATCAGACATATCGAATTGCATTCTGAATCTGAAGAATGTCCTTCTGATATCAAATAATTTTGATTTTTGAAATTAGCGATATAATACGCATTTTATGGCAAATGATTAAAAAATGATATTTTTGATATTTAACAGTCCTCGAAGTAAACTTTATAAATCTAATGATATGTACTTATAGTGTATGTAGCTGGGAAGAAAAGCCGATGATGAATTGAAAATTTTGACCTCTCGTATTGAAGATATGGATTTTTTTCCCCAAAACACCAAACAAAATTAGGTCTTTTAGGGAAAAAAATGTATATCAATAATATGAAAGGTCAAAATTTTCAATTGATCGTCGGCTTTTTATCACAGCTACATACGCTTTCAGTACATATCATTAGATTTATAAAGTTAACTTCGAGGACTATTAAATATCAACAATTTTAAAAATATCAAATTTTAATAATTTGTCATCAAATTTGTATTATATTGCGAATTTCAAAAAATCGAAATTATTTGATATCAGAAGGACATTCCTCGTATTCAGAATGTAATTCGACAGGTCTGGTGTACTCTCAGCTCCCACAAAAAATATGTGAAAACATTGCTAAACGTTAATATCCCATTCCTTAAGTAGGTGCCAAATGTTTCCTAATACATTTTGCTTATTTGTGATACGATCAAGCAAAATCAGTCGGAACTCGGAAATATTACATTTTCAGTTTCTTATAGGCTACTAAATAGCATTTACAAAGCTGCTTTTGCAGAAAAACCCATTGAAATTGGACAACCAGTTCCAAAGATATTAGCAATTAAAGTGTTTCCAAAACAATAGGAAACAGAAGGAAATATTCGTTTTGTTTGGCTATATCTCAAAATCAATATTGCCGAGTTCCGACTGATTTTGCTTGATCGCGTCACATTTGTCATTTGCAGGTTTATACAGTGGCCTTGCTGCTACATTATTAAGAGATGCACCATTCTCAGGGATCTACCTCATGTTTTATACTAGTTTTAGAAGAATAATCTTAGGTGAAAATAGAAGTGAGTATATCGGACAATAATAACGTTAAGAATGAACAATAATGATAAAAATTAAGTGTATGATAGTGGGTGGATGAAATTATATTGAATAAGTGAAATCTTTAGACAGCCGTGCAAACTGCAAGCTCTTTTAATCTCATGGGCACCACTCCCTTCCTTACAGTGCATCTGATTGGTTACTTATATGGTATAATCATCTGAGTAACAAATCAAATATGGGCTTTTGAATCTCTTAGAAGTTCTAAGCTTAAGGGGGTACTACACCCCTGCCCAATGTTGTGCCTATTTTTGCATTTTTCTCAAAAATTATAGCCCAATGGTGTCAAGTATGATGTGTATATTATTGAGGCAAGGACTACAACTACTGCACTGGAAATTGTATTTCAGCACAGACAACAGTTGTGGAGTTACAGTCAAAAATGAGGGAAAACCAGTATTTGATCAATAAATCAATAACTACTTGCCTTGAGTTGATGAATTTTCAGTGCAGTGGTTGTAGTCCTTGCCGCTATAATATACATATGTTACTTGTCACCAATGCGCTATAATTTTTGAGAAAAATGCAAAAATAGGCACAAAATTGGCCAGAGGTGTAATACCCCCTTAACCCCCTTCAATCCCAATGAGTATTGTTATCACATCTCTGATTGACTCAATACATGATCACTCTTTGTAACCAATCAAAATGATTCTTAGAAGCAGATAATTGAGTGAGTTTTGCCCATGGAGTTAAGGGAACAACCCAAAAGTTCAATGAAGCCTTATAAACAAAATTCCTTTCATTAGGGAGGGACGGATGTCAAAAAGTCTGATTACGTTTGTAAAGAAGTAGTTAAAACATCGGTCAAATTTGATCTTTTTTTAAGGATTTAATATATAGGGCCTAATTGTAAAATTTTAGTATTTTCTGAAGTACGATATTGACATTTTACAGTGGTTGCTTGAAAATGATTTCAAATAAATATAGAGTGCAGTACTTGCAACCTGCAACTTGTAAGTTGATTTTTTAAAGCAGCTGTACCACACTTTTATTCTTTTTTATTTGAAAATCCAGCAACTTCTAATTTTTAAAAGAAAAATATTTCAAAATAAAATAGAATTATTGTTTCTTAAAACGTGATCAGTATCTTAGCAGTGGGGTAACTAGGGGCAGGGGGGCAATGTGCCCTGGGCGCCACACTAGAGGCCACGTTAGAGGGGGAGGGGGTTAGCCTTCTAACGAAAGGACTTTCGTTTATAAGGCTTCATCGAACTTTTGGGTTGTGTCCTAAGGGATGAGATCTCATGCTCCTCTCTTTACTGATGCCATAGACTCCATCACATCCAATAAATCATCAAAAATAGTGTTGCACCATTTAGGCTACTTATAAAATGATGGCCATTTAATTACTTTAAACATTAAAAACAGGGTTTTCTGGTGTTTTTTGTTTGTTTTCTTTTGCTACATATTTGGGGCCTAAAAAGTACATGTATATTGCAAACAAACAAAATATGGTGTAAGAATATACTGTCAGCCACTGCTCAAAAAAGTGTTGGCATCTTACTAAATGTTTTTTATTATTGTTTTTTAATGTATGCTTTCAGGTTTACAAGGAAGCCTGCTTGGACCAGGCATTAATTTTAGTTGTGGAATTTTATCAGGAATGGTGGCAGCTGTTGCGACTCAACCTGCTGATGTAGTAAAGACACACATGCAACTCTACCCAAAGAGACACAGTAATATTACCTCTACAGTGCAATATATAGTCAAGGTATGTAGTAAAGACACACATGCAACTCTACCCAAAGAGACACAGTAATATTACCTCTACAGTGCAATATATAGTCAAGGTATGTAGTAAAGACACACATGCACCCCTACCCAAAGAGACACAGTAATATTACCACTACAGTGCAATATATAGTCAAGGTATGTAGTAAAGACACACATGCAACTCTATCCAAAGAGACACAGTAATATTACCTCTACAGTGCAATATATAGTCAAGGTATATAGTAAAGACACACATGCAACTCTACACAAAGGGACACAGTAATATTACCACTACAGTGCAATATATAGTCAAGGTATGTAGTAAAGACACACATGCAACTCTATCCAAAGAGACACAGTAATATTACCTCTACAGTGCAATATATAGTCAAGGTATGTAGTAAAGACACACATGCAACTCTACCCAAAGAGACACATTAATATTACCACTACAGTGCAATATATAGTCAAGGTATGTAGTAAAGACACACATGCAACTCTATCCAAAGAGACACAGTAATATTACCTCTACAGTGCAATATATAGTCAAGGTATATAGTAAAGACACACATGCAACTCTACCCAAAGGGACACAGTAATATTACCACTACAGTGCAATATATAGTCAAGGTATGTAGTAAAGACACACATGCAACTCTACCCAAAGAGACACAGTAATATTACCACTACAGTGCAATATATAGTCAAGGTATATAGTAAAGACACACATGCAACTCTACCCAAAGAGACACAGTAATATTACCTCTACCGTGCAATATATAGTCCAGCTTTATGTAGTAAAGACACACATGTAACTCTACCCAAAGAGACACAGTAATATTACCACTACAGTGCAATATATAGTCAAGGTATATAGTAAAGACACACATGCAACTCTACCCAAAGAGACACAGTAATATTACCTCACAGTGCAATATATAGTCAAGGTATGTAGTAAAGACACACATGCAACTCTACCCAAAGAGACAGTAATATTACCTCTACAGTGCAATATATAGTTAAGGTATATAGTAAAGACACACATGCAACTCTACCCAAAGAGACACAGTAATATTACCACTACAGTGCAATATATAGTCAAGGTATATAGTAAAGACACACATGCAACTCTACCCAAAGAGACACATTAATATTACCTCTACAGTGCAATATATAGTCAAGGTATGTAGTAAAGACACACATGCAACTCTACCCAAAGAGACAGTAATATTACCTCTACAGTGCAATATATAGTCAAGGTATATAGTAAAGACCATAGACATACCACCTAGACCTGTAACTGCCCATCCCTAACCATGGCAGTAGGTGAAGCCACGTATCCAAGGTGATTTTGGTCGGGTGGTGGGACGCGGATAATTTAGCGTTCATGTCTGGACCGAAAAACGCGATCGTTTGCGTGATTGCTGCGCCGTTATCGCCAGCGTGAAATGCAACATGTTCTGTAGGCCGCGAACATGTCTGCTTGTTTGCGTCAGGGTTGCGTCCTTGTCAAAATCGTTGCTAAGCAGTGTTGACTTCACTACGCAAACCAAAGTTATAGGTCTAGGTTCTTGTTTGTCTGGGGTAAAGACACACATGCAACTCTACCCAAAGAGACACATTAATATTACCTCTACAGTGCAATATATAGTCAAGGTATGTAGTAAAGACACACATGCAACTCTACCCAAAGAGACACAGTAATATTACCTCTACAGTGCAATATATAGTCAAGGTATATAGTAAAGACACACATGCAACTCTACCCAAAGAGACACAGTAATATTACCTCTACAGTGCAATATATAGTCAAGGTATGTAGTAAAGACACACATGCAACTCTACCCAAAGAGACACAGTAATATTACCACTACAGTGCAATATATAGTCAAGGTATATAGTAAAGACACACATGCAACTCTACCCAAAGAGACACATTAATATTACCTCTACAGTGCAATATATAGTCAAGGTATGTAGTAAAGACACACATGCAACTCTACCCAAAGAGACACATTAATATTACCACTACAGTGCAATATATAGTCAAGGTATGTAGAAGACACACATGCAGCTCTACCCAAAGAGACACAGTAATATTACCTCTACAGTGCAATATATAGTCAAGGTATGTAGAAGACACACATGCAACTCTACCCAAAGAGACACAGTAATATTACCTCTACAGTGCAATATATAGTCAAGGTATGTAGTAAAGACACACATGCAACTCTATCCAAAGAGACACAGTAATATTACCTCTACAGTGCAATATATAGTCAAGGTATGTAGAAGACACACATGCAACTCTACCCAAAGAGACACAGTAATATTACCTCTACAGTGCAATATATAGTCAAGGTATGTAGTAAAGACACACATGCAACTCTATCCAAAGAGACACATTAATATTACCTCTACAGTGCAATATATAGTCAAGGTATGTAGTAAAGACACACATGCAACTCTACCCAAAGAGACACAGTAATATTACCTCTACAGTGCAATATATAGTCAAGGTATGTAGTAAAGACACACATGCAACTCTATCCAAAGAGACACAGTAATATTACCTCTACAGTGCAATATATAGTCAAGGTATGTAGAAGACACACATGCAACTCTACCCAAAGAGACACAATAATATTACCTCTACAGTGCAATATATAGTCAAGGTATGTAGTAAAGACACACATGCAACTCTATCCAAAGAGACACATTAATATTACCTCTACAGTGCAATATATAGTCAAGGTATGTAGTAAAGACACACATGCAACTCTACCCAAAGAGACACAGTAATATTACCTCTACAGTGCAATATATAGTCAAGGTATGTAGTAAAGACACACATGCAACTCTACCCAAAGAGACACAGTAATATTACCACTACAGTGCAATATATAGTCAAGGTATGTAGTAAAGACACACATGCAACTCTACCCAAAGAGACTTGAGTAATATTACCTCTACAGTGCAATATATAGTCAAGGTATGTAGTAAAGACACACATGCAACTCTACCCAAAGAGACACAGTAATATTACCTCTACAGTGCAATATATAGTCAAGGTATGTAGTAAAGACACACATATAACTCCACCCAAAGAGACACAGTAATATTACCTCTACAGTGCAATATATAGTCAAGGTACGTAGTAAAGACACACATGCAACTCTATCCAAAGAGACACAGTAATATTACCTGTACAGTGCAATATATAGTCAAGGTATGTAGTAAAGACACACATGCAACTCTACCCAAAGAGACACAGTAATATTACCACTACAGTGCAATATATAGTCAAGGTATATAAACTCAACCAATAAAGTATCGAAACGATTATAGATGGTCAGATTTATCGGGAACTGAAATATATAGCAAAAACTTATTTAATGTATATAAAGCGCAGCTTTCTCCTGCGCATTTGATACCTCTTTCGTTTGCTCACGATATCATTTGGTCGAAGAGTTATGGGCGTTTAAGTGGCTTCAAGTCGGATTTTGAAAGTTGCACTTAGCTCCTATTCAAGCCAAATGCGTTCGTCGTGTACACACACACACACAGCCCCACACACCATCAAGACAAAGGACTCCGATGTGCTCTGTTTAATTAACCATGAACTTTACTTTATTTTACTCCTTCGACTTCCAACTTCAATACTTGCTACCCTTTACTTATCTCTGACTTATCTCATGAATTCTTTCTGCTGACATCTCAATACTTGGTGTGCCACCATCACTGCCTGGATTCGTTGTCGCATGCTCTGAACAAGATGTCTTATCTTCCTTGGTCAGTGTCTCGCCATTTCCTGCGCAAGATGCGCCGAAGGCCTTCTAAGGTGGTGTCAGGCTTGATTGATTTGTTAGCTTTGCTTTGAAGTTGAAAGTCGAAGGAGTATAATAAAGTAATGTTCATGGTTAAGTGCACATCGGTGTCCTTTGTCTTGATTTTGTGTGTATGTGTACACGAAGAACGCATTAATTTGGCTTGAATAGGAGCTAAGTGCAACTTTCAAAATCCGACTTGAAGCCACTTAAACGCCCATAACTCGACCAAATGATACCGTAGAGCAACAAAAGAGGTATCAAAATGCGCAGGAGAAAGCTGCGCTTTATATACATTAAATAAGTTTTTGCTATATATTTCAGTTACCGATAAATCTGACCATATATACTCGTTTCGATACTTTATTGGTTGAGTTTAGTAAAGACACACATGCAAATCTACCCAAAGAGACACAGTAATATTACCTCTACAGTGCAATATATAGTCAAGGTATGTAGTAAAGACACACATGCAAATCTACCCAAAGAGACACAGTAATATTACCTCTACAGTGCAATATATAGTCCAGGTATGTAGTAGCAAGGCTCATCAGACCCATGGTATTCAGCACAAACTGCATTTAAGAAATAAAGGTTAATGCATTATCCTTTACATCCAAATAATGTGTCTGAGGCAGTAAAAATGTAAATAATGGGCGAGGCGCAGCTGAACCTATTATTTAAACTTAAGATTTAATTTAAATCTGGTCAACCAGGCATACTTATTTTTGACGGACAATCTGACGTTGCGACTGAAACCTTCAGTCTTCAGCTGGGTTGTGATGCAAATGACCTTGAATACCGGTTAGATGACACATGGCTGGGACAGAATCATAAAGGACATTCCTCACCGATTGTCATCTATACCGGAAGTGTCCGTTACTCAAGATGCAACTTTTAACACTGTTTGAAACAATCTCTTTTTTTACATAATGAGCCATTGTGACTGAACGCAATGATGTGTGACTCTGTAAGTTGGTCCAGATGTGTATTAATAAAGGCTACACATATCTTTTTACATGTTTGCATTTTGTCATATATTTTTGATTTATTTTAAAATGTATTTAGAGGAACTTATAAGTTGTGGACCCTATATTATGATGGATAAGATATATAGTTTATCCTTTTTAATAACAGATTTTACTTTTTTTTGCACAATCTGCATCTTGGGAATCAATTTAATTATATGTTCACCTTGTGTTGTTACAGGAAAATGGTGTTCATGGTTTATTTAAAGGCATTGCTCCCCGGTGCATTAGGAGGACATTAATGGCTGCCTTGGCATGGACGGTATATGAAGAGGTAATGAAGGTTGCACTCATTTAGATTACTAACTTTTAATACACTTGTCAAATGATGTCCCACCCCCTGGGTACCTAGTGATGGCCGGAACTTGTGCCGGGCTGTATTTTTTAAAAATCATGTAGCGTACTAGGCGTGTACCCCAGTGTAAAGCATGTGCATGCTATCGTCTGGATAGCATTATATGTGTGGGCCAAGAAGTACCTAATATACCTTTAATATATTTATACTTATTTCAAAAATGCCAGGATCTGAATGTTGATGAATGTTAAAGTAATTTTATTTGGCCGATCACTGATTAGGACATCTTTATTCCTTTTGTTTCCTAACTCTGGGGCCTCTCTTAATGTGTTGATTATGAGTGTGCAAAATCCTCAAAACAACCGGTGTGCGGTCATAACCTGTAAATTAATCAATGAAACATCTCATTCTTGAAATCTCATTATCTGTACATTTTCTTTTGTTTGTTTTAACAGGCAATTGTGAAACTAGGATTGAAGTAATATCATCAACTTATCATCAAGTTCTCTTCCTTACCAACCAGTTTCATCTTTACCAACCAACTTCAGTTTTGATTATCATGAAAATATATTGAAAACACACTCAGGTTCAATTTCTTGAAGCTTGGCTAGTGGGCAGGCTTCCTAAGCCAGCAGGCTAGCCCTACCCATGTGGATCCATTTGAATTTATCTTTCTAGGTGATGTATGATGTGAAATTGTGAGCACTCGTATATAGGACTATAGGCAAAATATTTAATTCTCGATCATGAGAGCCAACTTGGGGGTAAGCACAGATATTTGCGTCGAGCGTGCTACACAAAGACGCACACTTACGGCACAAGCACATCTTTTGAGAATTGACCAATCATGGTCTGCGATCCTGTTGTTCCAAAGAAAGTATGCTGACGCAACAGTACGCAGAAGACACATCCTATCATGATCGAGAATCAAATATTTTGCCTGTAATTGGGCTTAAGTCTGATGGTTTAGGAAGCCTGACCACTAGCCATACTTCAAGAAACTTGCCCTTAAAGACTTGTGTCAACAAAAGAAGAACTAAATTGAGAAGAAATACTTCATGGTGCTATATGGTGAAGTCAGGAGTGTTGAACATTGAGTCAGATCAAATGCGAGTGGCTCTTGGATGTCTTGGTTGCAGAGATATATATGGCAATTTTCGTGGTGTTCAGAACAATCAAATACAAAGAAGTCAAATTAGAATTACTATCTCAAAATCAATATTTAGTGACAAACGTTTCGTTTAGCATGATCGCATCACATGATACAATTTGCCAAGAGTTCGTTGGGTATTAGGGTAAATGCAATTCAGAGAAATTAAGCAATGTATTTCTCCAGTTACACAGCACTGAATATTAGGGGAACCTGACAAATCTTTATTGAATAATGATCATTATCTGAAATAATATTTGCTTTGATAAGTACTAATGCCAAAAACCAATAAACCTAAAAAGTGAATTTCAAACATTAGACTAATTTCATGGTATATATATGTATCTTTGGTTTTTAATTTATTATTTATAGGAACATGTCACATAATTAATTCTACACACTGCTACTTGTATTCTTCTGCATTTGGTCATATAAAAAAAAAAGTTTGTTTCACAAATATTTTGCAAAAAAGGCCATGTGTACAACTTTGTGACATTAACCTTTTTTGACCTTAATGCAGAATATTATGCTTGTTTGCAATCTATCTTTAATATGATTTTGGCAGTGTTGAGATACTCTTTGTAACTGTCATGTTTTTATTATGCACAATATTGTTCAATTGGCCTTTTGCTGATTGGAGATGCACAATTTCAGTCCCATCCGTGATAATCCAATATAGCTCATTTCCCATGGTGCATTTGTTATGCTTCTCATGCCAAAGAGTCTGATTATCAAATGGTACAAAAGCAGCAGGATTTGATCTATATGTACTGCATTAAAGGGGCATGACCCAATCGACATCCTCATCCCCATTTTCTTCATCAAATCTAAGATTTTAGTATCAATAAAAAGCACATATTTTTCTCATTACCTCAATAAAATGTAATGCCCAAGGTAAGTTTTTTTAGATGGTGTGAATAAAGACGTGGTCGGGAGGGGGGGGGCACTCACATTAATGATCTGTATGCATGCGTGACCAAAAAAACAAGTAAAAAGGGGTGGGTTTTTTAGGCAAGACAAGTTACGTGTGTGACGCATTTAGGGTCTGAAAAACACTGATTTTCAAGGATAAGGGTAGTTTTCTGAAACAGAACAACTTGTTTAGGGTACCTTTTCAAATTTTTGGTAAAATACGTGTCTAAAAAAGTACAATTTTTTCATTTTTACTAGTCAAAAACTAATTTGGGGTAAATTTTATTTTAACTTACTTTGTTAAGGGGCTAAATTTGCTGGTAGGGTAAAACTTGTTTAGGGGGTGTTTCAAAATAATTTGGTCATGCATGTGTATACTATCATACCTGGGAACATGGTGAATTGTGGTGACCACAACAGAAGTGTATACATGTATGATCCTATGCGTATTGTTATACACATGTTTGTTTCTCATATCAAAACCACTGGAGTAATACAACTCAAAATTTGGAAATATGTGTTAATGGTAAGCCCCAATGTAAGATAGAAAACAGAAGTTGAAAAGATTGGTCCATGCCCATTTAATGTGATGAATTTGATTATAAGGTTCTCTTTATTCCCTTTTTTTAGCACCTTGTTTACTTCAGCATTATTTCATCTTATTATTGTATCTATATTATTAAAGTTAGTTATTTTCTTTTTTCTGCAAACCCTGCCATGTTTTTCTTTGTCATAAATACTAAATTATACTAAACAGGAGGTATTGTGTAAGGTTTACACCTCAAAACATTGTGAATTTTCATCTTGACCAGTGCAAGTCTTGACTTCAAATCAGGAGTGACTAAATCTACTTTGTTATAGACAAAAATGAAATTGTACAGTATGCAAAATATACTCAAATAAGAGGCATAAATGGGGTCTCCAGAACTAAATTTACCCCGGGTTTTGGGTTGTTGTTGGGGTTTTTTTTGGGGGGGGGGGGGGTAAAATGGCACTCTTCAACAGTAGATGTGGCAAATAGCCTTGACATCGATAATCATATAAAAGGAAAACAAAATTGAGATCAAATTTTAGTATTACATCTTTGTATAAATGATATCACATGATTAAATTTTAGTGTAAATAACAGTCTCTTTCATCTCATCCACACCTGGCTCACAGCCTGTGCAAAGTCAAAGCTGGATCTTGTTATATCGGGATAAAAAAAATGTGATACAAAGTTGACATGGGTTTCGTTTTTATTTTATATTTTTATTTGATGTGATTATCGATGTCATTATACAACTGCTGGAGTGTGCCAAATAGAAGGATGTCTATATCAATCCACAATGTTGTGAAACCTGCCTCTTAAGAGAGTAAAGTATAATTCATATACAATTTTAGTTTATTATATATTCACAAACAGTACAATATAGTCAGTAAAATAAATATGATCCAGTTGCTTTGCAAGACTAAGACTAATTCAAGAAATGGAAACAAAGAGTAGTTCATTGTTTGTATGCTCAGTTCAGAAATCATAAACCACACCGAAAGTGCCACAATTTTTTCTGAAATAGTGTACTATTTTTATCCATATATCCGTCATTTTGTAATCAAATCGGTCAACGATGTCTTAAATTGCAGTTATGTTGAAGTGTCTTGTAAAAAAATGAAATCATAGCTTATTTTGCTGGCCTAAATCAAAGTCACTGGTTAAAAATCCCTATAAAATACCGTCATTTCAGTTGATGATTATGGTTCAATTAATCTTCTTTGGGTATTTGAGCAGTTTTCATCGCTATACTTATTATTTACAGTGTCAATTTGTTGTTTATGAAAATATTTTTAATAAAATGAAAAACAAATTAATACATATTTCAGTTTCTGCATATTTTATTAGTCAACTTTTGGTATCATACATATCAAAGTATTCTTATTTGGAATGAATTTCGATGTTGTTATTCTATCTGTCCAGTTTATATTGTAAAGATGTGATGAACACTAGCAGTACAGGGTGTATCAAAATGATTGGTACCCATCAATATCCAGTGAGCATAGGCAAGACTGTCACATCAAAAAAGAGCATATCATCTACCAAATTTGTAGATTTATGTAATGAAAGGTCATAAAACTATAAACGGTACGGTAGTCATTTTCAAGAGGATCTAATGTTGAATTTGTAAGAAGCAGGTGTTTCATTAGACAACAAAACTGATGGTTACCAATCATTTTGATACACTCTGTATAATATGGAAGTCAGGATGACCAAAATGTGTTTGACGGAGCAGTCAGGTTTTTGGTGGGTTTTTTTTTTGTACCTTTGGACAAAAGAGATATCGTTTGCTTGATCAAGACACAAAAATACCCTCAAATACATTGAAATTCAAAAGTTACTCTTGCAGGGGTTGATGGGGTATACACCCGAAAAACTGGATGATGTATTAATCTAACCCAATGTAAACTCAGTGTGGTCTTGCTTGGACCAAGTTAAATGGAAAACTTGATGCTCAGTGGAGTTAGGGCAAAATAGTAAAACTCACTAACATGCTTACCTAATTATGGTTAAACTATTCTAACCAGGGGGTCTATTTCGCGATGACTTATATAATCGATATTACATTTGTGAAACGGGGCTCAACAGCTAGAGTCGTGTTCGCCAATTTCTTTGAAGTCATTGCAAAGTTCTTTTCTAAAAATATTTACATAATATATTGGCAACATAAGACGCCTAGCGTTACAACAATGCACAGAATCCATAACTGAATACTTTCCTCTTTTCAGTGGTGTTTTTAAAGGGATATACAGTAATTTTTTATTTCTTTCAATTTTGACATCCTTAAAGAGAGAAAGGTGAACAATACTAAACGGAATTGCCAGTATATGATGGCAGTCATTTATAAGAAATATATAATGTGACCATCCACCTCAAACCGCTAGTAAAGCCGGCAAATTGTATTTCGAGTTACAGTGCAAGTTAAAGGTTGTATTCATATGTACCTAATGTTTGTCCTACATGTATCTCATTTTAGTGTCAGTCAAACGCCAATCTTTAATCCTATTGTTGAAGAGGATAATAAGCTTATACTTATGTATAGAGTTAGTAAATAGCTCTAGTCTTTGTTTGCTTTGGCCAAATCCTGTTCAAGTGGTGGGTTAACTAACAATCAACAATGAGAGGACATTCCTGAACCTCGTTGACTTGGGGATGATTTGAAGTGACCGCCCGATGACAATTTGATATGTAATACCAGCGATGTGGCAAACAGAAATAATGTAGCATCAAAATAATGTACCCTTTTACTGAAGGAGCAAAGTTTAACAAGCAAAACTCCGCTTCTGGATATTGTTTGAAGTCAAATGTTATATCATTGCAAAGCTTATGATATATATTTTCTAAACACGGAAGAAAACAAAATTGACCAGGGGCCGACTTTACGAGCGTTTCGACGTGGACGGTTACATATAGAAGAATCAATTTTCGAGTCGTATTCAGTAGCAGGGTTAGGAGGGTTTTTTTAATCACACATACACATATGTACTGCTACCAAAATATCTAAGTTGGTTTTTGTTTTGGGTATTGACATTAGATGTCCGCAATCCCTTTAAGAAATTGCCTCCAACTGACAGCCCTTCTCAGATTTTGGTGAAATTATGATTAAGTACATGCTCTTTCTTTTTCTTACTTACATTATGTCATTCAATATATCAAGAAAGGGTATATCGTGAAAGCTACGGCCTACAGTAAGCGTTTGGATCTTCATCCGTGGATAACGAAAGCTATATTTTGTGACGACTTTAGTCACTCAGGTCTTCAAAATGCATGTTGGGATTTCGCAAATGGATTACCAAAATAAAATATTCATTTCGACGTCTATGGCCGTTTTCCGTTGCAACAAACACAGTGGCACATTTCTGCAGTGTCTCGAAAGCACCGAGAAGGAGAGCAAAAAGCTACAAAGTCTTAAGCAAAGCTTCACTTGAGCGGAACTCCGGCCAAGAACCCAAAATCGCATCGGGCTGCATCGGACTATGCAGAAAAGAAACTGAACTGAAAAGCCGAAGTGATACGACGGTCTTTACTTCAGGCAATACTATTATGGTCAGTTTACCTCTGCTGCGATGTGCTGCTCAAATGATGAGCTTAATTCAGGCTTTGTTCTTTTTCTTGACATTTGTCGGTGGAAAATGCTGCTGCAAAATTGCCACTACGTTCGTTGACTCTTGACGGCAAAACGTCGACTTATAAACTGTTATTAAGATCTGTCGATTTTCATAGATCTGAACAACTAAGTCCATCTTAATTTGATAGTTCGTCTCAAAGCCCCCGCATCACGCATTAGTAAAATCGCCCGTTTTTGCGCGTTATTAATTTTAGCTGGGTTGTTTCCCGGGTTGTTTCGGCTGTTTTTTCCAAATCCACGACACAAAACGTCAAACTAGCCTAAACCGTATTAAAATCTCAATAAAACTCTTCATATTGACCACAGAAACCTTGAGAGATGAAAAGGTGGTTTATTCTTGTCAAAACGCTCGTCCCACAGTATAAGTAAAAGTAAAAGTAAAAAGTAAAACCATTAAAAAAAACGCATTCCGCATTAGGTTTTTAACTTGGGGAGGGCTTTGAGACAAAAATAAGATGGCCTTAACTGTTCTTTGATATTCAACGCAATTAACAAGGACTTTCCGCAATTGAATATACGAGACAATGCAGTTGTATTTTAACCCTAAATTTAGGGAAAGTTGGCTTACCCCTCCCCCCTCCCCTCCCCTATTGTCTTGCTGTGATATTACTGCTGCGAAAAAAATGTAAAAATAATATCAAAACAAATCTATGTACATGATTTACAATTTGTTAATGATTTGGTTTAATTGCCGTGACTTGGTGTTCTTCTGATGGACTGATGCCTCGTTCTCTCAGTTCGTCTATATCCACCATCAGGACTCGCTGTGAATGTGGAACCCAACTCTATTGAGCTCCTTCCGCGCTGATTATATATGGTGTTATCGAAACGATCGTCATTCCTATGCCTATTGCCGAAACCTTGTCTCCCAGGCTCTCGGGTCGTACTTGTCGGCTCGCGGTTTGCCCGAAATCTTGGCGGTACGTCGTATTGTTGGTACCTGTACTCTACACCCTTCGGAGACGGCGGTGGTAATGATGGTGGTGGTAGCTGAGGGCTGCTCGTCGCTTTCTCCAATTCCATCCCTTCGACCGGCAAACCATCGTACACGCCGGGTGGACACGGCATCATATTATGCACGCCTGGAGATTGCTCCAACGGAATTCCGTAGTTTTCTGGCGGAACGGGTGGATAGTACGTGGTGGCGAGAGGGGATAACTGTGGTTCGGTCTGTGGCCCCGGGGTCTGTGGCGGTGGTCCACTGAATTTAATATGCTGGAGTTGGGTCTTCATAAAGTGATTCTCCATGGAGAGCGCTTCGATACGTTTTTCGTACTGCGTCATTTGTTGAACACTCAGGCCAACGTCGTCATTGGGTGTGATGTGAAATGCCAAGTCACCTTTACCTGTAGGCAAACCAACAAAATCAAAATATCATCCGTACCCCCAAATTCTTTTTTATTATCATCCAAAGTAGTGTTCCAACAATTCGATGTTTTAGCTATAGGCCTATATCTGCGGTAAGATCGTCATACAATTTGCTTATTCAGATTTGACATTCTTCTTTGTTTTCAAAAACTTTCAGAGAGCATTTTTTCACTTCTGTACAATATGCTGAGAAAGCCGTTATCGACTGGTGCTTAAAAGTAAGTGACCCCTCCATCATCATGATGACATTACAAAGGCTCTGAATATTGTGAACTTTTTCCAATATTAATGTTGCTGTATGCTGTCTACTGAAGATAGCATTTAATAGGTTTTGCTCCAATCTATTGGGAAGCTTTGGAGTTTTTTGTACATTTTCCCGAATCATCTTTCTCCCACCCCGTCCATAAAATTTACATCATTCAACAAATGGTAGGCTGTATCATATATGCTCGTGGATTATGATTTGTCAATACTCACCATCGTTTTGAGATTGGCATTTAAGACTTCCACCACTGAGGTCAATGTTAGGGAGAGTGATTCCGTCTCGCTGGTAGCTACGACGAGCCCGCTGGGGAAGTCCATTGTATGGTCCCAGGCGATATCCAGCTTTTACTTTTACTTTGAATAGGCCAAGAGGCAGCTGTGGATGAGATGAAACCCAATATTATTTCCTCAAAAACGGTATGACCTAAAAGTGCATGGGTTTTGGACAATGCCATGTTTGTCTGTTACTAACTTGTTTTTTTCCTTTGACGAACCATTAAACCGAAGGCTGATGACGCTAATATTCTCACCCCATAAACCATGGGCGCCGATAGCTTGAGATGGAGATAGATAGAATCAATTAAGGTTTTTTAAATAGATTATAGAAATATGTCAAAGATATATGACCTGCTTTTAGAAAATGCGCGCGAAACAAAACACACCAAAGTAGTCATTTTGGCCTTTTTTGTGCTAAGGTCAAGATCCCAGTGCAGTACCCCTTCCTGTCGGCGGCCTGTGCAAAGAATAATACCGCAATACCAGGGTTAACACCACCCTTAAAGAAAATAATACTTGAATGCTTACCGTGGTATGGTCCAAATCTTCAACGTCCGTGACGCCCATCTTCTCAAGTGTATGAATTAGACAATCCATGTATGCCTCAAGTCGCCAGTTGCGATCTCCAACAAACGCCAATTCACAGCAAAGGTCTTTTATCTGCGACTGCAACTCCGCGATTCTTATTCGTAGTCTATCGTTGACTAGTGCTAAACCACTTTCTACTTGCTCGTTTTGTTCTGGTTCAGATACACGATGCTTATTCTGAGTGGCCATGGGTTCTTGAACATCATGAACATTGTTTGCGGGCACACTGGCCACAACTTCCGTGCATCTATGTGTCGCTGTACTCCTTCCGATATTCATATCTTTTGCGATGTCGACGCCATTGCCAGTAATTGGGTCTCTCTGATCCAAACATTCTGTTGCCATGGTTTTCGTACTGGGAAGATCCGCTGAATCTTCTTTTATTTCATTCACCACCACCGCGCTTTCTTTGTTCGCAAAGTTGCTCTCGTCATCATCTGTCTTTTGATCTGTTCTTGAAACTTGTTCATGTCCTTCGTCTTTCTTTTCATGTTCTATTGATGCTTCTCGTTCTGTCAGATCAAGAGAATCCCCTGTTTCATCTGCTATATCAAGTCGGGCTCCTCTTTTGTCCTTTTCTTCAAAACACTTTTCATCTGCATTCTTAGCTGTTGTTTCTCCTTTCATTCCCACTTCCTCCGGTACTGAACTCTTCTTTGATCCTTTCGAGTCCTCAATTTCTACATTTTCTTCTGGTAATTGCAATTCTTCGGTTTCATTTAACATTGGAGTTTCAGTTGCATGTAATTGATTGCTTTCGACAGAGGCTGTTGTTTGCTTCCCGTCATGCTGGTCCCCTGTTTCATCTGCTGCATCAGGTCGGGCTCCTCTTTTGTCCTTTTCTTCAAAACACTTTTCATCTGCATTCTTAGCTGTTGTTTCTCCTTTCATTCCCACTTCCTCCTGTACTGAACTCTTCTTTGATCCTTTCGAGTCCTCAATTTCTGCATCTTCTTCTGGCAATTGTAATTCTTCGGTTTTATTTAGCATTTGAGTTTCAGTTGAATGTAATTGATTGCTTTCTGAAGAGTCCGTTGTTTGCTTCCCATCGTTTTGCTGGTCTTGTTTTGAATCTGTATCACCGACATCCGATGACGACATGATCGAGTCGAATTCAACTGATGTTTCATCGTTCACTTTTAAGCTATTGATTGCTTCTGATGCATTTTGATTTGGTTCTTCATAAGCCGCTACATCTGAATTCCCTGTTGATGTATCGGAATTTACAGAAATGTATTTATGTGAGTTTTCATTTGACTTGCTGGACGTAGTTTCTTCCACAGAAGATTGAATAACATTTCGTGCTTCGGCGTCTGTATCTCCTTCAGGATGATTCTCACCATCTTCAGTTTTTGCCAACGAATCTGAGGACTTCCTAGGTTTCCCTTCCTTTGTACTAGCCTCGATTTGTGGGTTGTCGCTAGATTCGTTTCCTTCATGCATATGTCTAACATCAGTTGCCGGAGTAGATGGCATCGTTTGATCAAGATTGGCAGAAACTTGTTCGTCGATAATATCATTAATTTCTACCATATTGAAACCAGTAGATCTCATGGCTTTCGCGATGGCCTGGTTGACGAACTGTAACACTTCCCTATCCAGTATGATGTCAAGATCAAGATCGTCAGCTTCTTCATCGGATTCGCCTTCAACTGTCGATGTGATACACTGGAGTGTCGATGTAGTATCTTCGGCTATCGATGCTCCAGATTCGCCCTCAACTGTCGATGTAGTACACGGGAGTGTCGATGTATTATCTTCGGATGTCGATGCTCCATCTTTGATTGTGGATATGTCATCTTTAGTTGTCGATAAGTCATCTTTGATTGTCGAAACATTATCTTTGGTTGTCGATGATGTGTCTTTGGTTGTCGATACGTCATCTTTGATTGTCGATACGTCATCTTTGATTATTGATGTTTCATCTGTGATTGTTGATGTATCATCTTTGATTGTTGATACATCTTCTTTGATGGTCGAGGCGTCGTCATTGGTTGTTGGTTTATCATCTTTAATTGAGGTTGTATCATTCTCAATATTTGTCGATGCACAATCTGTCACCATCGATATGTTATCTTCCGCCGTCGACGAAACACACTTTGCCGTCGATGTAACATCTCCAATAGTTAATGTGTCGGTTTCGTTTCCCGCTTTATCATCAACGTCATTCAATGGCTTACTACCATCCATTATCTTTGTTTGCTTTTTGACATCATTTGGTGGAAGATATTTCATCTCTTGTATGTTTTCTGCTTCATCGTCAATCTTGATGGTTTCTTCATGAGCGATACTCTTTTCTTCAGTTACCTGTTGAGTTTCTGACGATGACGGTGTTTCGTCCTTCTCGAGTTTGTCATCATCAGTTAGATTATTAGGTGGTTAGTGCAGTGGTTCGACAAATCCATCACAGGCCTTGGGTGTGGTTCTATATTGATGAAGTAGCTTATAGTGAGTCAAATCTGACGAACAAAAATGTAAAACAGGAAGATTGTTCGTTTGTTTTTTTAACGATAAAACAGAGCACGTGAGTATAACATGTATAATGTTGTTATAGGAAGTCCCGGTTCTCTTGTTTTAATTCTGCGATTTATTTAAATTGTGGGATAGGCTTTTACGACGGGAATATTCATAACAATTAGTGGTTTTTAGCGGGTTCGCCGTCGGACAAGTTTAGAACTGTCAAGCTTTCGTCAGGAGTAGCTCTGACTTCTTCAGTTAAATGAACGGTTCTTTTTCAGAGCCACCAAAACCTTTTATATTAGCAGATAGGCGAGATCTGCTTGTTCTCTGTTGACAAGGGGCAGTCTTCAGTGAACGGCTCTTTTCAGAGCCGTCAGTAGGCAAGGGCGGTCTACATGTCTCATTCTTAGGTACTTTGTCCTGAAGAAGTCAGAGCTACCCCTGACGAAAGCTTGACAGTTCTAAACTTGTCCGACGGCGAACCCGCTAAAAACCCACTAATTGTTCTGCGATTTATATTATGTTGCAGTTTGTTTCTCATGGAAATAAATTTAGGCCTAACTAGTTAGAGATATCGAGGCCTTGCAGAATTGAAGGGTTTCGTACATTTTGGACAAAGCTTTTCATGGTGTTAAAATCAATCTATTTACTCTGTCATGCCTGTGTCCTTTTATATATCGGGCAGTCATTTCTGAAAAGTTGAAACATTTAGCTCGAAAAAACATTTAAATGTAAAAGTTATAAACATTTTTAAGAACATCTGCAGAACATTTCCAAATTTTGCCACAAAACACTTGCAACTATTATTATGCTTATGTTGCCGTCGTGAAGGTAGCGATGATCTGATTGTTCTAGTAAACAGACATTCCCTTTTTTCCCAAGTGAATGGAATGTTAAATTTAAGCATTTTAGGCCTAGGCCTATTCCGGTTAGATCGAAACTACAACTGGTTAAGATTGGGCTATGAATATTTACCAAAGCCCTGCCCTCTTTCTGATACATTTAACTTCAACTTATTTTAAAATCTTGACTCAAACTCAAAGAAACTAAACCTTGTTGTAAAAAAAGTAAATATTGATGGAGAAGTAATAAATGCAGTCAGGCGACTCGGAAGTTCCAGCAATTATAGAGAGCTTGCAGCTTGCGATTTCCAAACGTATCATACGCCCGTGCATATAATATATTCAAAATCACTCTCATGACGGCATTTTGAATAGATGCACGGGCGTATGATACGTACGTTTGGAAATCGCAAGCTCTCTATGCTCTATTGAACTTGAAAAGAAGCACTTATACTAACAGCAAACACAAAACGTTTTACAGAAAACGTGTATTTGTCATAAAGAGTATAAAATGTTTTAATAACATTTAGAAAACTTCAAAACCGGTGATGTCTAAAAGAAAAGATCGCCGTTTTACGCTCGTTTTTACGAAAATTTATGCTAACGTATCATACATTTCAAGCGCGTTTGACACCTTTTTACTGCGTGACGCTGCTTTTGACACCCTTTTACTGCGTGACACTGCATTTTTTCAAGATCACCATAGGCTCCGAGCGAATTTCTCGAAAAACGTGATGTGTTTTTGAGGCATCCCCCTCATTTTTCAAAGTCATTGCTACTTTTCTTTCATCTGAATTTATGAAGGTATATTTCGTGCTTTTTGGATAAATTTTCAAATTATTAAAAACTTACTGTTTTCAAAACGTTGTTTTGATCTTGTTTTTTTTACTCCATAATGTCCCTTGGTTATTAAAGCCCTGTCAACCTTCCAATGCATTAAACCCTTGACTCCGGGATGTTTGGCATGCAACTGTTTTAACCTTTATGCAAAACTAAATTTCAGTTTTTAAAGAGGATCACCCAATTGTTTTACTGACAGGCTACCGTCCGCAGTACGGCCTTCACCATCCGTAAGCCTGAAATCTCTCAACTTCTACTCAGTCTGTCCATTTGAATGTTACACAGGAGTAGTCTATAATTAACGAGAACAATTAAGTTTTACCTTTTGATGGTCGTGTCACCATTCACGTCAGTCCAAAGCAAAGGTCCAAATTCATCTGCACGGATCGGCCAAATCAACAACGATTTGTTCTACCCACGTAGTCCGAGATGTTGGTCGATCGCGTGTTCGCGCCCGCCGGCCACGACACTTTGCGTATGGCGCACGACGCAAAACTGCGCATTAAGATTAAAATTTTGAATTTTCGCGCCGATTTTGCCAGATTGCACGGACACGACTAGACTAAATCCTAGGACACGACCCAGGCAAGCAATGCCAGACCATGTAGACTAATCACCTCGTTTGTCTGGGATAATGCCCCTGGCCCACCACCAAAACAAAACCGTGAAGACATTTTTATTTTGCCCCCTAACTACGAAAGCTGGCTACACCCCTGTGCGTCTGCGTTGACATTTAGAAAAAAGTATATTTATTTCCTTCAAGTTGCCTAAAAGTGCGGAGCTGTTACAGTATAGTTACTGCTTCACGGGCACCCGGGGCATGGAAAATCAGCATTACTTCCAACATTGTCCATTCACTGCACTATAGTAGTGCACTACCCAGGTCTTCATCAATTTATGTAATTAACAATATCCTGCATTCTTATTATATATACATTATTTGCCAATAAATATGGCAACTATCATCAATGCTATTATTGCATCATGGACACACAGGACCTGGAAAGTCAACATTACTTCCAGTATTGTATCACTGTGATACTGCATATTAGGCCGTACAGTATAAAATAAATGTTTTGGTTCTCTTCCCCTCCCTCCTCAATTTTTGGGATTTGTCAGATTTTTTTTATGTAGATTTTTCAATTATTTTAGACTTTGGAATGATTTATGAATTTTTCATAGATATAAATAAGTTTATTAGAGAACAAGGACCACTTCCAAGTCTGTTTGTGGTACTCTAGGGGGTTTATCCCTCAAAATCTCACATTTGAAAAAAAAAGTGCCTCGTCGTTTCCTCGAGCACTGTTGAAAAAGACCGAAAACTACAGACAATGCTGATTTTACACTGAAAAAACAAACAAACAAACAAAAAACACCTCCCTCCCTCATCAATACATGAAAATCCTCTGGATGAGAACCAAAATATTAATTTTATACGGCCTTAATACTACATGGCGCTCTGCAGTGATATTTGAGTTAGCATTTTGTCTTGCTACACATTAGTGGAACCAATGTTTTTGGCAAATGATAAAACTAGAAACTATACTATGCCCCTTGCGCTTCGCACGAGGGGTTGAAAATCCTATGGGGTCAACATTTTAAATTTGTTCTGTCATCTTGTAATATAGCTCGAATTGTTTCTCTGTCTAGTCATATTACATTAGAATGTGTAGTTCAGGAATTAAAGAGCAAACTAGTCATAAAGAATAAATTAATTAGATAAATAAATAAATAAATAAATAAATAAATAAATAAATAAATGAATAAATAAATAAATAAATAAATAAATAAATAAATAAATAAATAAATAAATAAATAAATAAATAAATAAATAAATAAATAAACAAATCAACAACGATAATAACGATGATAATAATAGTATAAATGATAATAATAATAATAATAATAATAATAATAATAATAATAATAATAATGATAATAATAATAATAATAATAATAATAATAATAATAATAATAATATAATAACACTACTACTAATAATAATAATCTTACTATTTAGGGGAAATGGAACAACAACGGGTTGTATCTGATATGCAAATTTTGAATTAATTTTGAATTATTTTGCATCATTAATTAACATAATATTTAGCACGAACAATATTTTATCGAAGTCACAAGAATGAATATATAAATAAGATAAATATACATGAACAAATTAACAACGAACACTAATAATAATTACAATACTAGTACTAGGGGGCCTACTATAACACTAATAATTAATAATATTGATGATAATAATGAAAATTTAAATAAATAATAATAAAAACAATAATAACACTAATATAAATATAATAATAATAATATATGACGAAATATAATATAAGCATTCAACAAAATGTTGCAAATGATTCCACGTATGAAAATATCCAATCGACTGAACTTGATAAAGTAATAAGGACCGTTCACAAACACTTGTAAGGGGGGGGCTGATGCAAAAAAATTTTATCGCGAAAATTTTTCGGCCCCCCCCCCTTTACAGACCTTGAAAATTTCAGGGCCTTCCTTTTTCGACATGAAAATTATCGGTCAACCCCATAGAAAAGCATATAAATTCCATTTTCCCAGGAAAAATCGTGGTCATTTTTTTCAGGGCCCCCCTTATGAGGGTGAAAAAATTTCAGGGCCCCCCTTTTTGCATCAGGCCCCCCTTACAAGTGTTTGTGAACGGTCCCTAAGTCTCTGCTCTACCTTTATACCTATAAACCAAATTCCATTCTATTGTCAGAAACCACCGAGTTTGACTGACAATGGCAGTATATTAATGGTTGGTCGATCGTAAACTAGTGACCTCAGAACACAGCTAGTGAACAAAAGCATTATATTATTATTTCGATCAATTCTGCATTGTATTGTAAACGACGGCTTGCCATTGCCAACATTTACATGCATACACAAGAGCGTAATAGAACTGTGTAGTAACCAGTGATTTTTTAGCCTTTTTTAGAGTCGACTAGTACTGAAGAATGGCTGAGGAAGGCGTGTCAAACCCAGCATTTGATCCTGACGAAACTGTTGATAAAAAGAACGAAAAGAGTCGAAAAAATAAGACGAAAGAAAAGCACGGTGGAGAAGAACCAAGCAAAGCAAAACAAGAGGAGAAACCTAAAGTAATAACAGCGGCAGGTGGTGACGTCGAATCTGGTTATCGTCGTGTGGAACCTAGTGCACCAGTTGAGAAGAAGAGCAAAAGAGTACATTGTGTAGGATTAATCTGCATTCTTATATTACTGCTTATTGTTGGAATTGTCTTGCTGGCAGTGTTTTTATCGCAAGGTTCTAGTACAACAGGGTCTGCGACGATAACTTCGTCGCCAGTTACGATGGCCGGGATGCAGGGCTCTAGTACGACAGGGTCTGCGACGACGGTAACTCCGTCGTCAGCCGGGTCGACAGCTACCACGGCTACGACCAGAGCTACGACAGAGTCTGTAACTACCATGACTACGAACGTGTTTGAATAACTAAAATAAACTGATAGCATTTTTTAAACTTCAGTTTACTCTTCTCTAAGAGCATCTGAGTGCCTTGTTGTTGAACATGCATGTCTACGGAGGTTAGAAGCTCTTGAAAACTCAACTCAGCACAAAAATATTGTGCAAAAATAAACTTTGTTGACACTGTTTATGAAAATCTAAGACCGGAAGAAGAGAGGATTGGAATAATTTTAATGCTGTCAGACTCTTGGAAGCTTATGGAACTAACCCAACCCACCATTGTTTGAGACGAATTTTCCCGTCTTAACATACTTTTAACGCATTTTAATTTTTATGTAACCTCTATGCATCAATGAATCCGGGGAATGAATGTTTCGCAATGAATGACTCGCCCTCATCATGAAAACGGATTATTAATGATATGTAGGCCTACCACGGGCTGTATCTTGCATAATTGCTATCTGCAGTAGATAGCACTATTCGCCTTAAATACACCATGCACTGCACTGTGAGAAGGGAACTCTATAATCTGGTAGAATAATGCACTTGTAAAGTGTAATTATGTACGACAAGTGCATGACATAGTAGGCCTATTATAATTTGTAAAGGGTATTTGAAACGTAATTACTCAAAATGAACTTCAAGTTCAAAATGGAGCCATAACCATAACCATAAATGTCTTGGTTTTTAAATGTAAACGATGCAATATGTTTAATTGACCTCCCCGGTTCTCCGCAAAGTTTGAATAGTTAATATCCGCCTTGCTCTGAAATATTAAGATGACAATACTTACGTACTTTGCGGTTTGCTTTGCGCAATTTCCCAAAAAATGTTAATGTTGTAAAACTTTGTCTTGCCTGTTCAATTTTTCTAGGTATAGCTATTGACTTTTTTAATATCATTGGGCTGCCATGTTGCTTTACAGTTAGCCAGAAAATTGGCCTAATGCCTTTTGACTTAGTCCCTGTGTCCAATGTCAACACGAAAAATCAATTAGAATAAACTCAAAAAATACAAATAGGATAAAAAATATCATGGTCAAAGTACATTTTAGTTCTTTTCCTTTCATAATTAATACCAGTGTCGTACAATTTTTTCTTGCATTTTCAATTTCAGTGTCGTACAAATTTTCAATTTCCCTAAATACTTTTATGGATTAGTACATTTTTTTTTTTATTTGCTTCTTAAAAGAACGGTTATACATCTATCATGTACACGTTTTATGTACATGCAATATGTATATTTTTATAGTGAAATTAGGATGCAGTGTATTTGACTATTTGGAAACACGCATGTACAAAATATTTAACAGCCATATATTGCACTATGTGACATACGTTTAACGATTAACGGCATAGTGCAGTTTGTATTTATATACATGTAAAATTTTCATGCATCGCGTGTATGTTTGGAATTATAGCTGATAAAATAAATTGCTCATATCAATGCAAGTTCAACGACATTATTCCCAGGATTTTAAAATACACACTTGTATGTAAATAAATGTACATTAATATAATATACCATACACGACTGTGTAATACATGTCTTCTTAAGAAAAAATATTAAGTAGAACTTCAAATGGTTCTTGAGATGTCCTGTATATGTGGTACAGCTCAACTTACCGTACTTTACCTAACTAGACAGTCCATGCCAAAATTGTTACTACACCTTTACATTTCATCGAATCTCTTTTTGATGTCTGTCATTTTGAACATCACACTTGAAAGATGTATGCTATGTAGAAACTTTATTTTGCAATTTCATAATTTGCATATTATTAGCATATTTGCAAGAAAAAACATGAAAATCAATAAATACCTATATTTTTCACAATTTCAATATTTTATTAGAAATTAAGCATGTAGGCTGTTTGTTATGATTTGATGAATGAAGCTGTTAAAACAGATTTTGATATTTTTGCTTATTTTTCCTTTTTTGCCCCAAAATGTGTAAAAATCAACATTTTTGGATGACCTATATTTTCTTTGAATATTTATCAAATTTCTTAATTTAGGTATAATACAGTGCAGAAAAGATGTCAAAAAAATCTGTTAAAACAGATTTCCAATAAATTGTTCCATTTTCCATTTTGGGTTAAATACTCAATTTTCATGCGCGGGATATTTGAAACATAAAATGAAAACATGTCCATTGCACTTTTTCCTCGAGATGTACTATAATATCAAGGTTACGGATATATTATAATCCCTTCTTATCGTCACTGATCCATCAGATACCTATTGTTATGAATGATCAATGAAAAGGTTCAGAACTGGGCTACTAATGGTCTGTCAAGTATCTATAGTTATTTTCATGACTGTGTCAACTCAAAAATCATGCAAGGTCGAATGTAGGAAAAGTATGATCAGTTGAGCTGTGCCTTAAATGGTTCTACAAAGAACACTAAAGGGTTCTAGAAAGATCAGAAATAACCATTTCAATTTTCAAGAACCCTTTTCTTTATACTTACATATAGGACAGCCAAGACCTCATATTTCTAAGAGTGATATGTACATTAATATACACATTTGTATGAATGTTTGATGAATTGACCATTGATATAAATCTATTATAAAAATAAATGTTTTGTATATCAGGTATAGAAATCACCATTTTTTACGGCACAAACCGTAAAACTTTACGGTAATTTACCATAAACTGAATTACTATTTCTCTACAAATAGGCATTTAGTACCATGAGTACCGTTAATTTGATTAATGCGTTGGATCGTCCACATTTTTCAAATTAATTTTAAGATAAAATACTTGTTAAATCATCGTTTAACGGAAAACGGTTAACAATAGAACTGCCAGGTATTTTACTGTAAAATTTATGGAATATTTTTAACAATGTACATGGTGTAATGAAAATTAATATGCCTTCCGCAGTATGTTTGTGTTGTTAGATAGGCATACCACACTGTAAAAACAAGTGGTAATACATTAACAATATTTGAGCAACACTTTTTAACATGTAACATCGTTACTAATAAATAATGCCGTTAAAATGTTAACATTTAACACTTCTGTTATAATTTTAACATAAAAATTGTAAAATTTGTACGTGTATATCACTTACACACTGGTTTGAACGTGTTCACATGCTAAAATGTTAACACTTTCGTTAAACTTTGAATATGCCAAATGATAACATGTTAAAGCCATATTATAACATTTGCTGAGGAGAACGCCCTCAAAAAAATTTTAAATTCTGGTTTTTACACGATTGTAATGTACTACTTTAGTCAATAAAGATACTCTGCAAAAATCAAGACTTTAGGTGCTGTAGTTTTGTCAAAATCTGAGATTTTGAATATGGAACCGTCGTTTTATTATTACGATGGAAATATTAGTCGAACACGTATGCACAGTACGTACACGGCGTGCGGGATACACATACACACACACCCCGAGGATCGTACCGTATTACAACCGCGGGAGTAACATGTATGGGCGCTAGTAGTAAATTCCAATTTTCTATGCTTTACCTCACTTGTTCGGCTCAAAATTAAAAGGGGGCATATCTAACATTTTATGGAAAATAAATACTACTCTATTTTTACAGAAATGTTATAATATGGCTTTAACGGAACCATGTGTTAATAACGGTGTTACAAAAATGTATGTATTTATACTAAAGTGTTGGTCAATTAAAAAGTGGCACTTTCTTATTTTAGAGTTGGTGTGTGTTTCTGCTAAGTGATATTCTTTGTTTTCACTTAGTGTGAAGTATATTTTCTGGAGATCCCAAAATTTTTAGCTTGGTGTGAAATCATGTTATGTATAAGTGACTGTCATTTTCTGGGGGTCCCAAAATTAATTATAAATTTTTTTAAATTAGCGTATATGTGGGTCATGAAATTTTCCTTTTCAAATACAATTGAAAATGGTTAATCCAATGATGAGAGCTCTCCTCGTACAGCATCAAACTTGCGAGCTTCAGAAGATCTTGCAGCGCACCATTGTTGACGGCATTTGTTATTTTGTTGATGTGCGAAAGGGGAGTCATAAAAATGTTAAACTCCAGATAGGGGGTCACACAAACTTTCATGCAGAACCCTTAACCGTCGCTCAGGTTTATATTATGCTGTCACATTTTGAGGTTTGTTCTACCAGGAAAGCCATAATACTATAGTGCATAATGTGAGTGGCTTCAATTGGGGTTTCATTTTAATGTCCACTTAGAAACAAATCTGCCCCCCCCGACGGATTGACGCCCCTGTTAATGGGTATTGAAAGTTTGTATGAATGAACAACTTTTTGTAAAATGGTAACACATGATTTTCTTCTTGGATTCAGGGTCTATACATGTATGGTTAAATATTTTTATATTTTTGAAACAAATTTGGTAATGGGTAGAAATGGAAATAAGGGTAGGCCTAGATAAATATCTCAATTTTTCCATTACTATGTGTATATTTTGCACAACATTATAAATGCTGCTTATGTTTTGATACAAAATAAAACTTATGAAAAAAATTTAATATGCTTTCATATTGTGTTAATTGTTGTTACAATAAAGAGTTAAAAGCATTATAAAATTTAACCAAAAATAAAACCCGCGTGCTCAGTGGCGGCGCCAGGAAATTTTTTTTCGGGTGGGGGGGCAAAGTGAATTTCAGGTGGAAATTTACGTGATTTGGGGGGTTTCGCCTCAAAAGTGGGAGGGGGGCTAACTGGGGGGGCAAGAAAATATTTAGCGCCGCCACTGCGCGTGCTTAAAAACACTGTGGTGAAATACAAACGGGAAATTTGTATCATCCCCTCCAACGACTGACCCTAATCTTCTCTACTCTAATACTAATAACCCAGCAAACACAAAAACGTACAGCCTCAAACTTGTGAGCTTCAGAAGATCTTGCAGCGCACTATTGTTGACGGCATTTGTTATTTTGTTGATGTGCAAAAGGGGTGTCATACAAATGTTAAACTCCAGATAGGGGGTTACACAAATTGAGTAACTTCCACGCAGAACCCTTAATTAACCCCGGGAATTAACCGTCGCAGTTTAGTATGGCTTTATGCTGTCACATTTTGAGGTTTGTTCTACTAACCATAATAATAGTGTATAAATGTGCGTGGTTTCAATTGGGGTTTCATTTTAATGTCCACTTAAAAAAAAATCCCCCCTCCCCGCCCCTGATAATGGGTATATTGAAAGTTTATGAATGAACAATTTTTTTAAACGTTTTTCTGACAACCTTTTATAATCTTTTGCGAATGATGTCGAAAACGTTTTGTGTGTGCTGGGAAGCCACTATACCCGCATTAAGTAATTGCCAGTTGAAGTAAAAATATTGAATTTTCTACCCATCCGTATTAATTTTTGTAAAGTTTGTCAGGCAAAAGAGTGAAAAGAGAACATTTCACTCTAAAAGATTCCCGGGAAAGATTACCTCCAGTGATCATTCTAATTAGGCAGTTCAGTACTTTTTCCTACCAGAATCATACTTGGCACATTATGTTGCTTGGGTTTATCGGATAAAAAAAAGCCCACGGGCCACCTCGACTTTTTTTCCCTAAATCCAAGATGGCGCCCAAAATCACCACGTGTCCAAAAACAAAACAAACACAAAACCCAAAAACAAAACAATCAAAAACCAAAAAAACAAAAATAACATGTTCTGATACTATCATTATGTGCATCAAATGCACTATTTCGCCTAAAGTGTATCTAGATATTTAAGTAAAATATACAAACTGAGTAATTTCAGTCAATGTCTCATCACTTGATACTGAAATATCCAAAATGGCTGCCATTTACACTGTACAGGTTAAAAATCATATCATTGAAAAATGTTTTGACATCTTTAGGCTATGTGAAGTAAATGCCACCATGAAGTTAATGTGTATATTTGCTTATACATTTCAGGCAACAATGGTAGCATTCATTTCACATAAAGATGTCAAAGCATTATTTTTTCAATGATTTTTAACCTGAACATTGTAAATGGCGGCCATTTTGAATATTTCAAGGTCAAGTGATGAGACATTGACCGAAGTTAATATGTTTTGCTTTTACATGGTAGGCGAAAATGGTGGCATTTACTTCACATAAAGATGTCAAAGCATTATATTTCAATGATTTTAACAGTGCAAATGGCAGCCATTTTGAATATTTCAAAGTCAAGTGATGAGACATTGATTGAAATTAATCAATTTGTATATTTTGTTTATATCTGGATACATTTTAGGCGAAATGGCGGCATTTGATTTACATAAAGTTGTCAAAACATGTTAGTTTAATATTTTTGTATACGTGGAGATTTTGGGCGCTATCATTGGACATAGGAAAAAAAAAAATCAAGGTGGCCCGTGATTTGTTTTTTTTAAAATCCTATATACAACATATAGGGAAAAGCGTTAGTTTTTTCCTCGGATGGGCCTGCCTAAATGGGGGGGTGAAATGACAAGAGAAACTGATTTCACTTTGGAAAGAGTGAAGAAGTAGTGCAATTCACAAAAGATATTTTTCACTCCGTTGGCGTGATTGTAGTCATTGACTACATTTTACATGTAGAGAGTAATAATACCCAGCCCGAAAATCAAGGCCCTATTCGCCACTTGCACGGTTCCGCCATTATGCACTATATGCGGGGAGAGCCTCGAACTGGCAGCATACATGAAAGGGAGAATTACGTAACCTTACACAGAATGTTATATGACTGGTTCAATTCCCATTCATGTATGCTGCCAGTTCGAGGCTCTCCCCGCACATAGTGCATAATGGCGGAACCGTGCAAGTGGCGAATAGTTACGAATTTTTAAACTTTTTATGACTGCACAAATTGCATGGAAGACATTATTTTCATACTGAGGTCTACATTTTTTTCATTGACTCAATTTAATTGTCTACATGTAGGTCAACATGACGATACCTACTGAATTCATACACGGTTCATTTGATCATAAATGATGAATGCATACAACGGAGATATTCGTAACATAAACCAGTACCCATGAAGTTTGTACACACACATGATAATTATAATAGGCCCCCCCTAATAATAATAATTTAAAAAAATACATATATAACGGACCATTCCCTGTCAGCAATGGACATTTTATTTGCAGTGAAATACAGATATGTCTATAAGATATAAGGGTGTGGTCTAATTTTACAGATAACAGATTTTGAAATGGCTGGTTTATTTAGTCGGATTCAAAAGAATCTGTCATTAGGGACGTAGCCATGCAGCTTTTGAGAAAATACGAAAAACAATTTCCCGGTTGCATCATTTTGACCAGGCATTATTGGAGGGATATGTATCATACATATACCGTTTTTCTTAGAGACTGTACATGTAGAGTCTTCAAGCTTCCAAAAATGGCTTCATGTGGACATTGTGAGCGCGTAGCGCGAAAAACATGGTATTTTTTGGCCCATGATCGGGGTGAATTTGGGTGTGAAACCGGAGCTCCCTGCCCCCTTTCTTTTCCTTGCCTTCCCGATTTTCTCTTTCAATTTTTGTCAGGAGGGGCGCTCGCTCTTCGCTTTCATCTTTTTGTCAGGGGCACTCTGCCTCCCCCCCACCCCACCCACACACACCCACACTGGTATGCTATGTACTGCATGGCACTATTCAACTCAACAGGCGGCATATGAAGCGCGACCGTGACGTACGAGGCTGGCGAAGATACAGGGCTGACAGCCCCATTCAAAATACACGGTTAGCAATTACAAATGGAAAATTAACATACTTGCAGTGGGGTACTTTGCAGAACTCCGACGGTTTTAGAGTAAGATAATTTTGCTTTGACACCACATAACAAATTTAGAATTGTTTGGCAGTGAAGATTTCATGAATATGTGTTAATCCAATGGCGACCTTAAAATGGGCGATATCGCTTCCATCACCGCCTGAACTCAACTTCATTTTAGGAGCGCCATCATGTTTTCTAATTATTTAGAACTCTAATGAGGATGGCGCTATATAGAAATAAATACGGTAGTTGGCACTCTCTGACAATATCTTGGAACTCTTCATTGCCGCTCTGAGAGTTCATAGTCTTAGTATAACAATGTTTGATGAGAAGTTCAAACCTTCCCCTTCCCTCCCCAATTTCCCCTCAATCAATGTTGGGGGAACCGTGGAGAGCCAATGGGATAAGAGCTTTCATCAACATTGAACTGGAGGAGAGCCCGGGGGGGGGGGGGGAGGGGGGGCGATTTACATTTTAGTATGCCAGAGTGTGCCCCCGAGTGTGCCAACATTCATTTCCTTGATTGTCTGAGGCGAATGCAAAATATTTCATATAAATTTCGATTTTGTCTCATAACTCAAAAACGGAATGATGTAAGGAATGGAAGCTCATAGCTTCATATTTCACACGATTTGAGAGTAGATTATATGCCTTATAAGCTCCTATATGAATTATAATAAAGTTGCAGATAAAGAAATTGGTTTAATAGGGAGTGGTCACTGAAAGCCTCCCCCTATGCTAAATTACACACATTTATGTGTCTAAATTACACATTTTGCATATTTTATTGCGATGATATGTTTCCAATTCTATCAAATAGTACGATATTCACTCAATTTAGGGTAGGTAAATCAAGAAAGGAATAGTTGGCACGCTTTGACAATATCTTGGAACTCTTCGTTGCCGCTCTGAGAGTTCAGTGAAATTAGTATAACAATGTTTGATGAGAAGTTAAAACCTTCCCCTTTCCCTCTACATTCCCCCATGATTTACATTTAGTATACCAGAGTGTGCCAACATTGGTTTCCTTGATTGCAGCTTCATGATGAATAAAAAAGTATGTCCTGTCGAAACTAACGCAAATGAGCCAAAAGCCAACCAAACAAAGCACACCCTACACGCCAACCGGTAACAATATATAGAATTATATAGTTAAGTTATTCCTCCTGTTTTAGAGAACGCTCCCATTTACCCATCTAGCGGGGACCCGCGCGAACGGGTGTCAGTGTGAACAAAAATCGATATGAATTATACTACTTACGTTGTTTTCAAACTGTTATCCGACTCGCCTTAAGGTGAGGGAATATCTATTGATAGTTTGATCAGCTCATAATCGGCGGAAATTGTTAGTCTTTTACCTATTACGCCACAAAGTACGTTGACCCATGTTAGGAGTGATATAGTCCCGGGATATAGTTGACATATCTGGCTGGTCTATATATATGTGCGTGTTAAAGAAAATATACAACGCATAGGACTTGAATGAATAATTTGTGATATTACTGGCGAAATGTCACAAGACAATGATCGAAATAAAATATATAGATATTAATCCGCGAGGTTATAAGGCCCGCCTATTACGAGCTGATCAAACTATAAGTGAACCACAACTCATACAACTTACAGATACATGTAGTATATACCGATACATATAAATTTCAAGTGATTACGCGGACATCCAAATTCAACATCAGAGATCTACTGGATATGCTTAAAAGAATTCAATTGCAGCTTATTTTAATAAATGAGCATTGTGCATACATTATGTAACACGATCTGGTCCTTGGAGACCAAAGGAGGCATTTTGAAAAATAATTTTGATTTTTGAAATTCGCAATGTAATACACATTTTATGGCAAATCATTAAAAATTGATATTTTGATATTTAACAGTACTCGAAGTAAACTTTATAAATCTGATGATTTATACTTGAAGTGTATGTAGGTGGGATGAAAAGCCGACGATCAATTGAAAATTTTGACCTTTTGTATTGGAGATATGGATTTTTTTCCCCAAAACACCAAAAAAAAAAAGGTCTTTTTGGAGAAAAAATCTTCAATACCTTCAATATGAAAGGTCAAAATTTTCAATTGATGGTCGGCTTTTCCTCCCAGCTACATACACTTTAAGAATATATCATTAGATTTATAAAATTTACTGTTATATATCAAAAATGTGAAAAATATCAAATTTTAATAATTTGACATAAAATTTGTATTATATCGTGAATTTCAAAAATTAAAATTATTTGATATCAGAAAGACATTCTTCGTATTCAGAATGCAATTCGATATGTCTGATGTGCTCTCATGTCCCACAAAAATACTGTCGAAACGCTCATTCCAGATCCCTTAAAGCAGACCAATTGAAAACGGGATTAACTTTTTTGGATTCTTGCTATGCTTTTCAGCCCCTTAGCTTTTAGGGTCAAAAATGATTTAACCCCTAATAGAGTCAGTTGAAAAATAACCCTATTAGTGTCAAAAAATGACTATATCCAGGGTCATGATTACAAAATTACCCCTAACGTGGTTGAAATGACTACATTCAGGGGTCCCGGTTTGAAAATGACCCCAGAACGTGGGTCGAAAAATGACTATATTTGGGGTCATTTAAATATGACCCTTTTAGGGGTCAATTTAATATGATGTCAACAACTGAAAATTACCCCGACAGCGGTTGGAATAGGGTTAAATAAAATTGACCCCGTAAAAGGGTTGATAGTTTGACCCCGTCGTTTTAAGTGTGTAAAAAGTCTACAACTACTATACTATAACAGTATCACCGGCACAGGATCACCGGATTCGAGCATTTGTCGAGTGGGCAAAGATATGTCCTTTGTGTCTATCAACTTGCGATTAAACATATTTCGAATTCATCTCTAAAAAGAAAAGATTGACTTTTAATCTTTGGTTTTTAAGATTGTTCCCTCATCACATTCTTTCAGATTAAAAGGCTATATTTTGTTTTTAGAGAATATTATGGTACATAGATTTTAATGGCAATCTCTTCAATTATGCTTTGGGATGTTCTCCCGTTATCTAGAATTAATTCTGCTACACACTTAAAACTACGGGGTCAAAAAATGACCCAAACGGGGTCATTTTTGACCCCAGCATAGTTATCAACTAAACACCATACCACTAACGGGGTCATTTTGACCCAATTGGTCGGGGTCATTGCAATGACTACGTATTTGGGTCAAATAGTAACCCCATTGGGGTCAAAATATTACCACATTTCGGGGTCAAATGAAATGACCCCTTCAAAAGGGTTGCCTTATTGGGTTACTTAATGACCTCATTTCGGGGTCAAATGAAATGACCCATTTGAAAGGGTTGTTTTATGGGGTTACTCAATAACCACATTTAGGGGTTGTTTGGATTTTTTTAGTAGGCCTATGGTCATGCTGGTCCCACCAGGACATAAGTGTGTTTCTGCACAGAGAAAGCATTACATAAACAGCAAACTGCAAACTGCAAAATGCATCTGTGTATCACACTCACACACAGTCAGTCATCGCCTATGACAGTTCACGTATTATAAGCTTACATGATATAAGCTTATAACAACTGCAGCCAAGACACCAGCCACGACCAGCCACGACAGTATGAAAACTGAATGAATCTGCGTGCATAGACAAGGGTCTATATGCATCCTTGCAGTCTCACTTTTCAACTAACTTTTCATATTCCATCATGCAGACAAGCACACACGACAATCCGCTGAGCTGCACAATCAGAACAAATATGGCGCTGATGTGACCACGTGGTGGGAAGCCGATGCACACCGTGTGTGCAAATAGTTCCGAAATGCAAGTCATTATAAAGTTGACAAATTGGGTAACTTCGGTCAAAAAATTAGTTTTATTTATTAATCAACAAACATTAATTGCAGCTCATGTTTAAACTCATTTATGAATTGAGATTTTCAAAGCGGAAGATTGAAACTGATATCAATGCGCGACGGTATCGGCAAAATGACCACTAAGTTTTTGACCACGTTCGTCGTGGCTAAAATGACCTCGTAAATGTGGTCAAATTAAAACAGTACAACCCCCTTGAAGGGTCAAAACAACCCCAAACGTGGTCAATTCAAAATGACCACGGAAAATATAACCCCGTAGTTTTTAGTGTGTATGTATTAAAAATATATGTGCTGTAAATTGCCGGCAGCAACAAATTTGCCAGCCTTTTCCGTAACTTTCACAATAATAAACGCACATAATATGAAATATTTTTTCACTGGCATATTACGTTAGTTTTGTAAGAGATATTTTATGGAATAATCATAATGTATCATGGTTCTGGTTACGGCAACTTATAGTGGCGAAATTTTTCGTAAAATTACAACACGTGTTTTTTACAATGGAAAGACTATTGAGGCTTATCCATTTATGTTAAAAATGTATAATCATATTTTACCGTTACATTTTATTTTACATGTACAAAGAAAATTTTGTTTTCCTGTTCTACCAGAGAAGATGGGGTTTCTCCCCGGGTTTTCTCATCTTCTCTGGTTCTACCCCATTCTTATATAATGTTATCATAGTATTGTCAGCTGCAACAGAGCCGAAATAAGTACTGTTCAGTCATAGTCATAAGTACTGTTCACCAGTCCTTGTCGTTCTTTTTTTACATGGCGTACATTCCATTCCCATAATAAAGTTTCCATCACCAATTTCAAAATTCCCAAATTTAGGTAATCCATTCTTCACGCACTTGACCTGAACCGGATTAAGAGTTCTAACCGGTTTAATCACTAATACAGTGTTTTCCATTGTCAACTTGTAATACTATCACTATCAATTGTCCCACAGTGATTTGTCATTTGGTGATAATCCTTCGTTTTTTCTCCAAAGTGCCTTTCGGTTTTGGAACCATTTCTGTAAAAGAAAAGAAAGAGAACGAAATATTAACGTTTATACCAATAATTATTCTCAGAGTCATGGGATTATTTGTAAATTCATTTTATTAACCCAAACAGCTTAAAATTAGTATGTTCGAGTAATTACAGAAATACATTAGCTAACAATTAAACAAGAGCAACAAAACTAAATATCAATTTGAAGTTGTTTTGTTACGAAAATTAAAGCAATGTATATGGCAAAATTATAACAACAACCACCATAAAATAAAGCGGTCATAAAATAAAGCGGTCACTGGCATATTACGTTAGTTTTGTAAGATATATTTTATGGAATAATCATAATGTATCATGGTTCTGGTTACGGCAACTTATAGGGGCGAAAATTTTCGTAAAAATACAACACGTGTTTTTTACAATGGACCCTGGGAACCAAGGGAGAACAGTGTGCCAGTGCATTGATTGGTCACCCCAGGTTAAATAATTAATAAATAAATAAATAAATAAATAAATAAATAAATAATAAATAAAAAAGTAAATAAATAAATAAATAAATAAATAAATAAATAAATAAATAAATAAATAAATAAATAAATAAATAAATAAATAAATAAATAAATAAATAAATAAATAAATAAATAAATAAATAAATAAATAAATAAATAAATAAATAAATAAATAAATAAATAAATAAATAAATAAATAAATAAATAAAGTAGCGATGAAGACAAGTGACAAACAATAATATGTCTAGGCATCTAGATATGGTAATTTGCATATAAAAATATGTCCAACGTGCTAAAATTTATTTCTCCAGAGCAAACTATGGTAATAAAGCGTATGACGGAGGAAATAAAAGCACAGATACATCCTTTAGTTTTTCAGTTAAAAGGACTGATATGACTGCAATTAGTGTAGACCGTTGATATACAGATGTCGTTCCGCGTATTAGAAATACTATCCCCATCTACCATGTTGATTACGATAATATTGTTCGTCAGTAGAAGCTACAAAAACAGATGGTTATAAGTTTAGATTCTGTGTCAGGTATTGAGACTAATGTAGGCTATACATAGCCTGTATACAGCATGTACCGTACATATCAGGAACATTACTGGGCTATACATGTAGAGCATAATTATCCCGGGGGTGCCAGTTGAACCGTCAATGAAGTCATCACCGACCAAAATTTCGCGGTAAAAGGGTATCTTTTAAGCATAGGCCACGTCCCGCGCGGGACGCGAAAAGGGTCTCAATTTTGGTGTTTTCTGGAAAAAAGGGTACCTTTTTTACAATAGATAGGCTATGTCGGCGTTTTGGGTTCATGAAAAATCAAAGTCCAGCATTTGACGATGCATTTCTCACACCAACTAAGTCATGACATGGTGAAATAAATATTACATTTTACATGAATCTGTATTAATTTATTGGATAATTTATGACCTTAGAAAGTGCAGACAGTGTGCCTGCAATGAAATTCCTGGGTGAAATTGATCGAAATATCCAAGGTCAGTGATATGGGTACCTTTGTTTGCACCATGGCTGTGGTCAGTGATTTGGGTATCCTTTTTTCATAGCAGGTCAGTGGTAAGGGTTACCTTTCAGCCCTTGGGCATGTCAGTGTTTTGGGTGAAAAATAAAAGTGTCTGGTCAGTGATGACAACATGCAATGGTATATGAGTGGCACCCCCGGGATAATTATTAAACATGCAACCATACTCATGTGTGCATGATGACCATGAACATGAAATTGTCCATGGTTAACCCGGGGGGGGGGGGATCACTCACATAACAAAGTGGTATGCATGCTCGTCCCAGCCCCTCAAAAATGGACACTAAATGGCGTAATCAGTGTGGAAAAATTTCACCCTTATTGGCGTAAGGCTCTGTAAATCGTACCCCTAAAATATGGCGCAATTCGGCATAAGAAACTAAAATGGACCCCTAAGTGGCGTAAATTCTAAAACAAACTCACTGAAGTTGAAAAAATATACCCTAAACGTCGAAACTTTACCTGAGAAGCACCCTTTTTTCTAAAAACGTCGACGACGCGACGCCACAATGCCAAAAATCAACCCTTTTTCGACGATTTTGGGGACGAGCATGCGTACCACTTTGGTATGCGAGTGACCCCCCCCCCCGGGATGGTTAAACCATGGAAATAAGGGACCGATCGTTATTTACGGCAGGGGGGAATGGGTGTTTTGGCAAAAATATCGAAAAAAATTTCGCGTTCCCCCTCGCGTCCACTCAAAATTTTCGCGTTCCCCTTGTTTTCCCAATTTTGTCCATTTAAAATTTAACAATCCTCCTCCTGGTTCAACTAAAATTTCAGGTTCCCCCTCAAGACCACAAAAAATTTCGTGTTCCCCTAAATTTACCCATTCCCCCCTGCCATAAATAACGATCGCTCCCTAATAGATAAGAAAGAGAACATCGATCAGATTTCAAACATCCACAAACATTGCCGACCTTTGTTGCCCAAACAATGGAAATAGTAGATTCCATGGTTAAACAGAATAATAATGTGCCTAAATTAAGCGCGCTTCAGACTCCATATTGTACGTACAATATTGTATGTACAATACTTTTCGTGACGTCAAAAAGTATTACACGTGCAATAAATAGTATGTACCGGGAAAATATATATTGTGCTACAATCATTGGTTGCTTAATTGATACGTAGTTGCCAAATTTCTAAGAGTGGTAAATTTAGTGAGTGTTCGTGCGCGGAATGATGAACATCTTTTCATGTCTTTTTGTATGCAACTGTACTTAATATTAAAAGGCCTATTAATACTAACGATATTAATAATATTAAAATTGTAATAATAATATAAATGGCACATTCAGTTCTTATTTATTTATTTATTTATTTATAGATTTATTTATTTAGGCCTATTTGTTTATTTATTTATTTGTTTATTTATTTATTTATTTATTGATTGATTGATTGATTACTGATTGATTAATTGATTTAGCGATTCATTTATACTGACATTTAGTCATATATTGATTTAGTCAGTTTCTTAAGTATTATTTGTAGGCCTATGTATTTATTCTGGTTTTGATTTGATTGATACTGATATTTTCATTGTTTTTTAAAGTTTTGGCATATAACATTATACATTATAACACGTTGTGTTATGAATTTGCAACAGCTTTTTACATGTTGATATCGTTGAGGCATGTTATGATGGTGTATGTTATAGACCTACTTATACATCCATAAACGTGTTAATGTGAAACGAGATTACTTGAAATATATATTTCAGAGTTGAAAGAGTTTCAAATATACGAACATAATTCTGAAATATGTCTCTCTGATTGGTTGATGGTCAAGAGGATTACGGCATCCTCAAAGCCTCTTGCTGTAATTCTCTAATCGATATCTATTATAGGACCGATCTTCTGAAATCCATACAACCGTGTCAAATGAAATAGTCTCGAATCATAATTTGTGCACGATACAACGTTGATACGTCAGATTTCGGAATTTTATTAAAAATAGGCATCAATCACATTGAACAGGTTGAATGCTGGCAAAAGTAGATAAAATAACTATGGGTCGAATTTACATTAATCAGTGTCCTGGGGCCAGGATAACATTTAGGACTCCTTCGAATTCTAAAACAATACTTCGCCAAATGTCCTTGCTTTCATTTTCTCATTTAATTTGTTTTAATTTTAATTAATTTCTTTATCCACTGGCTCTCTGGTAAATCCGGTATTGCCAAATATTTCTTGTCCATTACCCGTGTTAATCTATTTATTTATTAAAATGAACCATCTATTAAATTCCTATAATACAATGTATAGGCCTAGTGTATTTGATAACAAATTTGTTTTTATTTTTGATTGGAATTTGGGTTCCACTTCCATTACACGATTTCATAATAAGATATGTTTGGGCATGGCGGAATTAGTATATGATTAAAAATAGACATACTCTTAGGCCCCTTTTTTAATGTTTGTAGGCCTACATTATTGATATCAATATTTATGTACAAAATGCAAAAGAATGTATATATATTTGATTGTTTTGTAAACATTAAATTTGATGTTTACTCATAATTATGTCTGGAAAGTCAGGGAAAAACTAAGGAGTATCGGTATTTAGTTTCCTGGGAAAGTGGATCAGATGAGCAGTGAGTAAAAACATTTGCCCTAAATCTTTATTTGATTTTTATTGTTTTATGAATTTATTAGGCTACTGGTAAAGTGCAGAAAGAACCTCCAAACGCACTCTAGGATTTTTCATCAGCAGCAGTAGAAATTTCTCTTGCATAGATTTTCTGGTGACCTCGCTTGGATTTAGCAAACAATGAACCGTCAGGGTTATAGCGCGTTATTTAATCTGATTCAACTCGTCGTGGCACGTATATTTATTGCACGTGTAATACTTTTTGACGTCACGAAAAGTATTGTACATACAATATTGTACGTACAATACGGAGTCTGAAGCTAGCCTTACGCGCAAAAGAAAGACAGTATAAAATTATGTTTGAATGGTGCACGTCATTTCAAAAGTGAAATCAGCGTTCGCTTTCCATATCCTGGATGACCAACAAGAGTATACCAACAACTATTTTATTCAGTTTCACAGCAGTAGTGCATAGCCTAATTGGTGTGCGTGCGTGCGGTGGCACTGAGGGTGCGTATGGTGTGTGTTCGTTTGTTTTTAAAACGGACGCTCCGTGTGGAGACATACTTGGGTCCTGATGGGACCAAGCTCAAACAAAATGCTCAAGCTAGGAAAAAAGCCAAATAACTGCAACGATTATCGACTTGGAACAAAATGAATGTTTTAAGGTGTGCGTAAATAAGACACATATTCACGAACAAGAAATCCATTGATATTATCAACGTACTGATATAAATCACCCGATATATCAATGACTCACATCAAGACATTGACTGTAATGATAATCAAACTGAAACTAAATATAGGCCTACTATGACAGACTGTATGCCGTTCTCAATTGCATCCTAGCCTTGTTATTGTCTTATCTGCCACATGTGTACACGAAAACATGTATTGGTAATATATATGTTTGTGTGGTAAACCTATCACTGCTATAAATATCGTAACATACAGACTGATTCAATAAAAGAAGTTTAACATTGTTTTTGAAAATAGGAAATACATTTGTTGCAATCCTATACTCCGAGTTAAAATTAACTCTTTTAGAGTGTTTTTCACTCTTTTTTGAGTGGTTTTAAAGTTAAAAAACACTTTTTTTAGTGGTCTTATAACATGTGTGAATCACTCTTTTGGGGAGTGAGTTTTTCACTCTTTTACATTTAGAGAATATTGTTTTCTCTCGGTTCTCTCTTTAAAAATAAGTGTATTGAATAGTTCTTTAGGCAAGTCCCATGTTTGACGATTGTTAACCATTATCCATTGCTTTACTGCGTGGAACCAATGTGGTCACATGCACACCCTCTTTATACATTATTATGTTTTGATGAATCCATGTGTGTGAAAATATTGGATCCAAAACATAATAATGATAAAATATACGCCTAATAAATATTGGTCTCGCTATGAGTTTTAAAATATTTTAAAACTCATAGCGAGACCAATAAATATGGATGGGCTCAATCGATCCAATATTATATAAAAATACTTATTATATACCCACCAAATATCATGAATATGGAGGTTAGTAAAAATGAATTTTTGATACCGGCTATGAAATACGTAATTGATGGTTCTGAAAAAAAAGATAAAAGATCTTCTTTTAACGTACCAAAATGTAGACATATATGAATTAATGACAAAGTGAATCTTCCACTATACAAACACTTATTTCTGAGACTATTTGTATAGGCCTACCTATACCCACATCTCAACACTGTGTTCATTAGTAAGTATGTATGGCTTGGCTGATGCACACGAGCAAACTCATATCTAGTCAATCATTCTCCCAATCAGAGAGGTAGTATTTGACATAACATCACCGAGATGATCAGTTGTTGATGATGGCTATGATCAACCTCACTTGAGAATATGTGCTTACTTTCAAAATAACTGCCAATCACAAATGAAAACTTCTTGTGAAAAAAGTTTTAAGCATGATGAAGAAATATCAGATTTTTTTTTATACCAGAGCTGTCATCATGGTATCTTGCCGATCCATTTTCTTATGTTGTGAGTCAAGACCATAGCTGTCTGCATGGCATAATTATGACTTGTTGACTCAATGTTATATAAAGCCTAATGTTATTTAAGGTTTAGGTATAATAGGTAAAATATTTGACCCAGGGAAGGTGAGAATATTTGACCATTGATGTGTTAAAGGACAACTTTACACTCAAAATGAAATGGTTTTTAAACATCTGAAGCGTTTTGTACTTATGGGTATAAAATGCGAGCAGTCACCAAAGTACATAATGAAATGACAAAAACATTTACCCTTAAACACATATTGTAGGTGGCCTCACAAAATTACCGTTAATGCTGGTTTCCTCTCTCGCTCTCTCTCTCTCCCTCCCTCATATAGCCTTCTTGATGCTTCTTGATCATGTTGATAGAATGACAAAACACAATACTTTTTTCATCGTTTTAAAATAATCTGTTGTTTTCAAAATATTTTCCCTTTTCTTCGTTTTAAAATAATCTATTGTTTTCAAAGTATAGTTTCATTTTTCATCGTTTTCAAATAATCTATTGTTTTCAAAGTAGTACACCTGTACGCTGCTCTAATAAAGATATAGTAAAGCTAGTGTGATGACATGTTTGTTTTTCATCACAGGATTGTACATGTGTAGCATTCACACCAGACATTTTTTCTTTCAGATGTATATGGCAGATCAGCTTTAGAAATAAAAACAAAGTTACTTGGGGGTGGGCATAGAGAAAGCGCAATTAGATCGCCCACCCGGGACGCGATTGGGCGATCAGCTGTTACTTATCGCCCTTTAATTAAAGGAGCTTCAATGAGTTTTTACTTGAATTCAACTTTTATCATTCAAAAGCCCAGAGCATGCAAAGTATCATGTTTATTATTTTTTGTAATCAGTGGGCCCTCATTGGCCCGTACGAAATCATATTACAAACATTTTGTTGGTGACCCCACAAAACTTTTAATGCTTTAATCTTTCAAGTGATATCCTTATTATTCTGTTAAATAACTGATGCAGTTTAAAGGAAATGTAGTGACAGTTCAGATGCTTGTGATGCAGTTGTATATAGCTCATCATTTTTATGGGAGCCGTGCAGCGCTTAGCCTTTTAGGTATAGTGCCTACATGTTACAGTGATATTGTTAAATGAGCATATTTTTGTAGCCGTGACATTCATTTTATATAATTCAATATCACAACCATATTATTTACAATTATAGAACCCTCTGACCTTTCTACAACCATTTAAACCAAGGAGGTTGAAACTTTCGGCTTAGGCTATCAGTTTAGCTGCTTGTAAGATTGTCGTCCATGTACACTATAGCAATTTGATTAGAACACTTAATTTTGTTTTCAAAATTCAATTCAGTTTAATTTGCAAAGTGCCGATACGGCATATGAAATCTTGTATTTCCGTATTAATATTGCAGTACTGCATGAGGATAGACGCTCTGTGTTAGATTCCTAAAAATTAATTAAATCAAATAAATAATAAACCCGTATCAATGTAAAAGTCATTACAATATAATGTAAATATACATTTAAATTTTAGTTGAACTCAAAATTTGCACTTTGCATGATTGTCCTGACCCCGTTTGGTTAATATCAGTCCAAGCGCAATACACTTGCTTCCGGGAAGGATCAGACACTTTTAGGTCACTTTGTTTCCAGTATGTGCAGGGAGGAGGTCATGTTTGGCATATCGGTCTCTATGCGCGTCTCAAGGATTGTGCTATCTACTGTAGATAGCAAAGCAATAATATTCACTGATGTTCGCATTCGGTGCATCGGGAAGCAATTGTCATTTTGTCTTTCTGATTTATTACATCTATATAATGATACAAACACACGGGTATAATTTGCTACTGCGGGTCACCCAGTCACACATATGGAATTATGTCGTGGCATACTCTGTTGTTAATCAATTTATCATTTCGCAATGAGAGAGTAATAAAACATGTTATAGGCCAATTATCATAGTCAATGACCGCTGAGATGTACTAACGAGCTTGAATACTACAAGCCCTTGGACATGATAGACGTGACATGAAAGCAATGATATAGAGAGATTTATTTATTTATATACCGTATTATATTGAGAGGGCGAGAGAATGAAAGGAATTACCTTGGGAGGAAGGGGGCGAGGGAGGAACCAAACAAACACGAACATGTTTTTAAAAAGTCGTAAACGTGGTATATAGCTGTTTTCGTTTTGGCCACTGTTTAAAGGACAAAAAATGTGTGTTATATGTGTCGTGAATTGGGGTACCCAATGATGGTGTTGTTTTATCTTGAAGTAAAAATGACTTATTTGTAATATTAATACAGTCTGTATCAGAGCTATCAAATTTGCATTCATTTTAAAGCCCATATGGAACATGCAGAAAGTGCTCTTTTATTTGACACCAATATTAATATTCCGAGATTTTAATTTAAAAAGTTGCAAGTGATTCAGTGAACGAAGCGCATGGTGGTGAAATATGGATACGGACATTGGGATATGGTTCGTATGTAAAATATTTGCAAAATGTCATTGTAAAATATCTTTTGGTAAATATTTTGCAAAAGACTTTTTCAACATGTATTAGAATGCTTTGCAGCAATGTCTTAATGTTTTTAAAATGTTTTATACTCTTTAACCCGACATGATGTCTGTAAACTTCCCTTTTTTGTTTGTTGTGAAGGAAACCATGAAGATATGGATGAAGACTAATGCGGCCCATACACGATCAAAATATTTATATAATTTTGAATGGCTTTGAGTGTGATACAAGAATATATTGCACGAGATAGAAAAATATTGCACGAGTCGAAGACGAGTGCAATATTTTCTATCGAGTGCAATATATTCTTGTATCACACGAAAATAAGCCATTCAATATTATTATTATTTATTTTTATTTTTTTGAAGTTTTTTATTCCCTGTTCTTGGAACTGGTGGAGGGAGAAAAAACATACACAATGGGCCACCAGTTCCCAACGATCATGAATTAAAACATAATATTATAGTCAAAATTTTTAAGAACAAGTACAAAGGACAATCACAAAAGAGACAAAGACGATGGACAAAACACTCACTCTTACAAACAAAACACAAGCACCAGTCTTGTGTCAAACAAGTGCACACATTACTTGGTTACACCCATCTTGATCCTGCCATAATCAGTTTGAAAATAATTGAAGAAAGGGACAACAATTTAAGATGCTTCAAGATCAATGGTCTATTTTTTGAAATGGAGCCGCAGTTTACCTTTACTTTCAGCAATTTTATACTCAATTTTCTGCTTCAATTTGACCATATTCAGAAAAGCATTGAAACTAAGGTTAGTCTGTTTAAATCTGCACTTATGAATGTAAAATTTAAGGCACAGAAAAAGGAAATTAATACACAGGTCATGTTCTGAGGTATCCCTGATACCAAACATTTTATCTAATTTGGAAAATGTAAAAGAATCCCCAGTGACACTGTTGATATAAAAACATAGTTCATCCCACATGGGAGACACATTCTTGCATTCACAAAATAAATGCAAAATTGTTTCGGGCAATTCATTACAAAAGTAACAATTGGGTGAATCCACCCTACCAATTCTGTGAAGAAAATTATTTGTACAAATTGCCCTATGAAAACTTTAAAATAAAAAGATCGTAACTGGGTTTCAATAGTACATTTAAAATTGCTACTATGCACACAGTTCCATTCAATTTCATCAAACACATCGAGACAATCAACCCATTTGTTTTCAGCTTCAACAGTGGCTTGGTTCCTAAGAGTTGAGTAGGCATGTTTTGAAACCTTCTCTGCATCTAAAAGCGAAGCAGAAATAGTATCAAAAATGTTTTCTTGAATGTTCTTAGGGTTCTGGAACCAATCCAAATAAATCCCATTCATTAAATAATTGCATTTTCTCCTGTCTTTAATGGAAATATCAAATTCTAAAACCAAATCTTCAAAGGTTTTAACTAAATTGTGACCCATATAAAGATCTGAAATGCAATGGATCCCTTTTTCATCCCAAGTAGGGTAAAAGAAAAACTTTTTGTTTTTAACCGAACATCTTTATTCCACCAAATTGGGTCCTGGAGATGGAAATCAGACCAGTTTAATTTTCCTTCATCTTGCATTTGTATAAATACCATAATTTGATAGTCTCAATTAGCTGACAATTTGACAGGGTATTTAAAACACAATCTGGAGCATCTGTCTTCAACAAGACAGTATAATCTGGATAAAAAGAAGATAAAACAGAAAGTTCAAGGGGTTTCCAAAAACTAGAATAATTAGGATCAAGCAGCTGCTTAACCCACACAAATTTTTGAGCCTGTGAGAACACAAAAAGGTCAATCATCCGAAGACCACCATTATCATAATCATTACACATGACCGGGCACATGACATCCCTCTTAACTCTGTCATTCCCTCCATTCCAAATGAATTTATAAAACATACTATTCAGTTTCTTGAAAAAACTTTTTGGAATGTTTATACAAAGAACAGAAAAGAGATACAAGAGCTGGGGTAACAACAGGGATTTTACAACTGTATAACTTTGCCCAAGAGAGATAAATATCTACTCCTCCAGCAATTGAGTGTTTGCTCAATTTGATGAAGTTTAGGGGTAAAGTTGAGCTCAAAAAGAGCATGTGTATTAAGAGAAAAATTAACACCGAAGGTTTTAAAGGTGTTTGTCTTCCATTTCAGCCCAATATCTTCAAAGGGATGGAAATCAGAACCTTTTAAGCTGCCAATATGAATGGCCTCAGATTTTGACATATTGATTTTGCAACCTGAAAAGGGAGCAAATTTATCAAGGATGTTGAAGAGAAATTGGAAAGATTATAAATCCCCTTGTAAGAAACATGTGGTATCATTCAATATTATTATTATTATTTATCAGGCTTTTGCTAAGCGGTAAAATGAAAATTTAAGCTTACCTAGCCACTTTTACTTGTTTATACAGTACGAAATCTCCTGTGAGCCGTTACGGTGTCTGTATTGTTGTGCTGTTGTATCATGACTCGTGTTGGTGCTGTCACCGTAGTAACGCGCGACGCGTACGAGATACGTGTACAATATTAAAAAAATATTGTATTGTATCCGGGTATTTTGCAAATATTGTACAATATACAGTTTTATAGTATCGCTCAAAAACCTGATATAAATAATAATGATCAATATTGGGGACCCTAGATGCAGGAGTGGATACAAAATCTACCATTGTGCGTGTTCAATGCTAGATTTTGTATCCACTCTTGTATCTAGGGTCTTTGATATTGATCAATAATATTGAACGTGTATAACATTTAGACTTCTCCGTAGTCCACTTACCCACTGTACATTACATTTAAACATAAAACTCTGATTTGTATTAATTTGTGAACAATTGATAGATTTTCACATCTGATCTTTTCAATCACCGTACTCCCTCTGTTTGTTAGCTTCTCAAGTATTTTGTTTTACTCGGGCTTTCGCGATCAATAAACTGATAGATTCCAAAATCAGAGTTGTTCAGTATTGAAGTGAGCCAGTATAATTATGCCAAGATATGTTGCATTTAGTGTCACTAATTATATAAACTTTTTTATGACCATTTATACTATTGAATATCAGTATAATAATTTTGAGTTCAACGGAATGCGTTCATCATGATTAAAAGCACATAATTTTTTATCTATCAAAATCGACTATAGCATAGTCTATATAACATTTCAGATTTCTTAAATAATATAAATTGCAAAGCGTTACTATATTATATCCTATTTTGTATATAGTCTGTTGTATAAAATGCCAATTACACACAGGACCAATTTAATTTATAGCCATATTGAATGAGAATTTTAATCATCTGCCAATCTGAAATCAGCATGGTTCATAATAAAGAAAATTCAAATGTAGCAAATCGAAATGAAACATGAACATGAAATCGATATGCATCGGCATGCTGCAAAATTTAATTATATATTGTGGATACAAACGCCACATGAAATCAGATTTTCAGCGGCGGGGAAGTTAACCATGATGACATTAGTAAAAATACTGTTAAAAAATCAAGAAAATGTTTAAATGGCGGCTTATATTTATAACGGGGATATAACTGGTATAAACGTTTTAATAACATTTAATAACAATTTTGAACAAAATTGCTGCAAAACATTCTAACATAATGTTTTAAAAAATGGTTGACAAAATAGTTTGCAAAAACGTTTGCCAACAACATTTTACAATTACATTCGAAAGCCTGTAAGGGTTATTTAAAACTTCTTACAACATTCAAAAACATGTTTGAAAACTTATTGCAAAACATAATGTTATAAAAGTGTTGACAAAATAGTTACATTTTGACAACATTTTACAAATTTTGTAGTGTTAAAAATGTTATAAAATCCGACATTTACAAATGTTATTAAAATGTTTTAAATAAACCAAAACACACTCACATGACCTTAAACGTTTTTTTAAAACATTTTTGTGTTTGCTTGGTAGTTCTGTTTTTAAAATTTTAGAGTGTAGGAAAAGCTCAATTTTCTCTCTTTTAGCTTCTTTGCAGTCGAACTTACAAGTTCTGCATGGGACACTTCACTTTTGAAAAATGAAGTTATTCACCAGACCTTGGAATTAAAAAAACAACAACAGTAGCGAACAGGTAGGCGACAGGTTAAAAGGCTATCTTTACCAAATGAGTCAAAAGTGTAACACTTCATGGCTAAAATGCACATATCTATTGTTCGGATAACGAATTATACTATTGGACCCTCCCACGCTTTTTTCGGGTCAAATATTTTGTAAAGGTATATGAATTTGTGATTACGCACATAGAGACCTGGAAATATCCAATTTCGTGGACGTATGCACATAGAGTAACCATGTGCAATACTATTTAACAATGACCTGATTTATGGGTAGTTATTTTGTTTATGTATACAATATTATATTATGAGTTATTATGCCATTTGCTCTGCAATTTATGTCATTTGTAAATTTAAAAACTTTTTATACTGCACACGAATTACACAATCGGCTGCAATGTAAATTTGACATAAAATAACTAAGAATAATTCTTTTACAACAGGTTTAGAATAATCAACATCAGTTCAAAACTCACATTCTTATTCACATAAATGAAATATTTGTCACTAATTCATTTGATTGTTAATCAAACAATTATTCCATTAAAATAATGCTTTTAAAACATATCTTTACCGTCATTTTGGTAAAATAAATTAAGACTAGAAAAAATTTATTTGGCCAATTTCTATGAAACAAAATAATGCGCACCGCCGCAAAAACAAATGCGCGCGACAGCTTTGCACGTATGATAAAGAATGAAATAAAAGGGTCAAAATCTGAATTTAACAATTATTCTTTCTCTCAGAGTTGCTTATTTATAAGTTTATATTATTATTATTATTATTATTATTATTTAGTATTATTATTATTAGTGTTATTATTGTTGTTGTTTTGTAGTTGTTATTGTTGTTATCAATACACTTAAGTACCTTAGAATAAACTAAATTATAGCTATTCGGGAGGCTATACAAATCGCTTTGATATTTTCACTCATCTTCGTTACTCCCGGTCGTTATTGGAAAACATCACCCATAAACATTCCCGCCATTTTTAACATGTTTACATTGTACGTGATGAAACTCAGTGATGAGTAAAATAAAAATATAGGCTATATCATACACTATTACTCTTGGTGAAATACACGTTGACATAATTATTATCCTAAAAGCTAGTCCACCGATATCTTGATGCCAACATGTGAAAAGAGTGTTACAGCGAATTGGAGCTAACCACGGCGTACGGCTGATGCTTTGACATTTTGCGCTCCATGCCACTAATAATAATGTTTAGTATTTTCATAATTGTCATATTCATATCATACTGGTATAAGTGTATGGACCTGCAGTGAGTTAGCTCAACGTGAATTAGGATAGTCTTGTCATAACCTAGTACGGTATATAACTATTACTAATATATTCTATAACAAACTGGCACTCAACATGAGCCGAGACAATTTATTCTGAGGCAAATTTATCATTGAAGCAAATCCTTAAAAAAAAAAATTAAATGGTGTCAAGCACGTGTAAATGATAACTAAACTTCATGAAATTTAAAGTTGACCTAATTTGCAATTCACCCTATTCCTAGAACTAGACTATTAGAAAAGGACTACCCATAGATGCCGTTTGATGTTACCATGCATACCAGTAAACTTAGAAAAAACACCAGATTCGACTTCCGCGCAATTATCAGAATCGTGTAATCATTGCCTGCACCAGACCTTTTTTCATATTTTCGAATTGTATCATTATATTGAAGCTTTGATAACTACTAAAATACTAAAAAAAGTTTCAGACGAACAATGCCCCGGCAGGTTTTTTTTTTCGTTCTGAAACTTTTAAGGGTTCTCAGTGAGTTCGTCCCAGGCCCCATTTCCCCTCGCATCATTCACCCCTCACTAGTAACGGCTTAAAAAGGCAGGTCAGACAAATATTAACCCATCATCAAATCTAAATTTAGTGACGGTATTATGGTCAACCCACCTCTGCATCTTCTGTCCGTAAACCAGCTTCGGCTGCAACCAACTGTAATGTTATTTCATCCATGTTCCTTCCACGACCATAGGTCTGGAAATTCTCCTCCAGGAGTCTCCGTTGGGTGTCCGTCAAGACCAGTTGGTTACTTGACGACGCTAATTTGGCTTTCACGTCTCGTGAAGCTTGCACATTTTTAACATCGTTACGACCACTGTGTTGTCCACTCATTCTTGAAATCGTCTCAGTGCTATCTCAGGTTGTTGTTGCTGAAGAAATAAACTTGCAGAATTCGGTAAATCGGCTCACCACTGTACATGTACGCTTCTGCAACACTAATGTTGACGATGGAATCACTGGCTCTCCTATCACAATTGAAAACCAGATAAGAATGTTACCGGAGTCAGGAAAGCAATCTTACTTGGAGTTAATGGCAAAAGTGTCCCTTCAGCAATATCATGAATATGTGTAACTTTCCGATATAGTAGCCACTGAGTACTGTCATATAGCGCGGATATTACTGGTATCCAGCTTCCTCTAGCAGACAATACGATTTTTGAGCCGGAAAGTGAAAGTCATTGTACTGCAAGATTGAGATTTGTACGCAATCGTACTTGACATGGTGTCGTCATGCTTAAACACACTTACTATAGTTCACTTAAAATCCAATAGCCGATTATAAAAAACATAAATGGTACGGTTTGCAATTTTGCAAAGTAGAAAATGATAATGCGAGTCTTGAGAAGGCTGTGTGTTCACTGGGTTGGTATATATATTGCGATTCAACTTCCCCCGCAGGGGGCGTAATAAGCACTTTCAAGTCACACACGCGCCTTCAGGTCGCCTTGGCCCATTTATAAATGTAATATCTTTTATTGTTCATGCAGATTTTATACATGATAAGATATTGATATTACTTAATATCTGTATAAATTCGATGAAAGTTTTAATGTAATTTTGACACACATGATGGACTTTTATATGCACATTTTTCATAGTCACAAAGGTTGGTCGAACTTTATCCGATTATAAAAAAAAAACACCCAAAACACACCAAACAAACAACCCCCCCAAAAAAAAAAAACCACACACACAAAAACAACAACAAAAACAAACAAACGAACAAACAAAACAACGTACTTGTGTTAGATCCTGTCTGTATAAAGGTGATTACAAATAATAGGCCTACACTTCATTCCATGCATACATGGAAAAAGGATGCCAGCTAAATATCACAATAATTGTTCTAACCAAAAACATGAAAAAGAAGAATCTGAAGCGTAAGTTTCCCCATGCATGGTTTGTCAGTATTGCTTTGAAGCTCTTTGAGTCATTGCCCTCTATTCGCCCACAGCCACATAATTTTTTATTATTTGCTGTTAAGGGCTGGGGTATGAACGTTTGGACAGTATTTATTGTGGGATATTAGAGCACATCAGACATATCGAATTGCATTCTGAATACGAAGAATGCCATTCTGATATCAAATAATTTTGATTTTTTGAAATTCGCCTTTTAATACACATTTTATGGCAAATCATTAAAAATTGATGTTTTTGATATTTAACAGTACTTGAAGTAAACTTTATAAATCTGATGATGTATACTTAAAGTGTATGTAGGTGGGATGAAAAGCCGACGATCAATTGAAAAATTTGACCTTTCGTATTGAAGATATGGATTTTTTTTTTCCCAAAACACCAAACAAAAATAAGGTCTTTTTGGGAAAAAATCCATATCTTCAATATGAAAGGTCAAAATTTTCAATTGACCGTCGGCTTTTCCTCCCTACTACACTTTAAGAATATGTCATTAGATTTATATAATTTACTTCGAGGACTGTTATATATCAAAAATTTGAAAAATATCAAATTTTTATAATTTGTCATAAAATTTGTATAATATTGTGATTTCAAAAAATGAAAATTATTTGACATCAGAAAGACATGCTTCGTATTCAGAATGCAATTCGATAGGTCTGAGGTGCTCACATGTCCCACAAAAAATACTGTCGAAACGCAATAACCGCTCATTCTAGATCCCTTAAGGGGCCTCATAACAACCCTTTTCAGGTTAACGTTAGTCCCTGTTGAACATGTTGAAAAGTAAATATCACCTACACCATCTATCATAGCTTATCATGTGTGAGGAAATAACTATATGTTATTTTGTTATTTAAGAACTTTCATATTGATCTCAGAGTAAGATCACTTTTGGGCAATAGTGAAAAATCGGTATTTTGCACATTTTTCATTAAAGAGAAACCTGATGTCACAGTCACTCATATCACTGGTTAAAGATAATCCGCCTTCCTAAATACGTGTAATTACCGGATACCTGAAAAGGTCGCTATGGGCGAGTTTCCCGACAGGAGTCTTAGTAAGCCTTAGTCTTAAGATGGCCTTGAGTTCACACAGCTTGTGGCTAAGAACGTTAAGTCTAGTCCCTTGATTATGCAACCTCCATTGAAAAAAAAAGGAAAACAATGTTAACGCCAGACGAAAAAATTACTAGCTATCTACGGAAGATAGCATTAGGCTAACTGCAGCAAATGACTTGGTACTTGACAGGTTGCTTATCACTACCCGCGGCAGAAGGCTTACCATTTTAAAGCTAGCAATGTAAAACACTATATATTACAAAAACAACCATAAAACAAACAAACACCAAAAACGTAACCCCATAAAGTTGGCAAAATCACTGAGTTACGTCGCTTCATGTGAAAACATGAAACAATTAACATTTATCTCATGATCCTGGTAAAAATCCACAGACCTGAACAAATCTAAATATTGTGTCACTTCAACATAACATCAAAGGATATTAGATAAAACAACAATGAAAAACCAAATTGTGATGTGGATAGAGCTTGAAAAATGGTAGTAATTTTTGTAGAAAAGGTAAAAGGCAAAGAGTTGTCATGGTTATAGTTTAGAGCACATTAACACAATCATTGGCTTGGCTCTGAGTTAAAGCCTTATACGATTATGGTCAAATTTTAATTTGGTTATCTTTGCCAAACAACTGTCTGGAAAGTAAAACAAACCAAAAAACAAAACAAAAAACAACACTCACTTTCCACCTTCTTAGCCGCTTAATTGTGGTGTTCTAGGGGTGGGGGGGGGGGGGGGGGGGTGTATGTGGCTTTAATTCAAACTTGCTCTGTTGTCCTAAAAACACAATGAACTTGGCTGAATCCAGTTAGGGGTAAGTTGGGACATGTGATTACAAATATGCCAAAATACTAGGTTTGAACAAAATTACCAAAGTCATTTTAAAATATCGTACATTAGGCTAATGGCTTTACGAGCATCGAGCAACAGTGACCTAGTGGCTGGAGCAACATCAAAGCAAACAAACAAGCAAACAAAAGCAACCAAATTATTGTTAGACAGGAAGGCAGTTAGACTAACAAACAACAACAAAAACAAATGACCGCTTTTCAAAGCAATTCTCATTTTCTTGGGTCTTAAAGTCTTGAGAAAGACTAAATTCCAAAAATCTTCGACACTGAACTCGAAAGGACTTTGTGTCACTGGGCCTATCCCTTTTCATCCATTTTTATTAAAGGCAACAGACAACATTGGCAAATTTGTCACTAAGATGCTGTCAGGAAAGCAAACCCTCAGAATGAAAAGTATCAAGGATAAACTGAGTAGGAGAAGGTAAAATATAGATGGAAAACTATAATGTAGACTTATACCCGGGGGGGGCTCTTCAATTTGAAATGGATATGGGTGTAGGGCTGGCACTTTCGCACTAAGAGGCATTCGGTGAGAGCAAAATGTCAAAAATATGGGGTCATTGGGTGAGAGCATGATTTTTGGCATTCGGTGAGAGCAAAATGTAAACAATATGGGGTCATTGGGTGAGAACATGACCTTTTTTTAAAATGGCATCTTTGGGTGGTGAGAGCCGAAACAGCGCAACAGAAACCTCGAAAATCGAATTTCTAGTTCTAAATGGCTTCAAAATATTAACATGTAATATATATTTGAAGTCAGTCAACCGTGTTCCATTTACCCCAAGTGGATCTGTTGTGGGGTAAATGGAACACCAAACTAATTAATTAGCTAATTAGCATATTAATTTGCATAATTTAAAATAATTAAAATCTGCTATTTTATTGTTTAAAACATTTATGTTATTGTAGATAACAAACATATTGCCAATATTGTAAGACAACTCTCAGCACAACATTCAAATATTTAGGAATCAATACCCTTAAATTAGTAATGTTCACTGAACCGTAGCACCATTTCATGGTCAGTGACAACATTTGAGATTTTCATCCACTCAAATACCGAGTAAACCCACGCTTGGGGTATGAAACGAAAGCAGAACGTATGGCGTTGGGGTAAATGGAACACTCGGTATGATGTTGCCCAATTTTTTTCTTGATTGAGGGAATTGTATTCTCAACGTTCCATTTACCCCACCGTTCCATTTACCCCAATTTACCCTACTATTTTTGGCCATTGATGAAAATCTCACATGAAAAAATCATATCAACTGAATCTCAAAAACAAAATCACGCCTTGGTATGAAACTAAAATTATTTTGTTTTGCCTTATATTGATTACGGAGAACTTAGTCAACTTACATGGGGAAGCGCATGTAAAACATATATCTTGAAAATAAATTTGCTCCAAAAATAGGCAATGAGAACCAGACTATCGAAGCCGCTGGACCACTGTTTCATAAATACAATATTCTTAATCTTTTCTATACATACAAGTTAGAACTTGGTACATATGTGTATAAATATTCTGTTAAGCAACTATCAGGCTCATTTTGATCATTTCTTTATGAAACGATCCGATATTCATAGTTATCACAAATGAAACAGCAATATGTATATTAGTAGGCATAGCACACTACACACAGTAAAACCTGCCAACCTTGCAATCATGCACAAAAACAGATTTTCACTTGATTCAAGTCAATGTTTCAACAATCATTGTGAGAAAACGAAAGTAGCTATAAACATAATCATTTCAACATTATTTAGCTTGATATGTCCTTGTTATTACCTTTAAATATTATTATTGTAATTACTCCAGAAGTATTTAAAAAAAAATTATTACCGCACCCATGTTTTCATGCACGGCACAAATGGTCACTTCAGTGGCCGTAATTAACCAGCCTTCACAGAGCTCCACTCAGTTTTGCAAAACCCCCTCTTTTAAAATGGACTCTCCTGGTGTGTTACACTCCATATAGAGAGAAACCCTTACCATATATGGTAGCTTGTGACCTGCTCTACATGACCTTATGGTCATCTTTTGGACAACACAAATATTTTTGGAGTTACGATCGTTCAAATGAATTTTGTGAACTTGCCCAGAATTGCTTAATTTTTGACCGTTTTGACTAGATGAAACTATATTATAGAAGTATAAACACCATATTTGTCTGTGATCTACTCATATTTTGTGTACATTGAGTGTAACACTCCAGAAAATGCGCGAGAACTTTCAGTTCAACTTTCACTCAACTGATTGAAGACGCCAAGCCATGCGCCAGTGCATGAACAAATTCTTCATTTGACAGGCTGGTCGGCCGACGAAATAACCCATCTTGTGCATGATCGGACTTATTTTGGTAAGATATTTTGATTGTTTTATGTACTTAAACATATTTATAACACGTGTAATAAATAACATGAGTATCAGAGGCATAATAATGGTAGAATAAATGAGGAAACCAGCACATATTTTAAACATGCATATTTTAGGGAGTATGTAAAGTGAAGAGCACTGCGACCAACAACTTGTTGCATGGAAGAGTATGCTAGCATGTACATGTACGTGTGTATTGTGCGTATGTGGAAGTGCTTTGTTGTGGCTGTTCCACTGATTGCGCTTACTCCAAAGGAAAATAATTGCATAGAAGAGTTCCAGCTAAATACAGGGAAAACTTAAAAAATTCTAGTGCTGTTTTGGCAAAATAACTGGAAGTTTTTAATGTGTATAATTTTAATATTATTATCCAGTTCCAATACATGTAGATAAATATATCATGGCTTAGATTTAATAGGTCTATCACATTTCCTAATTTTTTAAGGGGAAATCTGACAGAAAAATATCATCTTCAGTAAAATAAATTTTATTTGATCAAAAATATTTTGTTCATCACTTTGATTTATTTTTATGGAAAATTTTTTCCAGGGTCAGAAATTCGCAACCAATTGCGAGAATTCTCCCAGTGGAATTTCGCAAGAATCCATGGATTCTCGCCGTATAACTTTGTATGATGAATTGAAATATTTATGAGAATCCATTTAGATTCTTGCAATTTTGTTGATTGAGAATCTTTACGAGAATGAATTCTTGGATTCAAGCCGAATTTCTGAACGTGTTTTCTGTACATTGTATTTTGTAAAGGAAAAATATGTTGTTAATTGAAGACCATGATATACATACGGTATTTATTATTTCTTTTCTTTGTGTCATTTCAGATTACTTGTATTGATGACCCTGCCAAGACCAACCTTTGCACCGATGGAAATTGGAAATTATCTGACAATGAATCCATTATGGAAAGAACTTTAATGAATCCTAATTAATCGGCTTTGCATATGCAAATAATGTAATTGTTTACACATGTATTCAATACAATCCAGAAATGAAAATGTATGAATCCATCAGCTGTCTATACAAATTCAGCATAATCAAGAAATAAAAATGTTGAATTAAATATTATGATTTGAAGATTTGCTGGCCTGTGGACCATGTTGTGTTTTTGCATATTTAATTAGGCAATCAAGGGCTTTCTTTACTTTAAATTATTTGCATTTGCCAAATGTTTAGGAGTTTTAACATCTTGTGAATGTATTGGCATATATTTATTTATGATTGTTGACCAATTCTGTGATGATATGTAATTTCTTTACTGGTTAGTGGCTCAACAAAGTTTTTCGCATATTTAATTAGGTGATCATTTACCATGTTATATTTTCAAACTTAAAAATAAATTATTTCTTTCAAATTGACAACAATATTCATGTTTCATGTGGTGTAAAGTGTTCAGATATATTTAAACATACTATAGATATGTTGTGGATTACATTCATGTTGAAAAAGTGCCGATATATCATACTTAATTTGCATATTTGAAATTTGAATATGTAATTAGCTAATTTGCATATTTAATGAGATAGTTAGCTGAATTGCACATTTTAAGATACATCTTGGCACAAGTAATCATGATACCAAGTTTCATCACTGAACTACTTGTAGAAGTCCAGATATTCAATTTACGCATATTAATTAGCTGTACTTAGTCGCTTTTTTCATGATTTTCTCATTTGCAGTTGTGATTTTTGCATAAATTGGCATATCCGAGAGTGTATTGTACAAAAATGGGATTAGTAATACACCTGATTTTATTAAATATGTATTAACCTATGAAAAGTGTCTTGTCTCTGTGATTTTCAGTCATTGTTTTTGTATAATTTTATTTTTAGGGGTGTTTGAACTTGAGAAAATCTCATTTTTGGCCAAAAATGGCTTTCGGTGGCAGGTTTTCGGTCATTTTTTCCGAACTTCAAATGACAATATCTCAAGAACCGTAAGCCCGATCACGATGATTTTTTCACCATTCTTTTTCTTTTTCAGAGATCTCTTAAATGCGCCTAATTTTGTAGACCTACTGTGTAATTGAATTTTGTGTGTGCTATACCTAATATTAGTATAATCAATCAAGAAAAAGTATTCACTGATCGCCCACTGTTATGGGAACTCCCTTAAAGGGTCGGATAGCAACTTTTGCACAGTATATTTTGTGGGACTTGAGAGCACATCAGACACACCAAATTGCATTCTGATACGAGGAATGACCTTCTGATATCAAATATGATACCAATTTTATGGCAAAATAATAAAAATTGATATTTTTGACATTTGACAGTCCTCGAAATAAACTTTATAAATCTAATCACATGTACTTAAAGTGCACTGCTGGGATGAAAAGCCGTCCAGCATTTGAAAATGTTGACCTTTTGAATTGAAGATAATTATACATTCCCCCCAAGACCTGAACAATTTTGGTCTTTTTGGGGGGGATGTGTATCTTCGATATGGATGGTCGAAATTTTCAAATGATGGACGGCTTTTCCTCCAAGCTACATACACTTTACGTAAGCCTACATATCATTAGATTTACAAAGTTTACTACGAGGACTGTTAAATATAAAAAATATCAATTTTTAATAATTTGCCATAAAATTTGTATTTGGTGTAGCAAATTCAATAAAACACTTTCGAAATAAATATAAATTGCATCTCAATCTCATTTGTTGTGTGTTCGTTTGTTTTTTGTTGTTGTTCTTTTATATCATTTCTGTTAGGGAATGGTCAATGCTGGCCTTATTGGCCTTTCGACCATCTCCCCAATAATTGTCTTCGCATTTTTTGTTTATATGTGTTATTTCATCTTGCTTGTTATAGAATTAAAGATTGATATATATACGTTTGAGTGCTGGGTAAGGCGTAAATAACACAGGTGTCTGCTGTTCCTGGCATTATAAGTCCCGGGGGGGCACTCCAACTTTGGAGGTGACGCGTATGTAAGGCGTATGTGTTAACTTCACATAGTTCTTTATTAAATTTTATTAACGACGTTTGATTGGCAACATCATCACTGGAATATGAAATTGTCGTATCATCAGCAAACAATACAAAGTCCAAAATGGACGAAGTATTCGCCATGTCATTTGTACACAGAATAAAGAGTAAAGGGCCAAATATTTAGCCCTGTGGGACTCCGCAGATTATAATCGTTAGTTTATGTTCAAACGATCTATCTCTTACCCAAAGACCCATAGTTTGACATTTTGCTCTCACCGATTGTCAAAAATCATTCTCTCATGTACCCAAATGACCCCATATCATATTAGGCCTATACTTCACTGAATATCCCTTGCTATGAAATTGTCAGCCCTGCACCCATATCCATTTCATATTGAAGTGCCCCCTGGGAGAGGGGTCTTGCGCAGCCTTCATTCTTAAACTGGGTCCTCCCGTAACTAGAATTATTACATTCCTGTTTTAGTATGACTCTTAAATGACTGGCCGCTATCGCTATCAGTCTCCAGGAGGGGGATGGGGGTGGGGAGAGGGGTGTTTATCCCAAATATTTTGATATCAGAGGTTGTGGTCCATACAATCATCCCTCAAAAGTTTGAAGCCTACATGTGGGTTTCTGACCAATTGATTTTGCCATTTTAGCCAAAGTGCCAATCTTTGCGCTTTTCGTACAATAGGCCCTTATGTACAAATTTGTAATTTGTTCACTTTTGCACCATATTTTACCATTTTAGCTTTGGCCAAAAATTTTACGCGCTTCACAAGCATTTGTACCATAAACTTATTATGTTGTTAAAAGGTGCTAGATGCATACTGTAAAAAAGTTTTTCCAACCCCATCCCCGAATGTCAAAAAGAACTGTCCCATGTTCCTGACCCAATGTTGAACTTGCGTCGCTGAGTAATTTACAATGATTTTAGGTGATGTGCGCCCTTAGCATGCGTTGGCCTAATCCATTATTGGTGAATCTCTATACACCACCAATTGTATCTGTCACCCATCCTGCAGTTCTATACTTTTACGTATACCTGTGCAATATAAAAGTACAATTATATCTTGTGATTTTAAAGAGAATCTGCTCTTTATTTTTAGAAATGTACGAGGATCAACTTACAATAATAATAAAAAAACACCAAAGCAAAAAACACTGTTAACGCAAGCTCGTAGTACAAAAAAAAAAAAATGACCTGTGACCTCAAAAATTACACGTCGCATCAATTTTGTCACTGACTGTCAATGCATGAATGAACATGAAGTCAACATAATATACAACCAAAACTGCTGATACGTGATGTACTGGATGTATTGACCAGGATCAAGAGTAAGCATATTTAGGGTTTTACTGGATAGGTATGAAAGAGTTAATTATAATACTGCAGCTAGATCGTGCACGAATAGTGTTAAAAAACAAGTCGATGACTTTAAGCTTTCTTCCCTTCATCATCATGTAATTATAAATTATTTATGCATGCATGACTAAATGTAGGTATGCTAAGTGACTTCAAATTTGCCATCAAACTGCATCATTTATATATCAAATTAAAGCCCTTGAGTAAACAAAGCCAAAACTGAAAACCCTTTTTTATAGCACTTTCCGTAGCAAAGTTACATCTTGTCAAAGATTGACTTTCATCAAACAATGTCAAAAAGATTCAGCTAGCAAAATTCCCCAAAACGGCATTTCGGGGTGTTTCTAGATCTTTTGTCTCATTATGATAGCAGCTTTTTTAATGGAACTGCTATCAAAATCCTCTAAAATTCCATGAGCGAGTGTCTTATCACCATAAAAAATCATATATTTGGGTCAATTAAGTGAAGTATAGAAAACATATTTATGTAGGTTTCCTTCTTCGGCCAGTTGTTTTAAATTTCTATGTAAAAATGCATTGACATTTTCAGCGAATTTGGCTGACTAGCAGGCCGCGACAAATTTGCTTGCCCGATCGGGCAGGCAATATTCAAAAATTGGTTGCCCGAAATTGCCCGAAATTAACCCATATTCCCGGCAACAATTGTCGACAAAGTCACATACCGTACTCATCATGCAGTGCAGTGCATAGTACCGTAAGTGTGCCGAATTTGGCAGTTTCATTCTTACGGAAATCCAATACTTTTCTCAGTTAAGTTGATAAATAAATGAGTATTCATGAAATGCATAAAAAATGAACATTTCATTCAATTATTTCACTGTTTGTTTCTTTACATGTGATGTGGAAAATAATGTGTATTTTATGTGAAATTTTGTCAGTAAAGTCACTGCGATTTACGTATTTCGCCAACCACAAGTACATCTCAATCTCAATCATATGCAAATACATGGCCAGCTGACGTCATTGACGTCATGATATTTGCACGAAACAGGTTCTATAATTGGCCAAACTTCCAATACGTCACGTAACGGCATGATGTTCATTAGCATATATACATGTATATGTCTGCAAGTCTGGTGTGGGATACGAGTGCCTAGCGAAATTTGAGTTCCATTTTAAGAAGTTTTCTACGTTGTTTTGACATTTTTTACTTCTGTGAACACGCCAAGTTGGACAGAAATACCCCATTTTAAATCATCAAGCTTTAATTGGTTTAAATTTAGACTTGTCCGATCGGGCACAGCTCTTCAGAGTTTTAATTGCCCAACAAAAAATGTGATTGCCCCGGGCTATCGGACATGCGATTTGTCGCAGCCTGCTGACTAGCAAATGTGTTTGCCTGGCATACCTACTAAATGTGACCCGGCAGCACAAATGAGCCGTAAATTCCCTAAATTGTATTCTGAGTTTCGGTGTAAAATGTGTACGAAGGTCATATTCATCGGTAACTTAAGCTGGCCCGACATCCGTCTCATTTCGATAGTCAAAAACTAATCAATAATCCTATTGTTGAAGTGGATAATAAGCTTCTACCTTAGATGGCTATAGAACTTTTAATAGCTCTGGTCTTTGTTTGCTTATATTGCTAAATCCTGTTCAAGTGGTGGGTTACCAGGCATTGTATTTTGTACAGGTATGCATAACCAACAATTAACAATGAGAGAACTTTCTTAAACCTTGTTGACTTGGGGATGATTTGAAATGACCGCCAATTATGACTGTTTGATATTTATTGCCAACAATGTGGAAAAAGAGACACATGTAAAAGCGTAAAAGCTATAATTTTGTTGAAAGAGCAAAGTTTAACAAACCATAACCCCGCTTCTGGATATCGTTTGAAGTCAAATGATATACCATTTTTAAGTTTATGATGTTTATTATTTAAACATGAAATAAAACAAAATTGACGGGGGAGGAATTTACGGCTCATTCGCCGTGGACGGTCACAAATTAGAATCATGTCTTCATGCCATGGCAATGCAAATCTCATCAATGTTCAACTTTAAGTTACATTCCTCAAAAAAACAAAAAAAAACCAAAAAAAATAAATTGAAAGAAAACGATGCAGCGTTTTCATCTTCCTTTTCTCAGCCTGTTTCTTCTTTCTTTTTCTCCGCCCCATTTCTTTCTTTTTCTCTGCCCCGTGTCTTCTTTCCTTTTCTCTGCCCCATTTCTTTCTTTTTCTCAAGCCCCCCTTTTCCTTTTCCGCCCTGTTTTCTGTTTCTCTTTTCGCTCCTTTTTATTTTTTCCTCCCATTTTTTTCTCCCCTTTTCTTTCTCCATTCCTGTTTTTGCTTTTTTCGGTCTTTTTTCTTTTTTGCGCCCCTCTGCGTTTGCTGCCCTAGGCGACCGCCTTACCTGGCCTAATGGACGGAACGGCCCTGATTTTAGCAGTATGCGAGTGAAGAAATCAAATGTAAGCGGTAATACAGGCCAAATAAAAAATAAACATGTTTCACACCCAAGCCTCGAATTTCGTTATTTTTAGGGCAGGCCAACTTGGCCTTGGCTATTTAACATTTTAGGGGGCACCGAGGCCATCATGCCAGGGCACCAAGGCCAAAGCAAATTTCGTTATTTTTAGGGCAGGCCAACTTGGCCTAGGCTATTTAACATTTTAGGGGGCACCGAGGCCATGATTTATTTATTTCATATATTTATTCGTTCATCCATCCATCCACCATTATTTCTTCTTTCTTTCTTTATTTCATGATTCATTCATTTATTTATATATATATTTATTTATTTATTTATTTCATGATTCATTCAGTGAAATATGAGTATGTAAATAAACAGAAACAAACACCTGGGAGGTGCAGTGATACAGTCAAACTTTTACCTGTTATTAGAATGATAATACAGCTTCAATTTTCATATTCGCTCCAGGTTCGTTATTAGAATACATTCCGCATGAAAATGTCAGCGTTTTTTATTTTCCAGCATTTTTTTAACGCTGAAAAAACACGGAAGAAAAAAAAAATCACGCATAAAAATACGTAAAATAAATCTCCGATAAACAAATTGCAGGATGTCACAGGATCTCTACCTGTTGCAGAACGCTTTCGAAAAACATATTTGCCAACCCCGCTAAGGAGACACGTGTTGGGCGCCGTCAGCAAGGGAACATGTGGCCCCGATATCGATGAACTTTGTTGTGTGCAGCCTGCAGCGCATTTGCTGCGCTTGTGCGCAAAAGATCTGGCAACTCCGTTGTGATTTCGCTTGTGGGCGAGGAAGCTGGAGGAAACGACACGTGTGATCATAATGATTGAGTGTAACCTGCGATTGTATGAAAGCTTAAGCTTTACAGTCAATTGTGATACAAAATAAAAGGGCTACTTTTAAATTGATTCCACTTCGGGAATCAAGAGCATTTTTTTGTTCCCGACCCGAGACTCGATCCCAAATGCTACTGGCCACTGCAAAATTAGGGCAAGGCCATTGTGGCCGCGTAAAGTTCTTGTTTTTCAGGGCATTAAGGCCAAATGAAAGGGCACCGCGGCAATGGCCGCGGTGGCCGCCGCGAAATTCGAGCACTGTTCACACCTCACGCTACCTTTTTTGAAGTTTCTTCAATTATACTTTTATTTCTTGAAATTCAGTTATTACTTTCCAAAAACATGTCTAGGAAGTTGAATGGCTTTCTATAGCCTTGCTATAATACAAGAAACACTTTTGGAAGGTTTTGTGATCATTAGAGGGGCCTACATGTACCTACATGAACAACAAAATAAAAAAGGCCTCCTTTTTCCAAACATTATATGCTAAAATAGGTATGGGTATTTACGCAAATTTTGAAATAAAAAATATATGTCAAAGGTGAAACAGGGACCAAATTGGCTTGTTTTTAATGGTTTAGGTCTGTATTAGTGCTGCAAGCATTTTAGGTGACCGCCGCGAAATTCGAGCACTGTTCACACCTCACGCTACCTTTTTTGAAGTTTCTTCAATTATACTTTTATTTCTTGAAATTCAGTTATTACTTTCCAAAAAACATGTCTAGGAAGTTGAATGGCTTTCTATAGCCTTGCTATAATACAAGAAACACTTTTGGAAGGTTTTGTGATCATTAGAGGGGCCTACATGTACCTACATGAACAACAAAATAAAAAAGGCCTCCTTTTTCCAAACATTATATGCTAAAATAGGTATGGGTATTTACGCAAATTTTGAAATAAAAAATATATGTCAAAGGTGAAACAGGGACCAAATTGGCTTGTTTTTAATGGTTTAGGTCTGTATTAGTGCTGCAAGCATTTTAGGTGAAGTACTGCATCGGTACATAGTGATATCTTGGTCGCATGTCATAATGTGGTCATGCAAAAAGGGTGGCGGTGTTACATTTTTCCGAATGGAGTCGTCAATAAAATTCTGTTTTACTTCACAACCCCTTGGCCTATTGAGCTGGTTGATACATCATGTTACAGCTAAAAGATGAGGCTATGACTGTGTGAAGTTTCATTGAAATAGGAATTCAAATAACAGAATAACAGCGGCTTGAATCTGAAAAATCAGGGGTGGCGGCTCGGGTGGTGCGGCCAATGTATAAGCATAGGAAAAAGTAAGATTTCCGTAGTGTTGGTTGGACAAATAGTTGTATCTTCATAACCCCTTGTCATAGAGCTCATCAATATTTCATTTTAGAGCCAATTACTCAAAGAAACAAGATTTACTTCAAATTTTAATAATTTCATATTCCACATTAACTTCTCGTTACATTTTGTACCACGGGTTGCCTCTAAATGCACAGAAGTCAATGCAGTCACATACAAAAGCTGCAACGGTTCATATCTCCTTTAATATTCACTGTATCATGATAAATGTATACATTTTCTGAAAGGAAATTGCACAAGGAAACTAATTTTTGCATTTATAAAATAGTAGGAAGCAGTGTAGGGAAAATATGAATTATTAATTAAAATTTAATAAAAAAATATCACCCTTTTTTGGCACACCCTGTATATCGTATATTTGTAAGGTCCAATTTGAGAAAAACGCATTTGAAATTTCAGATTTACATTGCCGCCTACACACTAATTAGTCATTAATTGGGATATAATGCCAAAACGAGAGGGATTTTGAACTAAAAATTGGTATGAATGATTAGAGGGCAACATTGCCTACAAAAAGTACAACATATCAAAAAATGGTTTTTTTTGTCAATTTTGACCATGTAAGACAAATTACACCACCTTATGACATGCGACCTCTTATGAAATCTTGATTTATATTTTTGAAGACATGTTTTGATTCAATTTTATATTTTCAGGGCAATCCAAAGAAATTCATGTTAGCAGACATAAGAAGGATGATGGATACAAGAATATACCAGTCGTGACCCTTGCAGTGGACAGCAATAGAATTAGACTTAACCAAAAATGATATGATGTCAACCTTTAGGTGATTATATTCCAGTCAATAGGACTGCAATATCAACTCAACTAGAATCTTCTACTTAGAGTGGAGCACTTTATTTTGATTTCTTTATATCATTGTGACAGCACAAGAAGGGAAAATGTCTGCAAGGGAGGTGCCATGGTTTGCTGTCATCAACCTCGGCAACAGCATCATTGGCGTCAGTATTTTAGCCATGCCATGGTGCTTCCGAGAGGTGAGTTTACACATTTGTGACTGTCCATGGTCATATCAAAATGATACTTATGTAATTGACCTGTATGCTCATCATTTTGTTAAAGTGTGAGTCAAAAATATTTATTATAACTGAAATAAATAGAAGCAAATAACAGCTTGGTATTATTTCTATAATGCCAGTGAAAATGCAGTATTATCCCTGGACAAGCTCATTTGTAGAAGGGGATATTATTTTTCCTACTGAAATAAGCATCCTCTTGATATTGTTATATCATTATGATTTCCACATATTGACACCATCCTGCTGATTTGCTGAGAGCGAGTAGCGACTATAGCAAAAACAGTTTTGTCCATTTCTGTAGTCATCATATGGGTTTGTAGGTATGCGGGAATCATGATGATATGACTTTTCACATTCTGCGCTATGTGTTCATCTGATAAGGTAGAAAGACAATTGTTTGATTGCCCTCATTTTGATAACTTGTTGAGGCAGATGCAGTTGGGGAAGGAAAATGAAATTAGGCCAAAAAAAAAAATGTTTGTTTGTCCATAGAGGCTTATGAAACAGTTGGGTCGGTAGGTCGGATTTTTTTTATTTTTTTTTTTTTTTTAGATATTGCACTTGAAACTGACAATTTGAAGACTGGTAAATAAGTCAAAACACACAGCACTTTACTGGTTTAACTCTTGAGATGGTTCTGCATGTTATAATGTTAATTTTCTTTACATTTTCTTTCTTTAAATTTATACTAACCACTGTTTTATACGGTGTCCCATCGATGCCAAAAAAATAAATAAAAAAATTCAAAAAAAAAAAAAAAAATTTCAAAAAAAAAAAAAAAAAAAAAAAAAAAAAAAAAAAATATCAAAAAAAAAAAAAAAAAAAAAAAAAAAAAAAAGACACAGTCGGGACCTTAGAGTGAAGATGAAGAGGAAAACTGCTGAAGTCTAAATTCTACAACATGTATAAACAAGCTGTTATTGTCATGATTGGGAACAGAGCAGATTGAGTATGAATATGCTCATTTGCATATATGTACATGTATGTTCTGGGATAAAGACATAAGTTCACCAATTATTGATGATTTGCCTTTCAGTGTGGAGTCATTTTAGCCACTACGTTAATTATATTTGGAGGTTTTATGACAAGACTGAGCTGCAACTTGTTACTACGAGCCTCAAAAGCTACCAGAAGACAATCATATGAATTTTTAGGTAAGTTTAATATACAGGTGAAAAGCTATCACTTATAAACTGTAATAATGAACTTCCGAATGATTCCTTAAGGGGGTACTACACCCCTGTCCAATTTTGTGCCTATTTTTGCATTTTTCTCAAAAATTATAGCGCATTGGTGACAAGTAAGATATATGTATATTATAGGGGCAAGGACTACAACTACTGCACTGGAAATTTTATTTCGGCACAGACAGCAGTTGTGGAGTTGCAGTCAAAAATGAGGGAAAACCAGTATTTGATCAATAAATCAATAACTACTTGCCTTGAGTTGCTGAATTTTCAGAGCAATAGTTGTAGTCCTTGCCCCTACAACATGCATATCTTAATTGTCACCAATGAACTATAATTTTTGAGAAAAATGCAGAAATAGGCACAAAATTGGCCAGCGGTGTAGTACCCCCTTAAAATGGAAGTGAACTATAACTCTGGGGTATAACCACATTACAAATAGTCTATCTGGTTTGTTTGCTTCACAAAGCAAGTCTCCATAAAGCAATTTCAATTGCTAAATTGCTATGCAGCATTTGCTTTGTATAGCTATTCCCAAACTTTGCATAGCAATTTTTCAAGGCAGTAGTACCACAGTACCAACACGTTTTTGCATCAAATATTAATTGAATGTTTATAGAGTCAATGTACATTGACTAATGAGAATTGAGTTTTAATGATTTTAAATGGATTGTCTAATTAAACAGCTGCAAAAAAGATGTTTTATCATGTCTGTTTTACTGTTCATTGTTTCCTTTCAATGAACAAGTTCAGTCAAGTCACGCCCACTCGCTCCTTAAATATAGATAGCATGACGTCATCATTTTTGGGTTGTCGTATTTATTCGCTACACATGGCCAAGACGACAGTGACTTTCTTAGGTTAATTAGACCCTGTTATATCCATTTTGAGGTATTCTCTCACATTCTTTGCCCCCTATACCCGAAAATCAACATTGAACAATGTCCTACTTTCAGTACGCTGTAATTCGGCAATGATAAAAGCAATCTGGACAATTCTTTTTGCAGTTCGCCAAGCGAGCGATGTAGTAAAGCTTTGGGCTGCACCCGGGCATTGTAGTTAATGCCGCAGGATTATACGAAACGATCCATGTTACTGACGATCACTGTATCACATGGTATCACAAACTAACGACCCTTATTTGACTGAAATCATATTTTTGCATTAATTACTGCTATATTTAAAAGAAATATGCTTGTCATCTTTTCCAGCTTATCATACACTAGGAGCCACCGGTAAATTAGCTGTAGAAATGAGGTATGTTGTATGTTTTAGTGTAGTGTATGTTAATTGTTAGACATTTGATGATTTGACTGCATTATAGGACAAGAACACAAAAAGATTACTTTTCCAAATGAATGTAGAGCTTACATGGGAATGTATGAACAATTGATACATGTGACCTAACATGAGTATATGAGACTCTTGTCAGAATTGAACAAAAGCAAAATGTTTTGTAATTATTCATCTACACTATTTTGCCAAGAACATTTGCATTGATCGCGTAAAAAGAACTACAATCCTGGCGGAAATTTGTTGCCACACCAGCGTTGTTGTTAAGAGCATGCACTCGCCAGAGTTAGATATGTGATATGTTATACATTTCTGCATAATATTTGTACAATATTTGAAAATGTACAGTCAGTTTACAGTCTCCCCTTCCCCACCCCCCTTTTTCAATGTTGGGAGACTGTAATGTAGAAATGATGATGATGTTGTCCAAATCAACATTGCATTTGCAATAGGGGAGCGGGGAAAGATGTTGGCCAATTAATGCTTTGGTGTGGCAAGCTTTTTCACCAGGATTGTAGGTCATTCCTGCGTTATGCAATGCCATGCATATTGTTCGGCGAATGAGGTGCTGATGTGATGCTGATTCAATAAGGCAAATAGGTGTAGTATTTGAAATTGAATCAAGTTTTTAATGTTATCAAATTTTTGCAACCCAATTTGCTATTTTGCTACTGATACATCAGACTTCAGTGGATGTTTGATTGGTGATGATATGCAAGGTGGAGACAAGGACAAGAAGTTACGAGACAGAGAGGACCAGCCCAGAATCAATAAGAAGGGAACTTGCATGGGACCTCACCCAGCATTATAGGTTCTTCCCTTACTTCTGTGCATGTTATTACCAATCAAGATGTCTGAGGACCAATAAAAAAGGCATTTGAGATATTTTACTGAATATATATTCCCAGTATTTTTATTCATCTAGTTTATTGTATTGTATTTGTAATTTCAGTATTATAGGCCTTTTACTATGCACCTGTATAGCATTCTTTACCATCATGGGTGACTTAGGACCAGCTATAGTATCTAAATGGGGAGGATTTGAGGTAAGTTCTGTTCAGTTTTAATCCTAATTCATTACTGCCCCCAATGCATAATCTTAATGTAAAAAATATTCAAAAGAATTTTGTCATATCTATTGAACACTTAAGATGGTTTGTCACTGTTCTATCAAAACAAATTTGGGGAAACTGGTATTTTCAAGCTTTTAGAACTTATTTTTCCTTCAAATTCTGTGTTCTATTTCTAAATTTTACATTGTTTTAAAAAACGACATAAAATGCAAAATATATGCCCGCATGCACTTCAAAAATGTCAATCAAAATACTTGTTTGTAATTTTACACTATGAGCTTATTAATTATGTTGCCCTTATAAGAAGGTTTATGAATTCAACAATGAATTATTTTATAGATTTGTTTTTAAATACAGAAGACACAGAAAGTGAAATAGTTACAGATCTTTAGTGAGTGTCTTTGTGTTATCTCATTTCATAATTCAGAATAATTGGGAGTTGCGTGCCGGTCTACTAGTGTTCATAGCAGCAGCTATAGTAATGCCGCTAGGCCTACGGAGGAGTGTGGAAAGCCTGGGCAGCATCAGCACAGTATCAATACTATTTTATGTACTCTTTTCTTCTGATGTAAGTATTCACATCATCGGACCTCTTCCCATCATCCCTGTCCCGTCATATCCGGATAGCATCCCTTGAATTTAGTAGCCTCTGAGCACTATTGGGCTTAGCCTGGCTTCGGCCGAATGTTATAAATAAATAAATACACAAGCTGTAACAATCACCGTGCTATTTTATATGGCATGTTTAGAAGCTGCGAAAGTCGGACTTTGCCGTTTGATGAGAGCTATGGTAATTGCTCCCCATCACTACCCTCAAATAAAGCTGAGGAGAGCTTTTTGGTGTAACAATAATAACCACATATATATAGTACAGTAAAAATGCTCCCCTAGTGCTCTCCTGTAGCACTCAAAGAGAGCGATTAAAAGCAAATTTCAAACGGCAAAGCGTGGAAAGTAATCGTAATATCTTTATTTGAAGTCATACAGAAGTATAGTTTTTATCCGCAATGCAATAGTGTGTTCATTTATGAGTAAGTATTTGTATAATTAGGGTTAGATTTTCATGCTCATATTCTCCAGTGTCATTAGCATAATGTCAGATAATCATACTTGAAACTAAATAAATCAGAGAATCCTTTTTACAGTGATTGCAATGACACCAGAGAATCATCTCCCCACTGCTAGGTGTATGGGTCAGTATTATAGATTACAGAGTTACATGTAAACCAAAAAAAACACAGCAGGTCACTCACTGAAGATATCATAAACTAGAAAGTCGGATGGGATTTTGTAGATGATGTTTGATATTTGTCACAGGACTTAGGAACATTTGGCAATTCCATTTGAAATCCACACACCTCCTATGAAAGATATGACCTTAATCTCCCACACAGGGGGTGTAGATTTCAAATGGCGTCACCCATTCAGGTAACCCAATTTAAAAAAGATTAATGTCTTCCATGTAAGGATTACAACCCATTTACTCTTCATTTGCCCAAGTTGGATAATACAATCATATGTTTCATTGGTTTGTTTCATTTTTTACAGATTGTATGGAATAGTTTACCCATGTTTACATCAGGGACGTGGTCAAATGATTTAGTACTATGGCGACCTGCTGGAACCCTCAAAGGTCTGTCAATATTCGCTCTTGCCTTCAGTTGTCAAACGTAAGTAGTATCACTACAAGATTCCTACTGCGGCCGCCTGCACAGCTACACCATGGGTACCTTACTGGTATGCACAGAGTACCTATACAGTACCAATGTTGCTACTGCACAAGATCCATCAGCAGTGGTACTGCATTGGTAATACTCTGGTACTGCACAGTACCAGCCAAGTACCTTGATGACGGTGTACCTGTACAGGCGGCTTCAATAGGAATCTTGTAGTGTAATTAGGATGTCTGATCAGAGAAAGATTACAAGTTTCACTGAGCATTGGGTGTTCCTTTTTAGGTCATCAGAAGGCAGACATATTTTATGGCAGTATATAATGTGTGTGTCAGTCAGTGTATCTGTTATTGTGTCAGTCAGTGTATCCATTATTTAGTGTGCTTTTATGTAAGGCTTTTGGTTAAAATTTGCATTGCATATGAACAATCCAAAAGCCAAGCTATAGGAACCGTCATTTAATAGTGGTGTTCCTGTCAACATACTGAAATCAAAGGTCAACTCTTAAAATATGCTGAAAATATAGCACTTATATTAGACCTTGTCATAAGAAATGTATGTGAATGCTGTTGTCACTTCTACTCAAGTGGTTATTCCAGTGGCGTAACTTTGGGTCAGGATCCCCGGAGGGGAAAGTAGATCGGGTGCCCCTGGCCAAGGGTGTGCATGTTGCACAGCAAATCAATTTTGGTATTGAAAGCCATATATACCTACCGCAAAACTTACAAATAGTGTTTCAGATCAAATTTATTTCATGTTTTCAATAGTTAATAAAAGATGTTTTCATCTTGTCCAACGTCTTTACTTTTGAAGATTCTTGACTAGCTGCAGTGACGTAGCTAGGGGTTGTTGTGCCCGGTGACAAGAATACAAAATACCCTTTTTCCTAAAACAATTGCGTGCGGGCGCACGAAAATGTGCATAAATACCACTAATTTGGTATCATCAAGTTCAATTATGGTTTTTCAAATGATATTTTATAATGCAATGCGCGCGAAAATTTTATGTTTAATGGGGTACCGGAAGGGGGCACCCAAAGGAAGAGTAATTCTATGCCCCGGGTTCTATGAATGGGTTTCCACTTCTTTCCTATAACAAAGTATTTTTGCGTCGAAATAGTATCCAAGCCTGGGTGCCCCCTTAGCCCGGGTGCCCAGGGGCACGACCTTCCAGAGCGCATAGGAGTTACGCAACTGGGTTATTCATTGTGCAGTTTGACCGAGTCATGCATTTTGTTTTCCGTCATGCAGCGTCCTTTTTGTGGTGTACGACTCTATACCAGAAAAGACGCCCAAGCAAATGGAAAGTGTGGTGAATAGAGCTGTGGCAATGGTCGGCATGACCTATATAATTGTAAGTACACACTACTCTCTTTATATATTATGTACACTAACAGTAATCTTTCTACTTTTTCTGCTGCAGTGTTTTATTTGTTGTGTATGATTCTCTACCTACCAAAAACCCCTATGTGATGGAAGCTGTAGTGTCTAAGGCTATTAAAATGGTTGGCACACTTAATATTATTGTAAGTAAAATGACAACTAGGGATCAAGGTATATTAACATGGGTAAGTCGGTCAGTCTACTGAAAAAGAAAATCTAACATATAGAAGTATATATTGACGGTATTTTATAAATAATTATCAGGGTCTTTCGGAGCGATATTTTGGTCAAATTAGGGGGTCTTGTCTTCTTTCATGTTTGTTGTATAGATATTGTATATATTTCTTATAATACTACAAATACTCAGGGTTGTCACTACGCTGGACGGGTCCGTGGGGCACTCACAAAAAAAAAATTTAACCAGTACTTTTTTGGTCCTGGTGACAACCCTGGAAATACTAACCAGTAACAATTGAATACCTGAGTGGAAGAAGGGCCCAACTCCATCAAAACTGTTTTTTGAGATATTAAGAAAAAACTTAATATTTGGAAAAGTTTTATAGGCAGAGTGTTTTCATCTTCAGAGGACCTTTAATACATGAACCTACAATATTACATACAATCAAAATTATATATGATGTTTCCATGGCAACGGTACAGGTCTTAATATGACCTGGAGTTGGGCCCTTCTTCCACTAATATACTGCAAGTGCCAGTTCCGTAAGCAGATGTGGTCGCATGTCATAAGTTGGGTATGCTAAAAGGGTGGAGGGATTACACTTTTCTGAAAATTGCGATACAAATTTGATTGGCTTTCTGTAATCCCATATCCTACAGTAGTGGTTGATACCTCATTTTAAGCCTAATATTATACTCTTTCAGTCTACCGAAGCATATAATTATACATTATTCAGTAAAAAAATTACATCAGTTGAAATGAAAAATGCCAGGGGTGGAGGAGCAGGCGGATGTGGAGCAGGCGGATGCGGGAGTATGCAATAGGGCCTATGTGAAAATTCACATGTCAGCATGTCAAAACTACTGGTTACTTTTTCAAATCTAGGGAGGGTACGATGTATTGACAGCTTCGAGTGTTGAATTTGTACAACTAAAACAATTACTGACTACTTAAGGTGGTACTACACTCCCTGTGACTAATTTTGCATTTTTCTCAAAAAGTAATTACACACTGGTAACAAAAGTTATATGTATATTATAGGGGCAAGGAATCCAATTACTTCACTGAAATTTCAGTGATTCAAGACAAGGGTTCATTATATATGTTTACGAAATGAGGTACATTCTAGCGGTACCTCTTTTCTTATCATAAATAACGTACCACTTGTCTTGAGTCAATGAAATTCCAGTGTAGTAACTGCATTCCTTACCCCTATAATATACATAACTTTTTTTACCAGTGTGATATTATATTTTGAGAAAAATGCAAAAATAGTCACAAATTTATCAAGGTGTGTAGTACCACCTTAAAGGGTTATATGTTCCATTTTTTCATTTTTAATGAAATCCTATTTCAGTTATTTCAGTATTTTTAGCAATATGCTAATGTCCAAAAAATGTACATTTCTCTTCTTGATATTCATTTCCTCAATAATAGAATAACCATCTCGCTAATTACTCGTAAAAAGGTCATTGACCTTCACAATGTAATTAACATACGTACAATTATTTTAAATAGTTCATTTGAAGCATTAATGTATTGAGTACATATCCTCCAAATATGATGACATTCTTGCATAAAATAAAAAATTTACAGTCATTTTTGTAATTGAAGTCCGATTTGAGAAAAATGCATTTGAAAATTTAGATTTACATAGACGCCTGTGTATTAATTAATTAGTAATTAAGCATTATCTCAAAAATTAAGCATGTGTTAAGGTTAAAAATGGTGTTAATTATTAGAGATTGTCAATATATACAACATATTAAAAAATATATTTTTTGTCATTTTTGACCATGTAATGGAAATTGTACCCAACTTATGACATGCGACCATGTGTTAAAAATAGCTACAGAAATTTGGTAATTATCCATTGATTGCACATGTAGAAGCATGTAATATGTTAGCAAGAGTGTTTATTGTAGTGAAAAGCAGATTTCAAGGAAGAACAAAATTCCTCTTTAACCCAATATTTGTGGAAGAAGGGCCCAACTCCATGGAGTTGGGCCTTTCTTCCATGAAAAACCATGATTAAGTGTACTATAGAGAGTGGATTTTGGCTCATCTTTCACACACAAGGAAGAACAGTCTGCTGGCAATCAAATGCTGAGTCTAACTCATTTTTTATAAAATTGGAGTTGGGCCCTTCTTCCACTCAGGTATTCAATTGCTTGTACTATCGTTTGCCTTGGTTCACCTCAAATTTGGTAGCGACATCAATGCTTGTTCTCTGTTGCATTGCAAGCATGCTGACAAACCGCCCTTGTACATGTGTAATTGTGTATATACACTCTGCGTGATTAACTATACTATATAGGTGAGCCTAAGTATAATATTTTCTCTTTGCCCCAATTTTACTTTCATTGCAGGTTGGTTTCTTTGGTTATGTAACTTTCAAAAAATCTGGTATCAAAGGTGATATACTGCTGAATTTTGCACCTGGGATTGTTTCCGAGGTGTTACGTCTAGGCTTCACTTTATCTGTAGCATTGAGTTTCCCGTTAGTCATCTTTCCATGCAGAGCTAGTATTTATACGCTATTTTTCTCTCACGTAAGTAAATATTTCAAAGATCATTTTAATCAGATGCATGCTTACTTGCTTAAGATGAGTGGTGTCCTCGAACTACAACATCACGCCAAACCCTTCTGTCCTGCATGGCCGTTCCCAAATCCATAACATCCAGTCCAGTGTCCTGTTTCAATACATCCACGTATGTTAGAGGGGGTCTACCAGGTTTTCTGTTTCCATGTTTTGGTGTCCAATGGATCAGCTTAGCTACAGGCTCATTTTTGCTTCTGTATGCATGCCCAGCGAAACGTGTCCTCCTCTCTCTGATCTTTTGTGAAAGTTTCGGTAGGTCCCCATACAGCTCTTTGTTTGTGATGTGCTGCTTCCAATTGATGTTGTAAACTGCTCTAAGCATTCTTGTTCTATTTATTAAATGAATGTGATTTAATAATTTCCTGAGAATTGAATTTGATTTATTAAATACCATAAACCATTCAGCAATATTCTGTAAAACAGGATTTGCCTGACAGCCCCAAGAATTGGGCTATTTAATTCCAGTTGAAATCCATAAACCTCCACATGACCTTCCACACATGGAGTATGAATTTGAAATGGGATTACCTAAGTAGGTGACTCGATTTGAAATCTACACACCTTGTGTGGGAGATTAATGCCATGTTTTCCATATGGGGTGTATGGATTTCAACTGGAATAGCCCATTGATGAATAAGCATAAAAAGATTGGTGAGATTAAGGGCCATTTGTAGACTAATTCCAATCAGCCGTCTACACTTCGCATGTACTGTGTTATGCTGCGTAGTGACGACTGATTTTCTTATAGTCCATATCATGACGGACATCTGAAAACGATTCAATGCGACTTTGGTTGTGCGCCGTAGCGCGACTGACTAGCGGCGCCCGTGTAAAACGCGTCGCTGTGACAAGATTGCGCTCTGAAGTTCTAAAAACAACAAACTCGGTCAAAAGGTCAATTTGGACACGACTGCGCATACTCTATGCCACAGGAATCCTGTTGCAAAATCCGTCACTTTTTTTCCATGTAGTTTTCTCAGTCGTCAATCCAGACGGTTGACGACTGAGGGCAGCAGTCTAGGCCATTTGTAGGTGCACAAAACTCTTGAATACAGCTGAATGAAAAGGTCAAAAAGTAAACTTCTAACATCTTCCCATTGATATATATTTGTGGCATAGTTTTATTACCATTCTGTATCTTAGTATTACCTGGCCAGCCATTCATGTAATAAATATATTACTCTTGCAGGCTCACAGTCTAGAGAACCCCCATGGAGGGGGCAGTGGTGCTGAATACATTCCACCCAGTATGTTTAAACTCATCACCCTCATACTTGTTGTGTTTACTCTGATACTGGGAATTGTAATACCAAATGGTAAGTCTTGACACAAAGAGACAGGGTTGGCAATTTTTTGATTAAAAAAAAAAAGAAGATTTATCTGACTCAAATTGGATTTTTTTGATTTAAATTGATTAAAAATAAAATTTATTCCAAGAACCCCTATACCTCTTGATAAAGTCAGAAGAGACCAGTAGACATATGCCCAATCCTATCAGGTATTTACAAAAAATCAAAATGTGTTTTTAGATGTGAAATTTTCAAAGAATCATGGGAAAACCTGTTGAATTCTGCACCTTGAAAATGAATTTTTTTGCAATAGATAAAATGACTATATAGAGGTATAATTGCATCCAAAAGTTGTAGAAGCATTAGGAATGAAGTAAAACAGTCAATTTAAGAAAGAAATTAATTTAAATTGATCAAAAATGGTAAAAAATGAAAAATTATGTTAAAATTAAATATCACACCTGCCTATCTAATGTGATATTGTACTAATATAATCCAGGGTTGTTTGATTTAAATCACACATTTTTTAAATTTTTTAAATCACTGATTTAAATCAACTTTTAAAATTTTTTTTTACCATTTGTGATAAATATAAGTTAATTTCTTTCTTTAAATGACTGTTTTACTTCATTCCTAATGTTTCTACAACTTTTGGATACATTTAAAATACCTCTATGATGTCACTTTATCTATTGCTAAAAATTTATTTTTAAGGTGCAGAATTCAACAAGTTTTTTCCCATGATTTTACCAAATTTTTTCTTTGAAATTTTCACATGTAAAAACATGTTTTGATTTTTTTGTAAATACCTGGTAGGATTGTGCATATGACTAGCATTCCACTGGTGCTCTTTTGACTTTATCATGGGGTATAGCAGTTCTTGGAATAAAAAAATTAAAAAAAATTGATTTAAATAAAAAAATCTGATTTAAATAAAAAAAATCTGGTTTCTTTTAATTAAAAAAAAAAATCAAAAAAATCAACAACCCTGATATAATCAGAGATTGAAATAGAAACTAGTTTGCATCAGACATCCCTGTTGATCAGTTATGGCTCATGATTGGTTAGCATAGCGTTACTACTAAGCCCTGCTAACCAATCACAGGATGTGTGGCGTTTGATTGGCAGAACTTAAGGAAGAAAAGGAGTGTAGAAGTGAAAGAAGTAATGTGTGTACAAAATGTACAGAAATGTGGGAAGCAATGTTGGTTCAACATAGTGGTGGGTGGAGGCCAGTTTTTAGTTGTTTTATCTGTCAGATTAGGCTTTAGAAACAATATCTGTTCCATTTATTTAGTTTTGTTGTCTTTGGGAAAAAACTAAATAAATTTGAAGCAGTTTTCATATGGGGTAATATTGTAATATCACCATCAACTTGCTAAAAAAGATATACATGTATGTGTGTTATCATTGTGTCTTTACAGTTGAGGTGATTCTAGGTCTGACTGGTGCTACTCTAGGATGCCTTATATGCTTCATTTTCCCGGCACTTATATACCTTAGAACTTCGGGTGTCCCAAATAAAGGGACAGGCAAGGTAAGTCATACAATGGTTCACCTCATGTTTAGTTGTGACGTAGGTGCGCATTTCGCTAGGTGCAGTATTACATCGCGGCATAAAGTTAATCTCACAAAGCGTACACGCACAAGTACAAGAGCGGTTTATCGGCATGCTTGCAGCGCAACTGCAAAAAGGCATTTACGTCACTACCGAACGCTTGCAGCGCAACTGCAAAAAGGCATTTACGTCACTACCGAACTTGAGGTGAACCAAAGAATAGGTGCATTGATTGCCTTACATTATGGGGGTGTGTGTTTGGTAATTCATTTTCTTACTTGAGCATTCAAACAAAGCAAAAATTGTGATGTCGAAGGTGTGTGACTCAATTGACAGTCTTTATCACTCTCTTTTAACCGCATCAAAATGAATTTTTTTCATAATCCCAGTAAAATTTCATGTCTAAAATATGTTTTGTTAGGTTTTATGAACAAAAAGGTCCATGTGCCACTCTGATACACATGTTTGCTTTTAAAATTCAAACCACTGGAGCAAATTCTTTAACTCACGACTTGAAATAAGAATGCTTGAGTAATGGACCTCAGTGTGTTACTTGTTTATAGAACCACCCACCTTTAAAGATCAAATGATAGCCCGTTTCATACACAATAACTATGACTGGAAAGAAAGTGTAACAGAACTCATAGGTAAATCTGAATTGGACATGCTGTCAACCAGGAGAAAAATATCAAGACTATATCTTCCACAAGGCCATAGGGGGGCACTTAGCATTACCAGTGCAAAACTACTTACGACCGACCCAGAGGCATACTCGCAGATCAGCACAAGGAGCATTCATCGAACACCAAGCCAGAATTGACAGTTATAAGTATTCTTTTGTCCCAAAAACTGTGAAGGACTGGAATAGCATACCGTCCAACATTACCAGCATCCCAGATCCTGAACACTTCAAAATCACATTGGGTGATTTCATCAGAGCCCAGGATCGGAACATTAGGGACTAAAAAGTCCTAATTCGCGCACACCACAATCCTATGCGTCTTGTTCTAGAAGGAATGTTGCACAGTACTTAAAAGAAGAAGATAGATCTACCAGTAGCTTTCGCCTCAAGTGTTGCAACTGTAGCAAGAATAAAATAAAGAATTTTGTATTATAGCCAAAATAATTAATTCTCGATCATGAGAGCCAACTTGGGTACGCACAGTTATTTGCGTCGAGCGTACTACGCAAATACCCATGCTTACGGCGCAAACACAGCTTTTGAGAATTGGCCAATCACACGGTCGTCGCTAGGCAAGGTCAAGGTTCGGTCATGCAGGTCGCGCGATCGTGTTATTCTATGAAAAGTATGCTGACGCAGAAGGTACATCCTCTCATGATCGAGAATTTGTTATTTTGGCTATAGTTGATTTTGAGTCGGTACGTATACATAATTATGTAGATTGACTGTAGATAAAATTAAACAGTATTGTGCTTACCTGTGTTATTAAAATTCTTGATTTGGATAGGACTATGGTTATCGAAAAGGTCCTTCTGTCGTTGAAGATGCGCAGATACCCTATATATGATGTGAAAAGAATTTGGCCACATCAGGGTCACACAATCCAATGCAGCTTGTTCAGCAAATGAGGTGCCAATATTTCATGACATGATTTAATCAGATAATCAGAATTGCATCTTGTGCAAAACAAGTGACATGAAAAGTGTAGCGTTAAGCTGAATTTATACTCGATCGCCAAGCGCTTGCGATTAAACACTTTTGGAAAGCGATGGGCAATCGCCGAATTTTGCGATGCATCGCCCGTCGCTTTTGCATTTATACTAATCACGACGATAGCGATTGCACACAACAATTAAAATATTCTAAATGCCACAAAATACATTTTTAAAACATCAGTTGCTGTCAATAATTATTGCTTTGAATTAATTCATCACCAAAAGTTAATAATCGAGAAAGTTAAATTAATTAGCAAAATAATAGATCCAGTTGGTTGTATATGATTGGTTGGCGCATTCACGTGTCAAGCGATATCGCTGGGAAGTTGAGATTTCTTCAACTTGCAAAAGCGACGTCGTTTTTGCCTCAGCGATTTGAATCGATTGATCGGCTCGACGCTCTGGAAATGTAAGTAAACACTGAGCATGCGTGAGAATCGCTTTTCTGCAAAAGCGATCGAGTATAAATTCAGCTTTACTTAGGAAGAAGTACTGAGAGAAGTAAAAATAAAGTTCTTTGGTTTGATCTATTTTTTTCAACAGATTGTTTTAACTGTAGGCGTATTTTTACTAATATGCAGCACATATGACAATTTACAAAGCATGCAGCAGGAAGCAGACATTGATATCCCTCGTCTTGATATTGAAGACGAGGTGAGAAGACTAGAGATTGCTGCCAATCAACTGTCTGTCAATAAGGGAGATGGACTACAAGATGGTGAGTAGTGGTGTAGCCAAGGGGAGGAGCAGCTGCCCCCCCTGTGAGAAGTCTTTCCCCCTCTTACCCCCTGTGGGATGCTGTCTGCCCTGGTATTTAAAGATTTTAGGCTTTTTTTGTACTCTCGCCAAAAATGTGAAGGAAAAAGAGATGGGCAATCTGGCCTAGATGAGCATTGCTTCAGCATGACCTGTAATTTTATTCTTGACATTTAGATTTTTTTCTTGATTGTTATTATTAAGCCCAACATAAATCAGTACTGGAATATGACCATTGCATCTTTGTTCTAGTGTTACACATAAGATTTTGACTGTGGTAAGGTTTTGGATTTTTCGGTTGAAGCATGCGTGCGTCGCATATTTCAGGTTGAGAAAGTTTAGATTAGGATTGGGTCTAAAGCTAGGTATATTGAAGTAAGTCCATACAAATGAGCTTTTGCAGCTCATTAATAATGAGCTCTCTGCCATATTTTAACCAGGTTTTAACATTAGTACATCACAATTCATTAGGTGTATCATATCGGTCACTATATGATGAACCCTAGGAATTCATCACCATCAGCCCTTGAATTAAGGATCTGAAGGGGCACGGCAACTTTTTTAGGGCAAGTTGATAATTGCCTTGGATTTTCACTGAAAAGGCAAGGCAGCACAGCAGTTTGTAATATTTCAAGAGGGCATCATGGCAACTGTTGAAAATTTGAGAAGGGCACCAAGGAAATTTCACAAAAGTGAAGAAAACACACACAAACATAGATAGATGATTTTATAATGAAGGGGCAGGGCTAGGGCACTGACGGCAACTTTATTAGAGGGCACGGCAAGTGACTGCCTTGGGTAAAGGACATATTTTGAGGGCATTATGGCAGTGGGGTTGGGCACCCACGGCAAAATGCCATGGGTGCCGTGGGTAATTCAAGGGCTGATCACCATGTTGTGTTATTCATCAACTTCTCTCTTTCCTAGCAGATGAGAATCACAAGCCTGATGACAAACAGATAGAAGATATTGAAAAGGAGCCAAAGGTTATAAAAGATCACGAGGAGGAGGTGTTAAAACCAGACAAAAAAGATGAGAGAGAGAATGAAAGCAGGAAGGATGATGCAGACCAAGAAGTGGATGAAGGGAAAGAAAAACCTAAAGGTGAGATGGGCTTGGTTAGGTACATCCTCCATTGTATACTACTTCTCAGCCAACCAATAATGTGAACAATTTGTGACCCATTCAAGCAAAATGTACCATAAATCAACTTCCGAGAAATAGACAAAGTTAACTTTGAAAAAGTTAACAGAAAAACAAAGGGCAATGGTCCAATTTGTCATAACTTCATTGTTCAAAAGCAAGGATTTATTAAACAGGGTATATTTGCAAACAATTGAATACCTGAGTGGAAGAAGGGCCCAACTCCATCAAAACTGTTTTTGAGATATTAAGGGATCTGGAATGAGCGTTTTGAGCGTTTCAACAGTATTTTTTGTGGGACATGAGAGCACATCAGACGTATCGAATTGCATTCTGAATACGAAGAATGTCTTTCTGATGTCAAATAATTTTGAAATTCACAATATTATACAAATTATTAAAATTTGATATTTTTCACATTTTTGATATATAACAGTCCTCGAAATAAATTTTATAAATCTAATGATATATTCTTAAAGTGTATGTAGCTGGGAGGAAAAGCTGATGATCAATTGAAAATTTTGACCTTTCATATTGAAGATATGGATTTTTTTCCCAAAAAGACCTATTTTTTTTTTTTTTTTTGTGTAAAAAAAAATCCATATCTTCAATATGTAAGGTCAAAATTTTCAATTGATCTTCGGCTTTTCATCCCACCTACATACACTTTAAGTAAGAGTCAATAGATTTATAAAGTTTACTTCAGTACTGTTAAATATCAAAAATATCAATTTTAATGATTTGCCATAAAATGTGTATTACATTTGAATTTCAAAAATCAAAATTATTTGATATCAGAAGGACATTCTTCATATTCAGAATGCAATTCGATATGTCTGATGTGCTCTAATGTCCCACAATAAGTACTGTCCAAACGTTCATACCCCACCCTTTAAACAGGGTATATTTGCAAACAATTGAATACCCGAAAGGAAGAAGGGCCCAACTCCATCAAAACTGTTTTTGAGGTATTAAGAAAAAACTTGATATTTGGAAAAGTTTTAGAGACAGAATATTTTCATCTTCAGGGGACCTTTAATACATGAACATACAATATTACATACATTCGAAATTATATATGATGCTTCCATGGCAATGGTACAGGTCTTAATACAAGCTGGAGTTGGGTCCTTCTTCCAGTAATATACTGCAAGTGCCAGTTCCGTAAGCAGATGTGTTATAAATAGCTACAGAAATTTGATAACTTGATAAAGTAGAAGCATATAATATGTTAGCAAGAAAGTTGATTGTAGTGAAAAGCAGATTTCATGGATGAACAAAATTCCTCTTTAACCCAATATTTGTGGAAGAAGGGCCCAACTCCATGGAGTTGGGCCTTTCGTCCATGAAAACCATGATTAAGTGTATGTGGAAGACTATTTAGCCTGGATTTTGGCTCATCACACACAAGGAAGAACAGTCTACTGGCAATAAAATGCTGGGTCTAACTCATTTTTGTAAAAAATTTGAGTTGGGCCCTTCTTCCACTCAGGTATTCAATTGTCAAGTTGCAACATATGGCATGTATGAAACCAATTTGGGTAGTGGACATGGTCAGTGTGATGTAGTCTCTACCTCCTCTATATGATGCATACTGCACTACAGCACAGGATCAAATGTCCAACAACTAGAAAAGACAATAATAGAAATAATTACTATGTCAAAATTTGAGTGTACTTTTCATATTTTCTTTGTCCATTGTTTTTATCAATGTTATCAGCAGATGCATCACAGGAAGAAGGTAGTAGTATTCAGGCTCTTATTTACTGGGCATTCTGGAATTCTATTTCTATTTTAGCACATGACTTTACCTGTTAAATCCTCTAGTTGAAGGCTACTTAGATTCAGATTAAAATTGTGGTTCAGGGTACTCGTCACACTGTAGAATGATTTATGATACTCATCTGTGTAATGTAGATGGGTTGCCGTATTTTCATGAGACAGATGGTTAAGGTGATAGCTAGCTGGTGCATTTAAATTTCATACTAGAAAAGAACAGTTTAACCATCCCAAAGTGTTAACAATTGAAATTTAGGCAAAACAAGTGTACAAATATGCAACGGTCTGATCCAAACCACTGGACTATCAGGAGATCTGAAACCTGTAGCTAACAGAGGGACAGTCAGTGTATGCAACACATGCTATTTTTAGAAAGATTCAATAATTTCCTTTGCTAGTTTAGTCATCTTTGCTAATTATTCAGAATGATTTTCCTCTCTCTCTGCTCTCCCTTTGGCTTTTAGCAACATATTTTTTAAAATCACTGTTTTATCCTTCTTTTTTGCTTTTTTTCCCCATTTTATTATTATGTTTGGCAAACTGCTGTTAAAAGCCCACACAAAACAAATTAATGTTGCCTGGACAAAATGGATGTTGATGGAGACTTAGCAGCTCACAATATGTGACCTGCTACCATGAAATGAGGGTAACATCGCAAGTCGGGAATTTTGAGACTTTTCAACTGTTGAGTTGATGTTCTTTGCTTGAAGACACCTGTATTGGAAGTGGTATGTCCTTTGTGAATGGGGACAGAATTGAATACAGCATATTATGTCTCCATTCACAAAGGACAGACCACTGACTATACACATGTCTTCAAAGAACAGCAACTCAACAATTGGATGGTCTCAACACCACCAACTTGCGATTTTATGCTCATTCTGTGGGAACAAGTCACATGGGGGTAATTGCAAATAATATGTTCTCACACCGGCAACCCATATTCACCTGATATGAGTGAAAGGTAAATGGACGAGTTGATTGGGGGAAAGTGTGTGGAGGAAATTGTTACAGACTATACTGGGATATAGTATCATAATCATGGATAGCAGAGGGCAATTATGAGTAGGTAATTTGAATAAGTACTCAATAACCTGGTTGACAAGGGGATTTGAGTTGGGGAAATGTTAAGGATATAATATCATTATATGAGTTTGTAAATTAGTGTAACCTGGTAGATTCAAATTCTTCAAACCTATAAGTTTCCACAGGCACTGGCCCTAGACCCCATGCCAGGGGCCCTGTCAAACCCACATTATTGTACTCGGCACTGTTTCGCTTGGCACATTTTGGGATGATTTTCACAACTTTGCCCACCTGGGCTCGTAGGCCTGGCTGCTATCATTTTCTTTTGGACAAAGGGATCTTTGGTGATGAGGTAACTTGGAAGTTGTTAGTGTTTATGTCTACTAACTTGTTGAGTACCTTAAAAAGCCTAAGTCATGGAAACCTATAGAGGCCGTCAGCGTGACGTCATATGCCGCCATCTTGTGGGTACAGGCTGCGATGGTCATTCGATGTCCATGCGTGAACATCTAAATCACCGTGGTGATGCGTGATAACAACAGCGTGGCAAGCTGCGCCCTGCAGCGTAGTGTCCGGCGCAGAATCCAGCGTATCATTTGTACCCACAAGATGGCGAAAGGCTGACGGCCTCTATTGTTTGATCATAATTAATTTTATGGAAATCCACTCAATCTGCTTGTCCTTGATATTTAACTTGCAATTTTAACTAAAAACGTTGTTCTTGGTTTGATTTTGCTGTTTTAGAAGCTCAAGTTATCAATGAACATCGTAAGGAGCCGCCTATACCACACGCACCAGCAGATGATGACGTCAAAGCCAAACCACTAGCAAAAGTAAGTTACTGACCAAACAAAATGTGTGATTGTACAGAAGCATTATTTTTCTCACTTTAAATTTGGAATAACTTCCAGTTGATGTAGTTGGAAACATCTTTAATTTTGGAATGCAAACCTTCAGAGATTGTCAGTAGTGACTGCTCACATTATGGTGTCATAATGTGATATATAATAAAAACTTGTGTGATAATAAAATGTAAATAAAAAAGTATGGACAGTCTCACCTTATGGCACCCGTGATGTCATACAAGCCATGTAGTGGAGCTGTACACAATTGTAATAGTTGTGTATATTCCTTAACTAGGGGTCAACTTATCTTAATGATGTCATGGGTGGCAAAACACAAGAATTGCTAAAGTGTGGATGTATGTATGAACACCTAGGCTTACACCACTTGTGATGTCATACAAGCAAGCCACTTAGTAAAGCTGTACACTAGTCAGTGGCGTACCGTGGCTGCCCCAACCCTGGGGGCTGAAGAAAATTCAATTTTGCCGCCCTTCCTCAACAGCCGAAAAGGTTGACCCAATTTTTTTCTCGGTCGTTTGAAAAAGTGAAGCGCAAAAAAAAAAAAAAGGGTTTCAGGCGATAGCGCCCTAAAAGCAGCACATTATAGTAACATTTTTTCAAAAAATGTTATGCTTTATCAAATTTTCAGCCCTTTTTATTTACTAATTCTTTTTGCCGCCCCTTCTTTGTTGCCGCCTTCTTCTTCCGCCGCCCTTCATTTTGGCCGCCCCTGCTTTTTACCCCAGGGGCTGGCGCCCAAAGCCCCCCCAAAATACGCAGCATAATGCTGGCGTCACAGTGGGCAAAACACAAGGTTGCAAAAGTATGGACTTATGAACATGCTTTTATCCTACCTGAATTTTAAATGTCAGATTTTGTCATCAAATTGACCTTTTCGGTAAACTCCATAAGCCTTTGCGAGTACACCTGAGGTGTTGACATTTGACGTCACGCCGATCTGCGCTGATGCGCACATCGTTTATCGAACATCGTTACTGCGCATTGCAATTCGGCGTGACGTCAAATGACAACATCTCAGGGGTCCTTGCAAAGGTATATGGGATTTACCGATAAGGTCAATTGCTTTCATGTTATTCATTTTTTCGGCTGTTCCAAAAATGCAAAAATCAGAAGTTTTGTGAATGTCAGGGTTTTCTGCTTCATCTGCTTGATCCTCCTTTTAAATCCACTATTTTTATTTTTTTGCAGGATGCATTTGAGGAAGACAATGATGACACTGGCAACGAGGCAAGGCAGGAACAGGAAGGTGATGTTGAAAGGGATATAGATAGAGAGCAGGAAAAGAACAAGAAAATAGAACATCTTGCACCAGGTTAGTTTTGTTTCCTCCCATCCCTGCTCACTCTATTTCTCTTACCCTCTTCATCTTCATATCTTTTTTTTTTCTCCCCTTCCCTCTTTCTCCCTGATCCCACCTGTCTCATTTCCTTTCTTATTGTAAGTGATAATATACTTGGAAAATTAATTTTTGACTACAAAAACAAGGTTTGAATAAAATGGGAAAACCCTAAGTGGTATATGAGATTTTATTTCACATTTTGAAATTAGAAAAGGCAATGTGAAATGTGCAGATTGTATGTATTGTTTTCTGGGGACTCACTTTTTTGTCTTCTTTGTAACGGAATTATCTTTTTTTTGATGGCTAGAGCAAGTGAAACAAAACAATAGAACATCAAGAAATCTGTCAAAAAAGCTGGAAAAAAGAAACCTGCATAAGGCAAAAAAAAAAATTGTCTCATGTCCCATGGGAGTTTGAAATCTAATGAAATCTATTTTTTATTTTATCAATAAATCAGGTGTTCAGGGGGGTTACCCCCTTGAAAACTCACCGGTTTCAGACTTGGTATTGTGATGGTATATGGTGGCCTCATGTGGTGTATAGGTTTGTGGGGCCACCTTAATTATGAACCACATAATTCTAGTTTGCAAATAAAATAAAAATAGTGAAATAAAATTTTATTTTTTGAACGTTTTCACCAACAGAAATCCAATTTGCGCAGGGGACATGAGACAAAACATTTTTTGTTTGTTTTTGGTCTAACTGCAAATTTTGTATAGCTATGCATGCAGTTTGTTTTCTTGTGGACAATTATGTAAATTGTCTCCATTTCACTTATATTTAAATAGTTGATGGTGATGAGAGTAACAGGGATAAAGAAGAAAAGGAAGAGGAGAAAGATCCAAAGGCCAGGGAGGATGAGAAGGAAGACGAACCACACAAGGTATAGTAGATAATCTTATTGTCTGTCTAATGACTATTAATTGTAGGGTTGGTGAGAACTTTGTATGTTCAGATATTGTTTTCTCATGGACGTCCCCACATGCAAGTGTATTAATAATTTTAAGTTCTTGTAATGTTACTGGCATGTTGAGTTCAAATAAGAATAAAGATGTCTTGTTTACCCCTCTCTACTTAATACAAGTTCAAGTTTATTTCACCATCATCATATCATATATACACGGCAACAAAATATTAAAAAGAGGATGGTAGGCCAATCAAAAGATCAAAGTTTGAAAGATGTGATTGCCCTCAGTGCAAAAAAAACAAATAGACGCCTACAGAGAGAAGACAAGGACGGGGGTGCAAATGGCAGACTGATAAGACTAGTGCAGACAGACAGACAATGATGTTTGCAATGGCATATAAAAAAAGTCAATTGAGAAATATATGCATGTTAACTTGCAGTACAATGATACAATATTATGATACATGGCATTTGTGAATACATGTATAAAAAAATCAAGTGTATAATTAAAATATGGTTAGCTTATTGGTATGGTGTGACATGGTCATTATGCAGAGCAAGTGTGGAAAAAAAACTGAAGCACTATATTACAAGGATCAATTGTGATGACTTCACTTCTAACAGTTACATCATTAATGTGACATGGTCAAAACCTAACAGCTGTCATGGTATGGCACTATAAGGCCCAAAGTGGATGACACCTGCAGGCTACAATGTTTTAAATCAAAAGTTGTGAAAAGATCAACTTTGTGTTTCACAGTGGCATAGATTTCTTTTTGACATTGGGAGGATGGAGTTGAAGATAATTTCTTGATGTATAGTGAATACAGCACCTTTTGGCAATAGAATGTAGGTTATGGTACAAATGCGCACGAAACCCGGGGAAATTGTTGCCATATTGCAGCTAAACTGGTGAAATATGGTGGAAAAGCAGAATACATGCGTGTGAAAATTTGCCCTTTTTAGGCTAAAATGGCCAAATATAAGGTTAATTTGGTCGGAAATCCACAAACAGGCGTCAACATTGAGGGGATGATTGTATGGGCCATTCCCCCTATCAAAATATTGGGGGGGGGATTTACCCCCTGGGATCTACGGTTATGGTGTTTCATGGTGCTATTCAAATGTGTTTTGGTCAACAGAAAGCAGACGACGATGAAACCAATCTGGACAAGATGGTAGAAGACAAGGTGATTGAACAAGAGCATCGCCAGGAAGAACAGGATAAACAACTCAAAGAAATTAAGGCAAGTTTTGCAGCTTGGTACCAAAATAACTACACTTTTTATCGATACTTATTAGGCAGGATATCTTGCGTAAAAGTATGCCCTTTGTGTGACAACATAAGCAAAAAGTCAGTTAACCCTGACACCCATAAATACCACAAAATACCATGATGAAAACCACTGCGCATGTGTGAACCCCAGGGTCTGCGATGACGCAATCACCCTAGTGCTATATGCTCACAACATCGCTGCCGCGGGCAGTTTAACCCGTGTGGCTACCGCTCGATAGCAAAAAGCAGGGTTGGGTGTTAGGGTTAATATATGTATTTCGAAAATGAAAGGATACACTCATAAGAAAGTAATTCTACACTGAAGTTTTCTGTATTGTTATGATAAGAAATATTCTGCCCATTTTAGTACTGATAGAAGTGTAGTTAGAAATGCCCCCCCCCAAAAAAAAACACCCAACAAATCAAAGATGCCAATAGTATAGTATATGGGACTGAACTGTCGTTAAAAAGCAACCTGTCCAATGGACTGCAAAGTTAGATCATCTCCAAGGTGTGTGGAGGAATTACAATGAGTGTTTATTTGCCAACAGAAGGACACAGAAGATGAAAGCCTGGAAAAAATTGTACAAGACAAAGTTGTCGAGCAGGAGTTAAAGCAGGGTGAACAAGATAAACAACTCAAAGAACTGAAGGTAAGGTTGACATGAAGAGTGCATGGTATGGGTAGCATGGATAGTGCAACCCTTGGAAACAGGTGATGCTGGTTTGGAGAATGTCTTTGTATCAATGTAATGTAGAAGGCATGATGATTGGCAGTGCAGCAGGCAACAGATGAGGGTGAAAGATTAGGTAAGATTGGAGGAGATCTGAATTTGTGATGCTGGTCTGGAATAACACCCTCTTGGTAATATAGAAAGCATGGTGTTTAACAGTGCAACTGGCTGTAGATGAAGGTGGAAGAACCACATTGGCCACGATTCACAACTACTGTGTTTGCAAAATTCCTGACTGATTTGAGGGCTAACTGAAAATCGGAAACATCATACATGATTTGCACTTTGCATTCATGTATGTAAAGGTGGAAAAAACTACACTACTCAAAATAATTAGAGGATCAGACTTATTTATTAGCATTTTTTCTAAAACAACAGTATAGGGCCTAATATTGTAAATCATGCGAGTGTTATTTAGTTCAATAATTTTAGGCAACAGAGCACTCACTTGCATTACCGGGTACTGGAGTCACATGACACCAAAAACACTTTACGAGAACAGAAGAGAATGCATACAAATCAAGATTGGCTGTTTCTGATCCTTAAAATATTTTGAGTAGTGTATAAGATTACCAACATTATTTCCACATAATATGGGAACAACCTGATGGCTGTTTTGCAAAGATTCTTGATCATTCATATGTCCGATTCATCAAGCATCAAACCTTGTTAAATCAAATGTGCAGGCCTCAGGATTTGTAACTAAAAATATGTGGCTTTGTTTGACATAAGCTGAGCAAGTCATTAAGATTTAACAAAAAGTAATCCATGGTCATTTGAATACCCACTGTGAATGTAGCATGAGCATTGCATTGACGGTTTTGATGTGATGCCCCAAATGAGTCAGGAATTCAGGCAAACACGGTATGTACCTATAGACAGGTAATGTATGGTGTGCCTCTTGTTTGGATGATTGAGGGATAGCATTATTCTGACTGATGGAGCATGGCAAGAGACTGCAGACAGAGCATCATGATGTCAAAGATTTGGCAATCATCAGCGGTATAAAAAGGTGACAAATGACATGCAGTGTTTGTTTGTTAACAGAAGGAAACAGCAGACCAGGCCAGTCTTGAAAAGATTAATGAAGTCTTAGAACAGGAACAACGGCAGGAAGAACACGATAAAGAGATCAAAGAAATCAAGGTGAGGTCATCAAAATGTGCTTGAAATCCCTGTGTGTGCTTGCAGGGAAGTAGAAACATATGTCATGGGATACATCCTTGATATATGGATGTTTACTTCAGCATCTACTGCGTGATTTCTTGTCATTGCCAGCCATTCTTTGGTGTGTTGGATTATACTACAGTAGACTACATAACAAGTTAACTATACCTGCTCATTAATGCAGTTTACCCATTTGATGTTCTTTCTCTACCTATGAAAGAAGTAGCCCATTTACAATCTCAAGTAGTTTGCTTTATAGCGAGTTTGTTTGCTGGTATAGAGATAGAAGCACATATCAAATGATACATTGGTGTATCACTACTCAGGTGTTGGTATATGCTTAAAAAAAATTGTTTGATTGGCGTAACCCGACCGACCCTAAAAATATGCCCGACCCTAGACTTTTTTTCTTATTTTTTTGCAAAAAATGAATAAAAAAATCAAAAAAAGATTAAAATAAAATTTTCAGCTTAAAATGTGTGTGTAAAAAAAATTGCCGACCGACCTACCCTAATTTTTTTTTTTTCATGTTACGCCAATCAAACAATTTTTTTTAGGCCTAATGTTGGGTGTGGTGGATAGTTTTCTATAACAGTAGAACACAATCAAGTTTAGCAAGACAACCTTATTGCAGTGTACCATCCTCTTAGAGTAATTTTCCTTTCCTAATCTTTGTCTATCTCCTCGCAAAGGATGGTATCATGTAGTAATTTTTTAGTTAGCAAATTTTTCTTGCTACATTAGGCAAAAAAAATAGGTTTGTCTCTGAACCTTTTGGCTAAAAAGCCATGTGCTATGCTTTTTTTCTTTTGAAAAACAGGTATGTCCTATGCGATTTTTTTTTTTCAATCCTTTTAGGGCTTTTTATTTAGCAAGAACGCCACCCCAAGTTACATGCCTTACGAAAACGTAGTTCTAATCTAACTATTCTAACCGTCACTTCCTAAACCCCTAACCTATGCTAACTAAATCCTAACCCAGACCTAAAACTAACAATATGCTAAATAATTAAAACCCTTAATAATTCAAACCGTTAATTATTCAAACCCTTAAAAAATGCAGTTCTGAAAAATCACGATCACAATACATGGCGCGCCGTGGCATGACAATGCAATGTTGTGGGTAATGTCAATGATGCAAAATTCAGCACCCCAAATGTTGATGGGTGGCACTAATTTACCACTATTTTAACCTGCATTAAACCATCACCTTAAGTAAGGAGTACAAAATGTTGACTTTCATGTGTTGAGGAAACTCTAATATGTGACCATCCACGACGAAACGCTCGTAAAGTCGGCCCCTGGTCAAATTTGTTTTCTTCCGTGTTTAGAAAATATATATCATAAGCTTTACAATGATATATCATTTGACTTCAAATGATATCCAGAAACGGAGTGATGGCTGTTAAACTTTGCTCCTTCAGTAAAAGGGTACATTATTTTGGTGCTACATTATTTCTCTTTTTCCACATTGCTGGTATCAAATATCAAATGGTCATAAATGTCCTCTCATTGTTAATTGTTGGTTCACCCACCACTTGAACAGGATTTAGCCAAAGCAAACAAAGACTAAAACTATTTACTTATTGTCTTATTCTAGACATAAGTATAAGCTTATTATCCTCTTCAACAATGGGATTAAAGATTGGTGTTTGACAGGACTAAAATGAGAAACATGTAGGACAAACATTAGGTACATATGAATACAACCTTTATGCACACTTTGCACTGTAACTCGAAATACAATTTGCCGACTTTATGAGCGGTTTGTGATGGATGGTCACATATTTACTCGGCATGACATGCAAATTAGTTAAATGACGATCTTTTCTCTACTATGCCGATATGAAATCGAGCAGTAAAATTTTCCCAGTGATGGTTTTCTATACTAGGCAGAGATCTATATTGTCCCGCTATTTCGTTCGCAGAGCCGTTACTTGCATGATGTTTCAACAGATCGGTATTCAGAGCGAACGATGTGATACAGTTCATTTAGTATTTATTTTTGATTTATTTTGTCTGAAATGATCGTAAATTGTTTTGTGCCCAATTTTCTTGGAAACAACAGTGATTTTATCATTAAAAAAAATGCACTGCCGCTTTGTGCTACAAGCTAAATCTCATTTTAAATGCTATGCGCATGGGGTCCTGAGACAAACCTTTTTTTTTTAGCCTTAGTGGAACCAATGTGGACATCCATACACCTCAAATGACAAAACCAGGGTTATATTGCCATTTTGTTCTCAAAGGTCCTGCCACCCCATGGTCTACAGTAAGTGTAAAATTTCACAATTATCCTATCGGGTTGTATATTTATATACACTACAAGATTCCTATTGCGGCCCCCTGCACAGTTACACCATCGCCAAGGTACCTGACTGGTACACACACAGTACATACAAAGTACATTATGCTGCAACTGCACAGGACCCACCAGCAGTGGTACTGCACTGGTACTACCTGGTACTTTCCTGGCACTGCACAGTACCAACCAAATACTTGTACAGGCGGCCGTAGTTGGAATCTGGTACTGTACCTCTAATTGTTCCTCTTATAAAATAGCAAATATCAACATTTTTTTACTCAAAAGTCAAATTTTCAAATTGCTCTGATTTCATGGAAATTTGTCTCAAACTACTCCTTTTGACAAAATAAATACCAAAACAATTTATTTGATGGCCTTTGACCTAGGGGACCCATGGGGGATAGACAAAGTGGTACCTACTTTTGTAGATAGAGGTATTTCAAAGAAACAATTGTGCCAGAAATATAGCAAAAATATATACACCAAAAACAGAACACATGTAGTAAGGACCATTTTTTAGGGTACTATCTTGTAAAATGTCTGTCTTAAAAAGAAGTACCTGATTTACTGTACTTTTTCAAGTAGTTTGCCCTTATAGCTCTGATATGGTAAGTAGATGTAGTTGGGAAAAAGGCAGACTTACTGTTATAGGTGGCATATAGCTGGGCATCAGGTGTTCATTTGGGATTTTAATAAACTTGTAACCTTCATTGTTCCGCAATGCAGAGATCCCAAGTTGGAATAATTGACTTAACCTATTTTGCTAATAGAGGCCCTGCATGAAATTATCGATTGGCTCCAAACAAAGGATTTGAACCGGTGTCCTTCATCGTAGTTATGGCGGAGTGCAGTCCATTCAATCAAATGTTGTCATCAACCTATTTGATCGTAGTGCAGGGTTCTGTGTGTGAGACGAACTGTCATGGTAGATTGCAATCATGCTTTTGTTGAATGCATTTGAATAGTCCGCCATATTTACGGGATGATACGTCACATGCAAGGCCTCTATTGGATTCTGTTTAGAATTGGGGTATTGGAACTTCCATTGACTAACAACTTAACTTTGTGAAATTTATATTTTATTCATAAGTAATTACAGATTATGTATTTTTTTCACAAATTATTGGAATTAAGCTTGACGTAGTATTACTGGAGCATGTTAAGGTTTGTTAACTTAAAGAACTTCGCCAGAAGATTGCATTTTTATTTTCAGTTCTGGGTTTGATCTTTATGGCAAAAAAATTATGTGGAAGTTTTGAATTGTTTTTGCAATTGAGTAAATATTGACGTTGCAAGTACAATTTTTTAAATAAATTTATAGCTACTTTTCTACTTGCTGAACTCACAAAGCCACAACTTTGCTAAATTCTGCATTTCTGCAAATCTTGTAATTCTGCCATTATATTTTATGTGAATAATGCCCACAGATTTTTAAAAATAACCAATGCAGCGCAAGTGGGTTAAGTCCCAGTAGGTTGTATTATGGTGTAATGTGCTATTAACTGCTTGTAACAAATCACACAGGGTTTTTAAGATATCATGACTATTCTTTGAAAAATATGCTTAACATGAAGTTATAAAGTGTACAGTGAGCGTATGGTAGCAATTCCATCTCATGCACGTCATGGAACAATTGACCCTTATTAACAGATTAGGCTGGACTTTGCCCATTTGCACTGGATCTGATGCATCTGATGTACAAGCCCCAAAGGGGAAGTGCATTAGATGAGTCACCATCTCAGCACAAGTGCATTACTTTGTTCAATTTCTCAAACAACAAGTAATAAAGTTTTAAACTATTTTATACACAAGGAAAAACTCCTATGATTTTTGCTATTTTTAAAAACAAAATATCCATCAAAATTTTTAACTTATGAGCAAATATAAATGCATCCATCTCCAAGGAAAATGAATCAATCATAGTTAAAAGTTAGTTAAAGTTAAAAGTTAAATCCTTCCCAAGCCTTTTGGCCCATTGGGCGGTGCCTATCTCCATTTCATAACCCTAGGCCACATGTCTGCAAGCAGAAAAGCTACAGTGGGGGGTTAGTCCACTTGTAGCCATGTGTTTAACTTTCCCTACTCCATTCTTTCAATGCCGAACGCCTGGCAAGAAGGCAGTAGGTACCATTTTTAAAGCCTTTGGTATGGCCCAGCCGGGGTTCGAACCCGCGACCTCCCGATCGTGAGGCGGACGCTCTAACCACTAGGCCACCACGCCGGTATGCAAACAAGTTCACAAGCACTGTGGGTAGTATGTTGTGTGCAATTTAGACACAATTTATACACTCTGCATTTTTTAACAGCTTTTCTGATTTGCAGCTATATGTAGGAGTGTATGAATTGTCCATAATGATCCAAAAACAGTGGCCAAATTATCTGCTTATCTACAAAAATATGTTTTTGTTCACAATCTTTTTCATGATTACAGGGTGTCCATGAAAGAACTGTACCATCAGAGTTTAATTTTAGCATTAAAACACTCCAAAATGAAATTTTCAGACTATACAGTTCTTTCTGTGACACCTTGTTTTACTGTAAAAAACAGGAAATTTTCGCACAATTATTTTCTAGCACTTTGCCAACTGGCTCCCTTGGTTTTTAAATTTGTGATTCTAAATTTCCTTATATTGACCTACCGTATTTCGTCAAATAGTCGCCCCCCCTCAAATAAACGCCCCCACCATTTTTTTCAACCAAGATGTTTCAAAAATGCCAATATTTCCATGCTATCTTGTGTAGTAAGCTTACCAAGTTGCCCACATGGTCGATAATAGCGTCAATAATTGGCAAAAATCTGGATTGGAAACCCGGAAGTGAACCAGAAGTCAGTGTTTCTAGTTCATAGTTCGTCATTTTAGCGTGAGTTTTAAGTTTACCTAATGATTTTAACTGGAATTATCGTTCTAAAATTGACCTTGAATAAACGCCCCCTTGGGGAAAATGTAATGCCCCCGGGGGCGTTTATTTGATGAAATACGGTATTTTTTAATTGAAAGGGCTTAAAAATTATTCAGTTTTGTCAGATAAGCAAAGACTATTTAAAAATAGTACAAATTCACATTTAAGTTGCTGATTTTGAAGTAGACTGTGCAACGATTTAAAATTACTTGGTACTCTAGGTCGGTAAACATGAGTAAGATTTAATCTTTCCCTAGAAAAGGACTTCTCCAGGGAAAGATTAAATCTTACTCAAGACCATGCAACGATTGTGTTGAAAAGGACTTCTCCAGGGAAAGATTAAATCTTACTCAAGACCATGCAACGATTGTGTTATGAAATTCAATTTATGCACTATTAGTGTTCCCTTGTGACATGACTGGTCATACTAGCTTGTTGTACATGTATAACTGGACTTGATGAAAGTATCTGCTCTCTTTTTCTTAGTTTCATGTGCATTAAAGCCTTAATGTACGATTTCCGTCAAATTTTGATTTTGTTATTCTTTATTCAAAATGTTGAAATAATATTAGTAATATCTGACAAGAAGGGTTGTTGTCCATTTTAGGTTGAAATAACAAGGTAAAGTGAAAGAAATCCGACTGGTTATTTTGGCCATTTAACACACAGTTCTATGGGAGGACATATATATGTCGAACTTTGCTCTGTTGACTTACAAAGACAACAAATGTAGCCGATTCCATTTCGGTGCAAGTTGGGACGTGTGTAAACATTACAAATATGCAAAAAAAACAGGTTTGAAAAAAATTAACCAATTTCATATTATAAGATTGTACATTATGGCTTTAAGCATGGGGCATGTAATGTGCATTATATCACTATTCTGTGATTGGTAACTATGCAATCTGATCTTGCCGACTCTCTCTCTGACAGGTTAACATTGGTTTGCTCAAATTTTCAAGGTTTTGATCACAGAGAAAAGGACCTTGAACAGCAATATAAGATGGTTTCAGAAGATTCATGGAGCCAATAATATGTTACATTTATGGAAGGTTTATTACTCATTAAGGTTTACACAATTTCATTTTATGTATGATCTTTTACAGGAAAAACAAGACAAACAAGAAGAGATCATCAAGCTTCAAGCAGAAGAATTAGACAGGCTCCGAATTCAACATGAAGAAGAACAGAAGGAGAAAGAGAAAGAAAAACTAGAAAAGGAAAGAGAGGAGAGAGAGAAACTACTAAAAGAGAAGGAAGAAGCTGAAAGGAAAGCCAAACAAGATGCGTTGCTGCAGCAACAGGAGGAACTACAGAGGAAGCAGCAGGAACTGCAGAAGCAACAAGAACAGCAGCAGCAGCAGCAACAGCAACAGCAACTTCCAGCAGGTGGATTCCAAGGACAAGGAGGTCTTGGTCAGGATCAGTTCCAGCAACCGGTATGTATACCATAAAATCATAATTATTAGGACTGTCAATTCCAAGCAGATAAATTGTATAATAGAGTTTGATTGTTTGGTTTATAAGAAATTGAAAATTATAACTCAATCAAGTATTTTACATTGTGGAAAACCTAAATGGATTGTTACACATTTAGACTACGAAATTTGGTTGAAGACTGAAATCAAACATCTATTAGAAAGTATGTTCAGTGCAGTTCAATCTCTTCAAAAGGAGAGTTTTATTTAGGCCAAAAAAAAAAGTTGTTTGCTTGCCCTCGTCGACCGACCGTCTCGGCAGTCCCGACCGTAGAACTTTTTTATTTGAAAAAGCTTTTTTTGCGATTTTCCCAAAATGGCATGTATTTTTAAATCTGAAAAAGCGATGATTTAAAAAAGCGTGGTAAAATACCGTATCCTGCATGCTTACGTGTCCGGCTGTACCTGACTGTCGTGTTCCGTAATTTCGTATACCACCTCAGCGTCTAAGCTCTAATACAATTTGCTCTCCACCTGCACATTTCGGACAGCGCATCTAGGGATGAGTTTATTTACAGACAAAATATAACCGTGCATATCGTGCAAGAATGGATACAATATAGCAGATGTTAAAATATGGTAAAAGTAGATACAATTTGAAAACAGTTGTACCAGATACTCATTTCTTGTTTATAAATATTTAGATTCATGATATTTGTTTGTATCGACTAGGAAGTAACATTGCACTATTTTTTTCAACATGTTTGTTGAGGCTACTTTTATTAAGAGCACAAATCGCTCAGTATAAATATGATTTCACTTGAAACATGGCGGACACAACAGTAGCGCTAGCTGTACAGGTGAAGAAAGGGACCGAACACGCTGATTAATATGATAGTTTTGAAAAGCAGAAAACACTACATGTAGGAGAATTGTACACTTCATTAAACGTAGGCCTACATGTAGAAGAGCTACAATTGTTTAAGGTGCAAGTGGCGAGCACAGATGCTGGACCATGGCGTGATGTTGCTGCTACGGAAATGCTTGAACCATTAATTGCATTCGGTATTCGCCATGTCTGTTTCTGGGAAACGGAAAGAAAAACAAAAAAACAAAAAACTTCCCGACCGACCGACCGACCCAATTTTTAAAATCCATTCGAGGGCAAGCAAACAATTTTTTTTTTGGCCTTATAGTAATTTAAGTCCACTGGTCCATACCACATACATACTATATTAAGGTTGGTCTGAACCCTGGATTTATGGAAACTTTCGGGCCTCATAACTGCTAAATTGTTGGTCTAAAGTATATATATAAAAGTATACATATTTAGAATGGCAAAGACTTGATTATAAGTTCATCTGTGAGGTCAAATTTGGACCAAAATGCTCATTTTTGGCCCAAAATCGTGCAACGTAAAAAAAAAATTCTTGGGCCAAAAATTTTTTTTATTAATTTTTAAAAACTAGATAAAAATATCCAGGAGCCGTTTTTTCATTTTTTTGAATTTCGACCAACTTCGAGAAATTTGCACCAAAAATGGTCAAAAATGCTGAATTTTCAAAAAAATCATAAGAAAGCCCAATTTTCGCCACAAAATCTGATTGGACAATTGCATGATTTTGGGTGTCGTCTATCAGGCGGTAGACGACCCCACGTCATCATGAGTGTTGATAACATGTAACACGATCATAGAGGTGCGAGTATGTATCGCGTTGTATGCGTAGACGCAGTGCTGAATACTCGCACACGCTAGCAGTACGCGCAACAAATGATGAGAAGTTGATTTTATGAAAAAGGGAGTTTTTATGACGTTAACTTAAGTTTTGCTTTAAAATATAGTTTACAGTTATTAAAATAATATTTAACTGACTAAGAATGAGAATAAACGATAGGAATTTTTATTTTGACTATCCTCTACCTATGATGGACGACAGGCAGGTCCAATATTTTTATCGTAGTGGATACCGGCTGCGCTGGCATCCACTACTCAAAATATTGGACCTGCCTGTCTATCACATGGTAGAGGATAGTCAAAATAAAAATTCCTATCGTTTATTCTCTAAGTATATAATAACTTGCATCTCTTATAGGTTGGTGGTGGTATTGGAATGGAACCAGTGAACCAAGTACCTCAACATGTACCCCAAGATGGTTTTGCTGGTGACTTAGGTCTACAGCAGCAACAACAGCAACAGCAGCAACAATTCCAGCCAGGTCTTGGAGATGGAATGGGTGGAGGTTTACAGCAACAACCTGTCTTGGATGGAGGTGTGCTTCAACAGCAGCAGCAGATGCCAATTGTCGGGCAACAACCAGCTGCAATTCAGGTACTGTAAAACAAGTTAATTTGGCGAGCAATTTAATTTCGCGAGCACCTCCAATTCTCGAAATTAAATTGCCGCGAAATTACATTTGTGAAAATACACTTGTAACTGGTGCCGAATTTGACAACCCAACTCAACCAATTAAACCATAATATCGTAATGTTATGGCATAAATTATTATTTGTTAGTCATTTACCTTGTAGCATCATTAACATTACTTTGTTTATCATGACAATGAAAGATCATATAAATTCCCAAAAACATAAAACTTGCTGGAGGATTGATTTGCTTGTGTTGATACATTCACTGCTTTGAAAAATAGTGACTCTGAAATCTTATGCTTTCTCTCGCATCATTTGTGTAAAAATAACTTCTGAATGTTTTTAAATATTTTTTTCACACCTTAGAAATGATAAAAATATTATTTTTTAGTGTTGTAGGATGAAAAAATAAAGTTTTAAAATTATGTTTCCCAGATGTACAAAGGCATGGTGGGATTATCCAAAATGGCAGCCTCCATTGTAAAATGTGTTGGTCAAAGTTCGCAAATAAAAATAATTTTCTTCATAGTTTGCATTTAAGTTCTGAGAATAAAACAGACATATTTCGTTTCTAAATTAATTGCAACATTATATTAGGAAACGTTTAAAAAAATTCTACCCGAAAACAAGAGAAAATTGAGGTTATCAATTCGGAAACTTTGACATAGAATAGAGTGCATTTTAAGCTTCTAATTTTTTTTTCTCGATTCGCGAATTTAAATTGCCCGAAAATGTGGCTTATTGGCGATTCACGAAATTAAGTTGACGCGAAATTAAAGTGTTTTACAGTATTTGTTCTTGTTACATTTATGCATGTGTGTGAAATTGCACAAAGAATTAAGGCATAAGAATTTCATTATTTCAGGTTTATGCCTCAGTAAAGATACTATGATGTTGGCAAAAAGAAAGCAATAAACAAAACTTGTTCTAAGGGCATATATATAGATCGCTCAAGTAGGGTCAGTCGGTCTGGCCTTATCAATCAAAATTCGTGCAATGTACATTGTATAATTATTTCTTACAGCAACAGGTACTCCAGCCACAGCAAGGAGTTATGCAACAGCAGGCTGGTGTCATAGGTCAACAGGGAGTGGCAGGTCAAGCCATTGTTCAACAACAGGTCGGAGGTCAAATGCCCGTGCAAGATGGCGGCTTGAATATGCAGCAAGGTAAGCAGTGGACACGCCCCATGCTACAAATTAACCTGTTCTTACAAACTAGAATATATAGTTATTTTATTTCATCAAAATGCAAACATTTGATGTAACATTTAAAAATGTGATTTTCCCCCTTTTATGGGCTTAACTTAGTTTGTGACTGGCTCTAGACCAATTATGTGTACTGCTTGGTTATGCATATTTATGAACTTGTTTATCAATGTGGTACAGAAGGAAATCAAGAAGTATTGGGGGGATATCCTTGAATAAAAGTGAAATGTTCCTTTAGCATCTATATATATAAAAAAAAAATGCACAAAATATGCTATGTTTGCTTCAGTTCACAATTGGTACAGAAATGTTCTTTTGGGTAAACAAAAAATGTGCACATAATGGTGTGGTAAAAAATCAAATGATCAGCCCTCATGAATATGCCAGAATTCACAGCATACAAAGCACTGTTGATGGATAGTCTGTATTAGTCTATGATTTCAAATATTCAAAGGTGGCATCTAATTATGTAATGCTATACATTTTTTACAGGTATGCAAGGAGGCATGGACCAGTTTCCAGGACAAGTTGTTCAACAGCAACAGCAGGGTATACCTCAGCAGGTATTAGACAGACAGCAACGTAGCCTGCAAGATGGGGTACAAGTTGATCCTGGGATGCAACAGCAGCTTGTTGGTATACCACAGCAGGGTATGGCTGATGGCGGACTATCACAAGGTGGTAATTTACAGCAACAGCAGAATCTGCAGTTAGTTAATCAGCAGCAGAATTTGCCACAACAGCAGATGGTTCCTATGCAGGGCAATAATTTTCAGCAACAAGGACAGGTACCTCTAAATCCAGATTCTGGGTTACAGCAAGGTAATCAAATGTTACAGCAGCAGCAGCAGCAGCAACTAAATCAAGGTGCCATTGTACAGCAGCAGCAACCAATTGATCAGCAAGTACCTATATTAGAAAAGAAGAGATTAGACCAGGATTTCAAACCTATCATACCTGTAGGAATAGACTCCAATGCTGCAAATAGACAGCTAAAAAATACAGATTCAAAACAAGATCATGATTTGAAACAGGAGAAAGTGCGTAACACAGATCTTGATAAAATGGAAAGGAAAAGAACTAAGCAGGATCAGGATGTAAATGATGATGATGATACATTATTACAAGGAGAGGCTAAGGACCTTAAACAAGATGAAGAGGAAGGCAAGGTTGTAGAAGTTGAAAAAAATGGTGAGAATTAATATGAGTGTGGCACATATTATAGTACTGATTCAGAAAACATTGTCACATCATTTGGTTAAATCTAGCCAAAGGGAATGTTTTATGAACTTAAGGGCAGTGTAATGGGAGCGAACATGGACCTTTTAGAACATCATTATTTCTGAATTGTATGTCAAAAGTATATAAAACTATACATTTTTGGAAAGGAAATTAGTCAAGGAATCCCATGGTGACGTCAGATTTGTTCAAAAATCTCGAGTTTTTGAAAAAATCACAAAAATTCACTTTTTTACCCCAATTTTTTTGTGACAACTTAGAAAAATATCCGTTGGGAGTAAAAAAAATTCAGTTAGCTTTTCATAAAGAAGAGACATGAACTTAGGGAAGGTTTTTTTATTTTTTTGAAATTCGTCTCTTTTTTCGAAATATTAAAAAAAACATGTGAAAAAAGCAATTTTGTCACTCTATTAAGCTAAAAATTGCACATAATAGTGTATATTTTTGTTTAAAACAAATATTTTGAAAAAATGAGAAAACCTTCCCTAGGCTTTAATGTACTCTAAATGATAGTGCAAAAAGTTTACCTTTTGCTTACATATTTTTCGAGTTATCTTGTCACAAAAATCGTGCAATATTGTCGAAAGTGAACTCTGAGAAATCGACGTTTTAGTAAAAAAATGTCAAAATTATGCACAAAACGTCCTTATATTTTAAAACGGTAAGACTTTCACGCTTGTAAAAGCGAGTGTATCTGGTGCATGGTCTAAATATGCATCTTTTTGCACCAATAAATCTATAATATCTGCTTTCAGTGCGCCAAAATTCAAAATAATTAAAAAATCTAAGTGGCATTTTGACTGCAAATTTTTGTTTTGTTTACACCACATTTGCTGGCGTGAACAACATACCGAATGCGCCTTTGACTGCGTTGGACATACGCAGAGAGTTGCGCCGGCGTCACGCTTACGCGAATCGCTGGCAGTAATCACAATATTTCGATTCGCAAGCATTTCTGACTCATTATTTTCCGCCAATTTACTAAGCTGTCTTGAGCCATGTGACTTGTGAGAGTTGAAAAGAGTGAAACAAATCAAGCAAAAATACGAGTAAATATTAGCAAGTTGTATTTTATCAGTTTTAAGTGAAAGAATACATCTTAGTGTTGATAAATATCAAGAAATCTAAAATTCGGGCGTGAACGAATGTGTCTTCCATTACTCTGGCCTTAAAAGCAAAATATAGTATACAAATATTGACTGTTATATACCTCATCTAAAGATTCCCGTCATCTGATTGGGTAAAAGCGTGGGCATAGTTCTGCGTGTGCATTGTTCCCAGTGTAAAATGATATTACGCATGCGTTAATGCTTTCGCGGATTGTAATGATCTGTGCCATTCACATTAAAACTATTAATTTCTCTTCCCAAAATCGATGCTTTAACCAAACAGATGACAAGAATCTTAAGATTTGGTATATAAAACAAATATTGACTGCTTTTTATTCGGGGCATGGTTAAAATTATAGGCCCACGGTGATCTCAAAACCATGACTATGTCCCTCGACTACGTCTCGGGCCATAGTCATGGTTTTGAGATCACCTTGGGCCTATAATTTTAACCATTCCCCTCATAGCAGTCAATATTTGTATACTATATCTTACATAATGTCTAGAATTCATGCTTAATCAGGGTCATCAGGTAAATTTATTGTGAATCCCAATTTACAAAGACCTGCAATATATTATATGCACCAAAAGGCCATCCTTAGCAGCCCTGTAATCCCATACAATCAAATTCATAAGGAACTTGTCTAATTATTTGTTTGGACACTTACAAAGGGTTGACCGTCTTTGTAAAATTGTTCCTGGAACAGGTTAAATATCAATATGCATAATACTAAGATGTTTTATGATACAGGCTTGCTTTGACATGATGATCACAAACCATTTTTGTCTATGGTCTGTCTCCTCTCGTTGAGAGTAAGTTGAGAGTAATGCTATGCTGGATTTTACAGTGGCAGATTTGAATTGCACGCTTTAACTTAATCCTGCAGGGCGTGTACACACATATAGAAAGGCGATTTGTCCATATGCTGGTGACGTAACCACTTAAACGCACTGATTTGAATCTGCCACTGCAAAATCCAACATGCCGTTACTCTCAACTTGAGACGAGTCACAAGACACACTATAGCTACTAGCTAGCAGGGCTGTCAACTTTTTGGAACTGCTTGGCGTGAGACAGAGGTGTACCGGGATTGCCGACTACAAATGTTCATTTTGACCCATGATATTTCAGCCACGGCACTCGAGAATCTGAAAAGGGGGGGGGGAAGGGGTGTAGGGACAACAAATTATTTTGATGATGCGTGAGATTGTACTAATTTTCCAGCTTTTTGCGTGAGGTTTACTGCCTAGGCGTGAGATTATACTACCTTGGCGTGAGACCGTGAGAAAGTGACCCAATGCGTGAGACTCACGGCCAATGCGTGAGAGTTGACAGCCCTGCTTTGTTATAAGCAAATTAGGTTCATTTCCTAATTATTGCTAATGTTAAAATGTTCTTCTTATTTACAGAGGATGAACACCAAGTACTAGTAGATGACAAAGAAGACCAGAACATGGAGTTGGCTAATTCACTAGACCAGCAGCTTAACAATCAGTTCAAACAAGTAGGCGTCATTGCAAAGCAAGGGAAGACAAAAACACATGATGATGTCAAGACAAATACAAGAAACAAGGAGGTATGGGATCCATAGAGTGTGCATGGACCCTAACCCTAACCTTTCACTAATACTACTAATTCAGGCAGGCTTGTTTGAAAGGCTTTGGAGCAGTGTCGGTCCCAAGAGTATTGTGGGTAATATGACTACTTCCCGTCAGAAATCATCATCTGTGAAGTTTGTCCATATAGATTCACAAATATATTCATCAGAATTGTCAGTGAAATATATAGCTCAAAATTCTGAAGAAATAGTTCTCTTCATCTCAGTTGAGTATTTTGATTCCCCCGTTTCTTATCCAGATGGCGTACTTAATATGACAACTAAGACAAGGGGAACTATTTCCTTGCGCATATTTATGACCAAGTCCTAAACCAAACAGTGCCATCAATGTCAGCTCCCTTGTCCGGATTTTTCACTTATCCAGCCAAGGCTTAGTCCTATTATGGCTGGATAAGAGAGGTTGGACTGGATTAAATTTGGATTTGAAGAATTTTGATATAAAATTGGATGGTTTGAATCCAATACACAAATTTATTGGTCGAGCTATGAGTTTTAAAATATTGGACAAGTCGAGTCCAATATTTTTAAACTCATAGCGAGACAAATAAATTTTGTATTGGGTGAAAAAACCATCCAATTTTATCATTATTATGTTTTCAGAATCTTTTTGGTCAAAAACATGACTTTTGGTAAAAAATGTGATTTTTGGTCAAAAATGTGATTTTTTTTGGTCAAAAATGAGTTTTGGTCAAAAAATTGTAGAAAACAATTTTTTGGGAAAAAGTGAGCCTATCCAACACAGTCCAAGTTTTGCGAGTCCAAGTGTTGATTATATTGGACTCTTCAACTCTGTACAAAGTATAGGAAGGAAGATTCTGAGAACATAATAATGAACTATATTGTCCCTGTAGAGTTTGTGTGTACAATTTCAATCGTTTGGTGCGTGATCCAAAGTTTACACAGGAATTGAATACAGACATGCTGTTTTGATATTTGTATTTTTGAATCGTAGGAGCACACACCCCTGGGAATAAGCTTAAGGGGGTACTACACCCCTGTCCAATTTTGTGCCTATTTTTGCATTTTTCACCAAAATTATGGCGCACTGGTGACAAGTAAGATGTGTATATTATAGGGGCAAGGACTACAACTACTGCACTGGAAATTTTATTTCAGCACAGACAACAGTTGTGGAGTTACAGTCAAAAATGAGGGAAAACCAATATTTGATCAATAAATCAATAATTACTTGCCTTGAGTTGCTGAATTGTCAGTGCAGTAGTTGTAGTCCTTGCCCCTATAATATGCATGTCTTACTTGTCACCAATGCGCTATATAATTGTTGAGAAAAATGCAAAAATAGGCACAAAATTGACCAGGGGTGTAGTACCCCCTTAATGGCTGGCGATTTGCAACTGGAAGTGGCCATATTACTCGTAATTCTCATGAGACATGCCAGGTTCTGGTGTGAAATGTTATCTGCAATCCTTTGCATCCAGATTAATAAGTAATCTGCCTTTGGTATCATATGATGATGGCCTTCAAGCATAGCCTGCAAAATGTCTTTACTATCTCCTTGTATTTGATTTGTTTTTGTTTTCATTGTGCTTGATTTGTTTTTGTTTTCCTGTGTGATTTTGTAGCGCAGTGTGTTTATTTGCATTCTAAACTGGAATGACCAATTTTTCTCGTATTACAGTTTGTTCAGCTTATAATTGGCCAACATTATTAGTTTTTCATTACTGCAGGTGTCAATGAAATTTTAGCTTGTGTAAATTCACTTAAAAGCCCATTCAGTGATTTGCTCATCCGAACGATCGTAAAAATCATCAAAATTCAGCTTTTGGTACCTTTGTCATTGTCATAAATATGTAAACGTAGCCTGCTAGTGGTTCAGCCGAAAGCCGTGTATTTAAGACAAAAATAAGGAATTTACATGAATCTGTAATTTAGATACTGACAGTATCTAAATTAGCTACATTATATTCAAATGGGGCTTCAACTTCGTTAATACTGCTGTTTTCTTTGTTTTTTGACAAATATTTCAAAAATACCAAATGACAATTTGAATGACTTATCCTTCATTTTTAAGCAATTTATAAACAATTTTATTTTTTTCACTCTTTTGCTGGGATCACTGAATGGGTCTTTAAGTTTGAACAGGCATATTTCTTGCAAAACTGTACCAACTCAAAAGAAAATTGAAGTTTCCCCGGGCAATCAAGCTGGCAACCTGGCACATATTGCCTTAATTGTAATAGAAAGCTATTGATATGAAAGAGAATAGTTTATTCCCACTTACCAGTTCTTGTGTTTTTCTTGTTTATTCTAGGATATGAAATGAAAAACATTGCTGTGATTGAGCACAAGATGATGTGATGGTAAATTCTGGGTGCTACTAATGTATGATGCAACTATGGCAGAAAATTGCCAACAATGATTGAGGATTTACACTCTTTGCCGAATCCATCCATGGAAGATGTACATGCTGACTTTGTCAAGAAACAAACATTACTCGGTGGTTTCAGTACACATTTTGGCAAGTGCTTTCTGCAGTCTTTGCCTGTGACTTTGAATAGCAATCTGCAATTGGAGCACAATTGGTAATGGTGCCCTGTGGATGGGCCATTGCCATTGGATTAACACATAATCAACTATAACTGGAGTTGGAAGGGAGCTTGTATGTTACCATTCATTGACTCCATGATTATCTGCAAGCTTAAACTTTATACCAGGTATTTTCTTGGTATCATTTGTATGAGAATGCTATTCCTACATTGTGTGTGACCCCTGAAAGAATGTCATGTATTCATCAATATGATAGTATGTAGCATGCATTCTTCTCAGACCTGTCTGTCTTTATTTCAAAGAAGCTTTTTAGCACATTTCTGCTATTTCCAAAATGTTGCCAGTATTAATAACCAGAACATAAGGATGTTCTGGTTATTAATACTGGTTTCTCCTTTAAGGGGTGGGGCATGAACGTTTGGACAGTATTTATTGTGGGACATTAGAGCACATCAGACATATCGAATTGCATTCTGAATACGAAGAATGTCCTTCTGATATCAAATATTGGTTTTTGAAATTGCAATGTAATACACATTTTATGGCAAATCATTAAAAATTGATATTTTGATATTAAACAGTACTGAAGTAAACTTTATAAATCTGATGATTTATACTTAAAGTGTATGTAGGTGGGATGAAAAGCCGACGATCAATTGAAAATTTTGACCTTTCAGTATTGAAGATATGGATTTTGTTCCCCAAAACACCAAAAAAAAATTAGGCCAAAAATGTGAAAAATAAAATTTGTATTATATCGTAAATTTCAAAAAATGAAAATTATTTGATATCAGAAAACATTCTTCGTATTCAGAATGCAATTCAATATGTCTTATGTGCTCTCATGTTGCACAAAAAATACTGTCGAAACGCTTAAAACGCTCATTCCAGATCCCTTAAGAGAGTATATGGGGTAACTGTAACATTCAAAGAGCTGTGGTAATGCAACATTACAAAATCAATGTTGAATTAAAATATTAACTTATCCACTGTTTTGAGTCGAATTTGTAATAGATAAGAATTAGCGGCCAATCTGCCGGCCATAGTCATGACATCTTTCAGCATATTAAGATGATCCTGTACAAAAGTGTAGGCAAAGGCGCATTTTCTAGAAATTAATCTGGATTTGTTGACAACACTGACTGCTTCTGTGAGATTTTGGCCCGAAATTATGCTCCAGGAGCAGATGCTCCAGGAGCATGCTCCTGGAGCATGAATAATCTGGAGTACTATTCTAAGTCCAACATGTTCCAGGAGCAAGTTTTGAATGTACACTGCTCCAGGATCATATTTGTTATATGCTCACTGACTGGCATCTTATCAACTTACTTTTATTTTGTAACAAAAAGTTAACAATATACGAGGGGGTATCCAAAAGTTTTTGACATCAACCAGAAGAAAAAGAGCTATATTGATGAAATTTTGTCAGTGTAATCACTGGTCCTTATGTACATTATGGTCCAATAATGGTCTCATTAGTATGTTTACTTTCTTTACAGGTGGCGCTAGATGGGCAGTAGGCGCATCTCAAAATACAATTCTAGACCCTGGGGCTTGGAACCAGCTTTTTGCGGCTTGTAAAAAAAAGTAGACATATTTGTAAAATGACATCAATGAGTACAGGAGTCAACTGCTTGTTTTAATTTTGACACATTTGTCTTTATTTAGGATATACAGGGGTGAACACAACTGGTACTTTAATTATTTTGCTTACTGTATGTCACTGGTAGAAATTTGATAATAATTTAAAATTTGTTCAACATGTGCAAAACTTGGGCAATACCTTGATATACTGTTTCTTGAGTATTCTAATCAATAGAGTAAATATTATATGGATAAGGGTTAATCATTGGTTGTAATTAGGCCTAAAAAAAGTTTGTTTGATTGGCGTAACCAGACCTACCCTAAAATTAGACCCGACCCTAACTTTTTTTATTTATTTTTTGCAAATTTTTTTTTAGGCCTTAGCATATTGTAACCCGCTCTGACAAAACCAGGAACAAGTCGCATTTTTGACATTTCATGATTTGAATAAGAATGAAAGCACTAGACAGTAAGCTATAAAATGATACCAAAATTATATAAATAACATCAATACTTTTCAAGATATGGATAATTTTGTAAATGACACCTTGGAAAGTCCATTTAGGCACACAGTCAAATACCATGAAATTAAGAATTCTAAAATTTGATTGTTTGTACGGGAATGTCATCTTTAAAGGCCTATAAACTCAAAAGCATGTCTGGCGACTTGTTCTGGGTTTGTTGGAGCTGGTTACATATTTATGATACAGCATACAAAGGAAAGGGAGTCACTGTGGATTTATATAAAAAGTTATTTTAAGCACTTAAGGGTGGTCTTAACCCTGGAATTATGGAAACTTTCGGGCTTCATAACTGCTAAATTATTAGTCTAAAGAATATAAAAGTATACATTTTTAGACTGAAAATGACTTGCTGAATTCATCTGTGAGGTCCAATTTGGGCCAAAATTCTCATTTTGGAGAAAATCCCAAAAAGCGGGTTTTTGGCCCAAATTTTTAGTAACGTAACAAAAAATTGTTTGGCCAAAAAAATTTTTATTAATTTTAAAAACTAGATAAAAATATCTAGGGAGCGTTTTTTATTTTTTTGAATTTTGACCAACTTTGAGAAATAAGAAAAAAAAATGGTCAAAAAATGCAAAATTTTCCAAAAAATCATAAAAAAGCCTGATTTGCGCCCAAATTTCAAATTTTTTTGGTGAAGTGGTTCAAAATTCAAAAAAATGAAAAAACGCTCCTAGATATTTTTATCTAGTTTTAAAATCAATAAAAATTTTTTTGGCCAAACAATTTTTTGTTACGTTACTGACAAAAAATTTGGGCCAAAAAACCGTTTTTAGGATTTTCTCCAAAATGAGCATTTTGGCCCAAATTGGGCCTCACAGATGAATTCATCAAGTCATTTCCATTCTAAAATGTATACTTTTATATTCTTTAGACTAATAATTAAGCAGTTATGAGGCCCGAAAGTTTTCATAATTCCAGGGTTCAGACCAACCTTAATTTTTACAAACTTACATAAAGCTCATTTTGGGTCACAATTGAAAGTAGTGTAATTTATGTACATGATTAGGACGATGAGATATTAGACTCAAAATATTAATTGCACTTGCACTGGGTTTTTTTTTCACCATCAACAGTTAGTGTTCATTCTAAGATAAATATCAGAAATACAAACATACTTTTGCTTTTGTTTTTATAATTGTGGGGAATGCCACCTTATTATGTATGAACTTTCTTAAGTTTATAATTCTCGGGTTTTATATCTTAAATAAATATAAGATACCAGCATGATAATTAATCGTGTTGGTAGACTTCGTAATTAATTACTTAAACCTATGATCACAACACAAAATTGAAAGATCATTAAAAACCTGATTCCTTGAACACGTCCGATTTCAACCTCGCTTGGAAGTCTCCCAGCACATCCACACTGATTCCCCCAGCCATCAAGTTGATTTGGACAAAGTTGGAATCCTTGCCCGGGACGCAAGATACTTCAGAGAGTCAACCAACCATCGTTCAAATGCGACAGGGGCCAATTTAAGTTACCAGGGGTCAAGTGTCAAAAAGTTCACTGATCTCAGTTTCCTGATGAAGGTCAAAGTTGTGACCAAAAATTTGAGGTTTGTCTTTATTTTGTGTTGAGATCATAGGTTTTAATCATTTAAAATGATTAAATTTAAAGGTGTAGTAACGGTATAGATTTTGAAAGTTATAATCACATATAGAGGCACTGTTATTTATTTCCAATTGCAGCTGTTGCACTCCAATATTACAAATAATGTAATTTGATTTGGTTAATGCATTAAAATCATGTGGCAGTTAAGCTATTGTTGATTCAGGATATTATAATGGTAATCATATATAAACAATAAAGGGGCATCAAAAAGTGGGTTCTAAGTGATATTGGCACAGATTGTTGGGTCACCTTTTTGATATTATGCCCTAAAAAGGCATAACCACATGGTTAGCCAAGGTCTTAACTTCATTGTAAGCATCACAACATTTATATATCCTAAACCCTAATTGTGATAATGCTTATATAAATGTAAGGATTTAAGATGTGGCATGTGTAAAGAGGAGGTCGGAAAAAATGTTTGTGGCACATCAAAGGTAGGGGAAAAATATATTTTGGCAGACAATTTTGAGAATCCCCTCTGGTACACACAATTATTGCACAGTCCCTTAGGCCTAAAAAAAAGTTTGTTTCCTGTAGCGCAAGTGCATTTCGTTTTTGACGGCTTTTTTGCACATTTAGATTTTTTTTTTCACTTTTGAAAAAAAAAAAAAAAAAAAACGGAAAAAATCGCAAAAAATAATATAAAACACTACTGGAGTAAGCATTTACACATAACACAACAAACAAGCTTAGTGAAAAACTACTGGAGAAAACATCACACATTTTTTTAATACTTTTTTAATCTGCAGGTTGAAAGGGGATCATAAATTTTCTTGAATATGAAGAAATATGATTTTTTGTGTGTGTCGGAGAGACCCACTGTAAATTTCCATTCCAATTTCAATGAATTTGCAGCAAAAAAGGTATTTTTTTTTTCATTTTAAGTCATGGATTATAAAATAAAATAAAAATAAAAAAACGCATTTCGCATTTGACCTGCTACAGGAAACAAACATGGGTTTTTTTTGGCCTTAGAAGTACTGTATATAAAATGTTGTTGCAGTGTTGTTGTATGATGCATTATTTTATGTGCTTGTTCCAGATGTTCACTTATGTTTCATTGTTTTCTTGGTGAACAACTCATAAGTTTGATGATGTCTGTAAACGAAAGGTGCTTTCGTTAGAAGGCTGACCCCCTCTCTCCCTCCCTCCCTCTTTGTGATGTTAGTGTGAAATATTGAGAATTCCAACCTCCAAAGATCAACTTTGATATTGTAGCTAGTTTTTTACAAATGTAATCACACTTTTTGACCCCTACCTGTAACGTCATTAAACTTTTGGCTTGTTCCCTTACAAGTATATAAACATCTCAAAAAAAGTACCTAACCCCCCTTAAACAATGGCCATTATTCAAAAGGGGGCTATTGTATTGCAAATCTGAAAAATGCGTTGGAAGCAGAATTTATTTCTGCATATTTTGACACCTCATTTGATACGATAGCCCAGAAAACATTAAAACACCGGTCATTTTAATGTAGTGAGGTCCAGATTTGAAAGTTGCACTTACATACAAATGTGTACAATACAAAAACACTCAGATATCATTACACAGATTTTCTTCCGTTACACTGAATGCAAAATCAATAGAATTCACTGCAACTTTCAGATCTTGGGCTACATTGATTGAAATGTACGCTGTGACGTCAATATTTAGTCAATTGCTACATATGAGGTGTCACAATGTGCAGAAATAAATTCCGCTTCCAATGCATTTTACAGATTTGCAATACAATCACCCGTTTTTGAATAATGGTCATTATTTAAGGGGGGTCAATTACTTTTTTTGATATGTTTAGTTGTAAATTTGCTTCATCTAAGTGTATAATTTTAAGAAGTTGGGAATATCAGCATTTTGTAATTATCATTTAAAAGAAAATATATTGCTGTTGTGTCGCTTTCCATTTCATGAATGATAACAAATATAAACATAAAATCAGTTTATAAACATAATTGTAATTGAATTGAAAGACACAGTGCACATTTTTTAAATTTTATCTTGGTAAATTTTGTCTAAATACTTCATATTTCATGGTATGTAAATATAAATATAGATATTTCTTATATTTTGATATGACTTCCTTTTGTTAGCTAGAAAGTTACTTACGGTGTTAAAACATTAGGTTTTACTGCCTGAACAGAATTGATCATGTCTCACCTCCTTTTTCAACCAAATCGACGGTAATCACTCTTGTAGTGAGGGATCAACATTTAACAACAAATTGCTTCAGGCAAAAATCACTTCATGGTAACTAAACATCACAAAAGGTCATTTTTATGTAACTCATTGACCTATTTGTGTGGTAAACCACCTCTAGCTATAATGACAGTCTGGTGATCTGTCAACTCATTGATTGACAGATACCAACCTGAGGAAGGCATTCAATTTTTGATCAATTCTCTTCAGGTAGTGAAACCTAATGAACCTTTCAAATGAATATTGCCATGTTGATGGGTTTTTACTATTTGATTGATTGATAAATAAATAAAATAAATAAACCATTCATAAGACGTGCTGACTTCCAATCATAACTATTTGTGTGTGAAATTGATAAATAATATGACATAATTGCTTTTTGTCCCCTGTACGATCCTGTGCCATTTTCGGGGGTGGGGGAGGTCTGTTTGATACAGTGTTGCCAGTCTTCAGGAAATTTCCTGATTTCAGGAAATTTTACTCTGATGATCCTTACAAATGTATAGGCAAAGCACATTTTTCAGGAATTGTTTTGCCATTTCATGATTTTTTGACAACACTGACTGGCATTTCTTTTGATAGTTGTGGTCTTCAAATACTGTCTGACAGACATAATTATGGTCAAAGTTTGCCTTTTAACAAAAATGGCTTTAAACCTAAACTCTTGATTCTTTGTCTCACTCCATGCACTTCCTTTACCAATTTTAACAAGTCCAAATCGGTCACAAAGCCTCACCGACCTGATCTGGTCATACTTTTTTTTTTTTATCCCACAATCATATTTTTTATCTCATAAGGTGACCAAAGGTTACACACTGCCTTTCAAACAGTTTGAATGTGAAATTACAAAATTTGCCCTCACACAACCAACAAGACCAAGGGAAAACTAGCTGCCCAGTCACTTAACCAAAACGCTTGTTTCTCAGTCTTCCCACATACCCTTCCTTAACCAATTGTAGTAAGTCCAAATCTGTTGCAATTCTCCTTTCATCGTAATCCTCATCAACATTCTGTGTAATTCCTTGATATAGCACTCTTCGTGGTCTGGAACCTCCCAAGTTCATCTCATAACCTTGTAGACGGCAACCTCCGCATCCCAGCATAGCGTCTTTACCCAGTGTCCTTTCATGCAGCCAACGTTGTGTCGTCCTCTCTTGTTTACCTTCACGAGAAACAATTCTAGGATGTACTTCGTGATCGGCATCAAGATGTCGCCTTTCGTCTAATGAGTGCATTTTAGCTACGGTGTGGAGTCTTGTAGATCTGAGAATCTCCTCTTGCTTACGTAAGAGTGCTTCCTTCCTCAGCTCCACTGTCTGTGCAGACGTTGCTATGGAAGAATTGGCGGGAACAGGAAAAAGGAAATAAAACGTGTTGGTTATACATAGCCGCTTTCACCAAACGTTTGACAAACATTCAGCGATCACGGCTCCTTATCCGTTTATAAACCGTTTGACTATACACGTTTGACAAACATTTGCACCAACGTTTGGCGAAAACAACTGTAAAGAAACCTGAAAGAAATAGGGGGACGAGTAAGATCACTGACAGGAAGTATAAGACAAATGCAAATCAAATATAAGCTAGGCCCCCAATATATAAATTTAGTTTCTGCCGTAACTTGCGACTGTCTGTCAGCTACACATTTGAAGCATTATTGGTGTGTGGTGGTGGGTTTAAAAAAAAATTATGGGTGTTCACACGTAGGGGTGGTGGGGTCGTTAAGTGGACCTGTAAGTCATCCGCTGTCCATTGCATATCTACCTAATGAATATATTTCTTATAAATAACTCACCAATAGTGTCCTTTATGCGACGCCATTCTGGCCAGTCCTTAATCGATGGTGGTGGCAACTCGGGTTTGGTCAAATCTGACCACTGTACAGGACATTCTGTCTCTTTCATCCTGAGAGTTTCCCCTACATCTTGTACCTATAATATGAAGACCCAAAAACGTAAAGCAGCTTGCTTATGGTATTTAGATAAAATAATCAATATAAGCAGGCCCCATTGTTTCCTGAGAGTTCCTCTTAGCGACTGCACCAATAATGAGATTACAGAATGCTTCAAACTGCGTCAAAGACGTAATCAGATGACGTTATAGTTCAGTCCACATTCCAGGACCTTAGCTTGAGGCAATACATGTATTTGATCACGGTCAAATAATTAAATGAGTTATACTGCTCGCCCTATCTGCAGAACTGATGAGATTTGACCAAAGCTAGATATTCCATACCTCCTTGGATAAGTATATTTGACCAACATCATGTAACTGATTCACCATTTCAATCATAATATTTCCCTGGTGATTTGACAATACGATCATCTCAGGGACAGATAACGAATTGTTATGGGAGTACAATTAAGCTGCGTGTTTACTTTTTAAGGGGAGCAGTAACGTAAAGCACACGTGCCCACTTACCACTTTCGTCAACCCAGAAGGAACACCTTTACGTGGAGGATAGGTATTGGCCCTAATTAGCCCATCTTCCTTGTCAGCTTCCTTGTCAGCTTTCTCGGTGGCACGTTTGGCGATCACTTTCTCTCTTACACTCTCAGGATACCATGATGGTATTGCGTCTGAATCAAATCTTGAGAAATCTGGATACAGTTGATCGATTGCTTCCACGGCATTTTTAGGTTTCTTTTTACCTTTCTTCTTCTTCTTAGGTCTGATTACTTGGGGTTTCACGTAGGTCTCCTCTTGTGAGTATTCCGCGTAATTGATATCCATCAGTCCCATTTTCTTACGCGTTTCATTCAGACTGTTAAAACTACGTTCCGTGCAACGTCTTTGTATCGACGCACGTTTGTTGACCTCTTCTATAATCCCCAGTTTCGTCTCATCCGACGTTTCTCGCAGCACCTCAAAATTAATATCAGGTGACTTTGAGGTTATCTCCCCGGCATAGGCTAGCAGATATTGGTTATACTCTTCCATCGTTATTCCTAGAGCTTTGGAAGGCTCCTCCTCAGCAGGATCCGTGTTATCTTCCTTAGTGTGTCGTGCCTTGGTGTTCATGGTCATATCATCAAACTCTTGCTCAAGACGTTCCTTTTCTCTTGGGTTTAAATAAACCAGGTTGTCATTTTTGGCAATCTCTTTACAGGGTCACAACCCGGTGTCATCACATTGTTAATGAAGTCCGCGTAACTCCCGTCAAAACCGAATAATGAGGAGGTGTAATAGTATCCATGGTGCAATACATCGGTTGCAGAATCAACTGCACGGTCCACCACTTCTTCCATGAAGGTATGCGCAGAATTAACCAAAGGATCCCAAATTTTTTGTCGAATGTAAGATTTTAGCCATCGATTAGTCATGTCGTAATAGCTAGGTTTATATCTTCGAAAAAACATTGACCTTGTACCTATGAGGCTTTTATACGCTTCCCTGGTACGAGTCATATGAAATATATAGGGTGGAGGAAATTGTAGGTGAAATGAAATGCGTACGGGAGACTTTCCCGTTTTAGATTTCTCTTTGTGTTTGGTCTTGGACTTTGTGTCTTTCTCATGCCTCTGGGCTTTGAAAGCTTTCTGTTTAGGATGAATATCGGCTTGTTCATGTTGGATAGTTTCAGCCAAATGCAAGTTAATTTTGAGTTTCTCTTTCTTGGAAATGGGCTCAGGATATGCGGCGTTTTGAAAAATCGTATCCGAGTTTACTGGCAAATCTGGTACAGGTGCTTTAATATTCACACATCTTCCACTTTTCTTTGACTTCTTCGAAGTTTTCAAGTTTGTTGACTGAATGTTTTTAACATTCGATACTGTCTCACGAGGCTCCTTTCTCGGTTGTGAAGTGAATATGCCATCACCACACGTTATTTCACTTTCTTCTTCGCTGATCTCGGTACTGATAATCCTCCCATTGTCTACCAGACGAAATCCAGGAGTACAAACATGCCGTTCTATACGCTCAGACTCCTCAAAAGATTTCTCGCAATTTTTCTTTGATGTTCGAAACCCAACTTGTTGAGCACCATTCTTGCCATTTTCTGATGCAGCATCTGTTGCGTTCTTAACCTGCACCTGTGCCTCTTTTATTCTGGTCTCTTCTCTTTCTTGGCGTCGACGTTGTCTTTTATCTGTTGGGGGGAACACCACCGGGGGAACGACGGATTTTTGAACACTACCTATGTTAGTTCGTTTCTTGTACCGATCCTTGACTCTCTGAATTATACCGAGAATGGTTTTAGTATCGTTTGTCGTTACGGTCTTCTGACTTGGTGGAGTTTTCATGCTGGTACGCGGGACTTTCGTTAGAGCTTGTGGTGTACCATCATCAGAACTACTCTCGTTGCTCTCACTGATACGATTCATGGCTACGTTACTGTCACTCGTTGCATATCGAACTGAACCTTTGTAACTGTAATAAGCTACTTCCTTAGAGGCAGTTTTGGGCAACCTTATTCCATTCCTAAATCGTGGGTAAATAGTGGGAACTGAAGTTGTAGCAGGTGTCGTTGGTTGCAATAAGCTATTCCGTGCGTATCCATTATCTGCCAAAGATTGATTTATTGGTGATATTCGTCTGTATGACGTGAATGCTGAGTTTGGAAATACAGGTTCAGTCATATCGTTGGCACTCTCATCCGAGGAAATTCCCGAGGTTGATGACAAAGAAGTCGACGCAGACGTTTCCTCATCAGAGGTTGTCGTTTGGGAATGACGTTGCACATTAGCATGTCTGTAACGTGGGATTCTTCGTCGTCGACTGGTATCTCTAGGTTCAGTGGGTGGACTTGGCATGAAAGTTTCTCGTGATGACGACGATGTAACACTCAGGGTCTCTGGTGACGTCCGAATTGGCAACATGGGTCCGGGTCCACCTATCCATGAAGGAACTCCGACGAACATACGTACGGGCATTCGAAGACGACTGTTTCTTCTGCGTTCAACGTGTTCAATCGGTTCTAGGCGGAGTGGTGGACGCGGAAGAGGTCGATTAGATGACACTCTGTTTACGGCTGAACTTTGTTCATGATCCGAAACCATTATGGTATCTGTAAAAGATGCATAGAATTCATATGGTTTGTTTCATGCCGCGACTCATTTAGATATAATATGCTCTAATTTCAACCATGAGTATATTTTCCAGAAAATTAATTAGAAATTACAACTATAATAGGCCTACAAGCCAGGATGACAATTTCCGGGATTTTACCCACAATGAAACCCTAGATATAGGAAGGCCCGTATTTTAAGTAGGCCTACAACTGTGGCTGCTTTCAATTTTTGTTGGTGGTAAACTATTAAAACTCACGTCACAAGCGAATGATTTTGAACAGTTAGACGATTTGTTAACCACTAACGCGATTGATGGGGAGTTGGGGCACTCAAACTTTAAACTTAAGATGAAGCCCCGCTTTTGGTCCAAGTTGCTTAGGGAATTGGTCATGGTTAAAATGTATTCATGTAAATTCTGTTCTGTCTGTCATCAAAGTAACAGGTGTAAGTCAGTTCTTCTGTGGAGAACTGGCCAAGCGGGGCTTCCTGTTTAACGTATTTCCGTCCTCCTGCAGGAATTCGCGGTTACAAGCTTTTCGGTTAAGGTTACAGGTCGATGGTCGAAAGGGTGATTAGTTCGAAAACCATAAGTGTCGTTATAAACTAATAGTAGGCCTACTATCCAAAACTACATCACTCGTCCTCATTTCTCAATCATATGGTACCACGGGGCAATATGCATGATAATGATCATGAACATGATGAATGGTTGTGGAATCAAACAAGAATTAAAACTAGAACCTAACGGTAACACTATCCCTCATCCTAACACTGACCTAAATTGTAATGTTATCCCAAACATACAATGCTCTAAACCCTTACTTTAACCCTTTTGGGAATGGGTTTGGGAATGACTCTTCGGACAATCGAGCTATTCCCGAAATATACACCTATTTCTTTTCTTTCCATCTTTTCTTTCTTCATTTCCCCCCTTTCCAAATTACCTAAACAATAAGGGGTCAATCATATTTCTAGTGCATATACTTTTGAAGTTACAGACAAAAATAGTGTTCACCATTTGTATCCCATTTTCTTGCAACGGGCATGACGGGTGCATGGCAAGTTGCCGCACCGCACACATCCCGGAAATCACACTCACATGCACTGCTATTATAGACCTATAGCAAAGAAACATAACAGCCCTACTCACCGTTTGGATTACTTTATAGGCCCTAAGTTCTTATGAAAGCTTGATCTTCTCGGCTGACTCAAGTCAAGTAAGCCAGTATATTCAACGTACTTATCTGACTTTGGTCAGGTTTGTGTGTACTGCAGTCACATTAGTAACGCGTTGTGTAATGAATGGGCGTGTAACGCGCGTATTTGTTGCAACGCGAGTGTTTAGCAGCGCGCATCACAAAGCCTACACGCGAGTTTAGCAGCGCGCATCACAAAGCCTACACGCGAGTTTAGCTGCGCGCATCACAAAGCCTACATCTTTCGCATGGTCTTGTAAAGTAAATACGTGCATGCGTGGGGGAAATCTTGCTCGAATATTTCTTGTCTTCCTTCATTTCGTTTCATATATCTACCTTTTTTCTGTCTAGAAACTAGTGTTGTTTTATCTGACACGGGTGTAAGGTTAAATATCACTATAATTAAAGACCCATTCAGTGATCCCAGCGAAAGTGTCAAAAAATTAAAATTGTGTATAAATTGCGTAAAAGTGACGGATAAGTCATTCAAATTGTCATTTGGTATGTTTTAAATGAAAAATTGAAAATGAAAAAACAAAGAAAACAGCAGTAGGCCTATTGACAAAGTTGAAACCCCATTCAAATATATTTATTAATACATTTATATAGGCCCTACTGTCAGTATATAAATTACAGATTCGTGTAAAATTTTGTCTTAAATACACGGCTTTCGGCTGAACCAATAGCAGGCTATGTTGGCACATCTATGACAATGACATTCGATGGTCCTTCATCAGGAGTTTGCTGGTGGTCCTATTTTATTGTAACCTCTTTGAAGAACTTGTCTATTCCTGGTTTTATATGTTAGTTGTGTGGGTACTTGGTTGTTTGGCATATAGGTCCGTAGGCCAATCATTTGTTTTCCTATCTCTGTGGAGATATCATTAAAAAAATCATTAAACATAAAGAAAAAAAATATGAAAAGAGATATGAATCAAGGCCCTAAATGCTATCTACAGAAGATAGCAAGGAAAGCAAAAAACATTCAAAATAATAATGTTCCAAATTAACATTGCCTAACACGCGTTCTAGATGATGATGATTCAGAAGGCAAAATGGGAGGATTCAGTGCGCAAAATCCCGGCGCCGGTAAAACGGCATTAATTTGCCGCGCGCCTAGAAAAATAATCGTCATTAGGCCGAATGCAAAGCTATAAAGAAATGTTAAAATGAAGAAGTTGGCCAACATTTAAAACGGCACTTATATAGCAGAGATTATTGGGAACATGAAGAAAAAAATAATAAACAAAACAAAAAAGCAAAACAAAAACAAAACAAAAACAAAACAAAACAAAAAACAATGATGATTCATTTAGTATGCAAAAAAATACTTTTTGTCTCATATAAACCCGGCATGATTGCTATCTTCGGTAGACAGTCCGTCATATCATAAAAAAAATCATTAAACATAAAGAAAAAAATTAGAGGTATGAATTAAGGCCCTAAATGCTATCTACAGAAGATAGCAAGGAAAGCAAAAAACATTCAAAATAATAATGTTCCAAAATAACATTGCCTAACACGCGTTCTAGATGATGATGATTCAGAAGGCAAAATGGGAGGATTCAGTGCGCAAAATCCCGGGGCCGGTAAAACGGCATTAATTTGCCGCGCGCCTAGAAAAAAAATCGGCATTAGGCCGAATGCAAAGCTATAAAGAAATGTTAAAATGAAGAAGTTGACCAAAATTTAAAACGGCACTTTTATAGCAGAGATTATTGGGAACATGAAGGAAAGAAAATAATAAACAAAACAAAAAAGCAAAACAAAAAGAAAACAAAAAACAATGATGATTCATTCAGTACGCAAAAATTTACTTTTTGTCTCATATAAACCCGGCATGATTGCTATCTTCGGTAGAGAGTCATATCATTAAAAAAATCATTAAACATAAAGAAAAAAGTTAGAAGTATGAATCAAAGCCCTAAATGCTATCTACAGAAGATAGCAAGGACAGCAAAAACATTCAAAATAATAATGTTCCAAAATAAGATTGCCTAACACGCGTTCTAGATGATGATGATTCAGAAGGCAAAATGGGAGGATTCAGTGCGCAAAATCCCGGGGCCGGTAAAACGGCATTAATTTGCCGCGCGCCTAGAAAAAAAATCGGCATTAGGCCGAATGCAAAGCTATAAAGAAATGTTAAAATGAAGAAGTTGACTAAAATTTAAAACGACACTTATAAATGCTATCTACAGAAGATAGCAAGGAAAGCAAAAAACATTCAAAATAATAATGTTCCAAAATAACATTGCCTAACACGCGTTCTAGATGATGCATGATTCAGAAGGCAAAATGGGAGGATTCAGTGCGCAAAATCCGGGGCCGGTAAAACGGCATTAATTTGCCGCGCGCCTAGAAAATAATCGGCATTAGGCCGAATGCAAAGCTATAAAGAAATGTTAAAATGAAGAAGTTGACCAAAATTTAAAACGGCACTTATATAGCAGAGATTATTGGGAACATGAAGGAAAGAAAATAATAAACAAAACAAAAAAGCAAAACAAAAAGAAAACAAAAAACAATGATGATTCATTCAGTACGCAAAAATTTACTTTTTGTCTCATATAAACCCGGCATGATTGCTATCTTCGGTAGAGAGTCATAATCATTAAAAAAATCATTAAACATAAAGAAAAAAGTTAGAAGTATGAATCAAAGCCCTAAATGCTATCTACAGAAGATAGCAAGGAAAGCAAAAACATTCAAAATAATAATGTTCCAAAATAAGATTGCCTAACACGCGTTCTAGATGATGATGATTCAGAAGGCAAAATGGGAGGATTCAGTGCGCAAAATCCCGGGGCCGGTAAAACGGCATTAATTTGCCGCGCGCCTAGAAAAAAATCGGCATTAGGCCGAATGCAAAGCTATAAAGAAATGTTAAAATGAAGAAGTTGACTAAAATTTAAAACGACACTTATAAATGCTATCTACAGAAGATAGCAAGGAAAGCAAAAAACATTCAAAATAATAATGTTCCAAAATAACATTGCCTAACACGCGTTCTTGATGATGATGATTCAGAAGGCAAAATGGGAGGATTCAGTGCGCAAAATCCCGGGGCCGGTAAAACGGCATTAATTTGCCGCGCTCCTAGAAAAAAAAAATCGGCATTAGGCCGAATGCAAAGCTATAAAGAAATGTTAAAATGAAGAAGTTGACCAAAATTTAAAACGGCACTTTTATAGCAGAGATTATTGGGAACATGAAGGAAAGAAAATAATAAACAAAACAAAAAAGCAAAACAAAAAGAAAACAAAAACAATGATGATTCATTCAGTACGCAAAATTTACTTTTTGTCTCATATAAACCCGGCATGATTGCTATCTTCGGTAGAGAGTCATATCATTAAAAAAATCATTAAACATAAAGAAAAAAATTAGAGGTATGAATCAAAGCCCTAAATGCTATCTACAGAAGATAGCAAGGAAAGCAAAAAGCATTCAAAATAATAATGTTCCAAAATAACATTGCCTAACACGCGTTCTAGATGATGCATGATTCAGAAGGCAAAATGGGAGGATTCAGTACGCAAAATCCTGGGACCGGTAAAACGGCCATACTGCAGTTACTGTCCGTTTTCCTATACACAATACACAGTGCTCTCACCATTGACGTGTGACCTCAACAAATGATGTATGTTGGGAGAATGGACACTTGCCTAGTTAACATCACTGTGTGAAAATAACCAGCCAATATTTTATTTATTCTCCAAAACTTCTAGCAAATATATTTCTCTAACATGACCTAAAATTACAGCTAGGTTAGATGTTCAGAAATGGTCGCACTTTTGTAAAATATGAGTGAGGGCAAGGCATAGCTAGCCAACTCCCCGTGTTAATTGAATGGAGATTTGACCGAAAATATTGGTATCGGACCGCTCACTTCTGAAGGATGCCACAAAAAAAACGGTAAAAGCTACATTTAAATTATTCTAAATAGGTTCTAGAAAATAAAGTTTTGTAACATGTCCTAAATTTTTAGCTAATTTAGATGTTTGGAGAGGGTCGTACTTTTGTGTTTTAGGAAGGATATGTAAACGACAGATAACACCAAAAATATGAAGAAATTATTTCCAAACTGTGTTAAGTCAACAATCATTATGTTGCTCATTTTGAAGAATGCTGGTTAACAAAAAGCAGTTCTTTGTGTCATTTCGTGAACAATGGTACACATACCATTGTTTCCTTTCGTTTCCTTTATAATCGGTTACCCAACTGAAGCTGTAATACCAGCTTTATTGCGATGTCGCACATTGAAAACAGACACTTGTACACAACCAGAGAAGATCTGATTTAATCAGTTGAGCTGCTTCAATGAGTGTTATCTTGGTTTAATAGCTTTTAATGGGGTTTAAGTCCTGCAAAGGTCGAGATGAATTCTACTGTAGACATGACTGCATCATGCATTAATTTGCCGCGCGCCTAGAATACTGTTATAATAAGGCGTTTGAGATTAGGGAATGTGTTGGGTACCTCATTCAGAAATCTCTTGTATGTTGATGGATTTGGTGCCTGAATCCTCGAAGAATATATTTTTTTTGAAATCCTCTTTGTTTCTAGTTCTTTTAGTTGTTGTAATGTGGGTGAGGTGGGAGAGAGGAGGGGTGTCTCGTCGTACGTCACGAAGTCCTAATAATAAGTATGTTATTCTTCCCCGTATTCTTCTGGAGATGGAAGTTCGGCTCTACTGTTTTAGCTCTACTGTAGGCTGTCATTGGTGGTTATTTTCAGCTTCTGATTGTTGCTGATAATAATCCAATAACTAGTAGCCTGATTTATGTGATTTCCGGTGAAATGCGGGGCATGTTTGGTCTTGAAAACCAAAGGTTTTGTGGAGTTTTGTTTTAAAACTCGTAGGCCTATAATTACTTGTTTATATATTTGGGCAGTTCCGTGATTATGTCAACTAAATGGTCAAAATTTGAAACTCGTTTTTATATCATATCTCATTGACATTGCATATAGTGCAAACTGTTCTTTTCTGAACCCCCATGAATAGATAACCAATTTGCTGCTAATTTCAAGAAAATCAGAGCTAATTTATTTTTTATCCTGTACAAATGTGAAAATTGTGGTTCTGTTGCGGACGTTCATTCCCAAAACGACCATATTTAACCACTTTGTTTATGTTTAAAGTCTTCTTTTGGTTTCAAACAAATAAAGTTGCATATTTTGAAAGTTGATAACCGATTTTCTCTGCATGATGTGTCTTGATTTTGCACACCTGTTCAGTATTAAAAAATGATGTCATTTCATTTCATCGTTGCGGACATACAAACTTTTTCATTTTTACGTCCGCAACGAAAACAATGTACGTCCGCAACAGATAACATTGAAAAAATTTGACCAAAAGATAAAGACGCTGATTTTTTCTTTACTGGTTTTCTTTAGTTTTGTCCCTCTTGCAAACAAAACTGTATTAGTTTCCATCAAATATCTGAACACTACAGAGCAATTGTAACTGAAACACAAATAACTCAAAAAGTTCACTTTCTGTGAATATGTCCACAATGGAGGTGTTTTTGTGACCTGTCATGCCAACTGAGAAAGGGATTGGAATTAAATTTTCAGGTTTTACACTTCTATCAGAGATACTTCAAATACAACAGTTCAAAATCCAAAAGCCTTAATAATTTAGAAGTTTTGGGTCCTCCAAGTCTTCCGAATGTACGCCCGCAACTACGGAACTGCCCATTTGCAACCTTAAAATAATCGTTCTAAGGATTTGAATCGTCATAACATCATGCTACGAAAATCATTGTTCAGCAAAGTCCTCTGAAGACTTGAACTTTTATATCCTTTTGTATAAAATCCTCGCACAGATGACAATTTCCAAAAATGGCGCTTCTTTTACCAATCACTCTCTTTCTCCGGGAAACAGGCTTTTTCTGCACTGATCCACTTTATTGATAGATGTGTCGTTTCGTCAACCAGATTTCAGCAAGTCGACAGAAGAATATCCCCTTTTGGGAAGAGAAGCGCCCTTTATTGCACTCGAAATCTCCTTCGTTATGTTACTGGAATAATAGCACATTATTGGATATGTAAATTATGATTTTCCCTTCAAGATACAATACAATGGCCACATTGAGACACAGGGGACTTCCACGTTCCAAAAATAGATATAGACGAATCCAACGAGCCACGTCATGGTCAGGATTTGGTCGGCCATTTTTGGGTCCCCGCATGCACCAAACAGGTGTTGTGAGTGCCCAATTGGGTGGATTGTGTTGTAAACTGTCATCATTATTTTGTCTACGTGTAACACGGGTGATAGAATGCAGTTTAAAATACCCTTCAAGGCCGCATCATTTCACATTTTATGCGAGATAGCTGGGTCCCCGTCGCGGCTATGGCTGCCATTGAGGTGTAGGAATGCGTGAAATTGGATTCGTCTATAATTGAATTTGTTTTTCCGACCAAAATGGGATTGCATGAGAGGGGATTCCCAAAATGTCATTACACACCAACTCTTGCAAGAATAAAATTTAAAAAAACCTCTTGCAAGAGGTTCCTATCTCTCATGGAATAGTTTTAAATTGTATAAAAACTAACTATTCAAATTAAATTACCACAGGGAGCACCGTTCATCGTGATTTATAATAATATTTTTATTGATCAAAATTCGACTATGGCATAGTCTAATGCTACGATGGCCGCAACCTGAATATCGCCTCCTGGGCCCAACAATCAAATAACATCATGCTCTTTACACATGGGTCGCGAGATTAGAAACTGGGAAGTCTTATCCCATGTTCATTTACATTTGGGAGTTTTGAAGGAAAAAAACACCATCTTCAGCAGAATTACGTTTTTCAAACTACTTTTTTGTCCGAGTTTTGAGAAGTGTGAGTTACGAAAGTTGTAAAGAAAGGTTACTGTAGAGATTCATCAGGTTTGTTATTGTTACAACCCTCTGCTACAAAGCGACTCAAGGACTGGCAACACTAGGTCGTACAGAAGCAGAGCTTCATCACAACTCTGAAGAAATCCGACTGAACAAGACGGATGAAACGTCAGCTGGTGAGTTATTACCATCTATTCACCACAATATATTGGTTTTGTAAAAACAATCTGTAATTATGTAAAGAAAGGTGTGAGTAAATGCCTTCAAAAAAGTACAGTGTCACACGTGAAGGAATTCAAAGGGAAAACAACGTATACAGGTAACGTGACTGTACTAGAGAAGGAAATGAAAAGTAGGAACGAGAAAGGGAATAATGAGGTTAATAATCTATAAGCAGGTTTATATATCTATTGAAATATTTAGCAACGGTCAATACCCCCCAATGGATAATGTAAAACAAAACCAATATTGCACGAATATGATACTTGAAGGTGCATGTTATAAATTGGCGTGTGTGACTTCGTTAAAAAGTATTAAAGTTTAGTGGTCGTGAGAAAAGCCTCACTTTCTGTTTCATTTCAGTGGTTTTCGGGATCCGTGTAGTGCACAGGTACAAATTAAAAAATTATTGACATTTACGCTATTGGGTATACCGTACCGGGTAACATGTGAAATAATAGGAAGTCCTAAATCTGAACGCCACAGGCCGGCCGGGTCCGGTGTCGACACTTCGGGAATCCCCTGGTTAGCCTAATAGTATTTGAAACGACGTAAATGACGGATATTTCATTTTGAAAAATTGATTCTTTATGTTACAACATTCCTGGTATTTTTTTTGTTTCTACAAGCTGTTCTTTGGGAAATAAGACAAATTTTAATGAACTGAGTTTAGGAGGTTTAGAAACTCATTACCTACTATGATTGACAATTGACATTCATGGCAATCAGGTAGTATATACATCTTACTACATTATTATTACATTACATTGCGTTGCGTTGCATTATCATACGTTACATTACCTAAAACACACACACCCCCACACAAAAGCTGCCTCCACCCCCATATCTCAGCTTCTGCAAATAGCAACCCTTTTATATTGTGCATGATTATAACCGCGGGTCTTAGTCAGCTTGTGTGAAAATGTTGTTTAATTTTTTTTTGCCGTGTGAAGTAAAATAAAATCAGGATTCAGTACCGCGGAAATGGAGAAAATCTACATATATTTATAATTGATTAGAATTAGAAAGAAAGAACCCAACCCAAAGTCACGTGTGTTACAATTAAACAAGACAACAAATAAACACAAATCCCGACCGGCACACAACCCAAGGGAATGTGCCTGCATGGGATTCGAACCCGGCCTTCCGATCTCTAGACGGACCGTCGCTCTATCCATTAGGCTACCAGCTCCAACTGATAAACGGTGGTTAAAACTTCGTCTAAACACACAAACAAATATTACGCAAGCACACAAGTACAGGAGATCATTATTGATGCTTAATAGTTTCCCCAACATAGGCCTAATACAAGTAAAGTAGGTAATTGGGATACGCATCTTGCCCAAGAACAATTGTATACATTTTTGCTTTAAACATAGTGTCGGGTATCCAAAGCAGAAGCGAAAAGAGCAAGTTCATTATGTATACGCAGGGGGTGTACTGAGGGAGATGTTTTCCCCTGAGAAGTTTTGCAAAATGAAGGCCCAATTAAAGCCATTTGGTGGTCGGACGATTTTGACACTTATTGTGTAAAATGCTAGATAGAAAAGGGGTTACACATATTTTGATGTGGTTTCAATTATAATCTATATAACATAATCCTAACTCTTGCATATCGGGCAAATCTTGTAAGAAGAGTATTTGCCAATATTTACATGTAAATATTTTACGAATTGTTACCGTTTCTGATTTTGGTTGTGAAGTTGACATTCAATTAGATAGACATATATTATTGCACGAAAAGGAAATTAGCATTTATTAATTATTTTCAAAAATTGCATGCAACATTTTTGGGACATTAGGTATATACAGTCTATCCACATAGAAGTACAAACCAAATCTGTGGCCTCGGGGGTCGATGCTTTGCGTCACATGCACTGCGTGTTAAAAAAACCCGCGACGCGTAAAGAGCGCGATGCGCTCGGCAAGTACAAATCGCGCAGCAGTTGGCGCCCCAAAGAAGCATTTACACACGCATTGCACTGAAATAATTATTCTCATACCTCCAGTTTCCGAGGTCTATTTACTTTGTACTTCTAAAAAATGTATGTGGACAGACTGTACAGGCATACACAACATGTGCACGTTTGCAATGAGTTTAATAAGAGTTTATGGCCCTGTATGACCATCGACACGTGGTATACTAACAGAGGGTCCGTAAAACGTGGCTAGCAAATCCGCCAAAATTCAAGGTTGAAGCATATGGCTAATAAGATCTTGTTCCGACGTGTCCTTTCTTCTCACTTGTTGAAAACACTTTATTTGTCATGCATGTTGTCGAAATTTCTCCAAATAGTAAGAAACCCTCTTAACCTCTCTTATCCGTTGCCGAAATTTCAAGAAATGTCGTAATGTCTAATGTAACCATAAAAACAAACATAGGACTTATACCACCAAGCATCACTGCAAACCAACTGCTAACGGAAGCAATAACCGTAGTATTACCGGATTAAGAAGGATCTTTAAAACGTTCAAATGAAGTTCAAGGTCAATCTAGAGTGACTCTACATACTATGAACTACCTACTTTGAATTATAGTAAATATTCTGTTTAATTAGTGCGGGAGGTCCCGGGTTCAAATCCCAGCAGGACCAAAACATTCAAACGCGCTTTATCCGTGGTTCTTCTGGTAAAGGCGGGCAGTTGCACCCTGATGAAAAAAGACCTCGTTAAAGTCGGTTTCGATTTGGGTGATAAGCCCGATTGTTGGCTACACTAGCCTGTCGTGTATACAAAAATGCCCCAGCCAGATATCTACGGCGACCCCCTTTACCAGGTCACTTGTACTTGGCCGACGTTTCGTCAACGATATCCTAAAATTTTAGTTGTTAATGCCTAGATATGCTCGACATACGAAATATATAGTTTGAGCTATCTACGACTTATCGTTCCAAAGTTATGAACAAAAAGGTCGAAGGTCAACATTTGGGCTTCACGCAGATCAAAACAGAAAAGTTCCTCTGATTTTGATGAAAATAGTCTCAAATGTTTCGTCTTGTAATAACAATCAAGAAAACGAATAGTTTGCATTATATCACTCATACATAAATTCTAGACAGTTCATTGGTTGATTACCATTTATCATTTTTACCATCACCCTCTCCGTGTGATAGTCTTTACCATCATAGTGCTCTGCCGTAGTGCGCCTGCGCCCAGCCGTGCGCTGACTCTTGGACTCGCCGATTTAATTATGGGGTGGACCCCAAAATGTGAAGTATATCACGGCAAAACATGGTGTTATGTTGATGAAAAAATGTATTTTCTACCTTAAATAGTATTTAGTAATAGAATGTATGCATGAGTGATATAAAACAAATATTAACTGTCTTAAATTCGTATAATGGTCGAAATATAATCACTCGGTGAAAGATGTATTGTTCCATTCCACTCGCCGTTCCGGCTCGTGGAATGGAATGGAACAATCCATCTTTCACCTCGTGATTATATTTCGACCATCACACTCATAGACAGTTAATATTTGTATACTATCTAGGACATTTAGTTACCTAGGACTGCTTGGGTAATCTACCTGTTTCACTGTGTTACCTAAGGAACAAACTGAACGTCTCAAATATTGCTAACTATTCCTTATTCATTGAGATTGTTATAACAGATTGAACATTTTGAGATCATTTTAATTAATATCGGAGGAAATTTACTATTTTGACCCATCCGAAATGTTGGCCTTCGACCTTTTTTGCTCATAACTCCGGAACGATAAGCCGTAGATGGGTCAAACTATATATTTTCTGATTTAACAGAGAATATTTTGGAATTGGTTTTAACGAAATTTTGACCCCTGTATAAACTTTGACCTTGGATTCCATAAATGGATAACGTATTTTTCCTAATAAGTGACCCATAAGGAGAGTATTTACCAACTAGTTTTATTGTATCACCTTGGGTTCATTTTATTTGCTAATCTGCAGTACTATCATAGAAGATCATAGATAGGTTTGGTGCCGACCACATGGATCATGAAGCTAATGAAATATCGTATTATTCTAGATAATTAAGTATTATTATGAGCATCATTTTCGCATTACATCATTAATCAGCAAAGACAAATGTTTTCTGACACCATTACATGAAAACTATTCTACGGAGACACTGTAGCATGCTGATTGCTTTAGTATATCTTGTGGTTGGGGATGTGAAAGGGCCTAGTACCACTGGAAACAGGTCAAATTTGGTAACAGAAACCCTTAGCACTTAAAAACAGAGGGGTGCTAGCTATGGACCCGCTTACATCCCCAAATAATGTGCTATTGTATTGTTAGTCCAACATACACAATGAAGGAGGGGAAAGAAAGACAAGCGAAGTTGGAATGACAAAGATACATTCTGGGACAGATAATCGTAAGAAAGTAAGAAAATACCGAACACTTCCGTGTTTTTCTGACAGTGCTTCATCATTTAGCCCGAATGTCCATTATTTCGATATTACATTAGATCACCTTAGATTCAGGTTGTAAATTAACTAGTCTATCCACATCAGAGTAGTATTATAATACCTCTACCAATTCCAAAAAGATCAGAATAATGACATAGTCCAAAATATAAATTCAATCTAAACCAGTAACACTGTTTCAATCTAACCCAATGCCAATTAAAGTACACTTGCTACCATGCTACCACGAAATAAGCATAAAGTCGCAAGTTGATAGTTTCGAGACGCCCTGCCTACTGCGTTGGTGTTCTTTGTTTCTTACGCACCTGTTCAAGCCAGTAGTATGTCTGTATGTCATTTGTGAATGGGGACACAATGGGCCGTTCACGGAGGATATACTACTGGCTTGTACAGATGCGCGGCAAACAAAGAACATCAACTCAGCAGACAGGATGTCTCAAAACTACCAACTTGCGACGTTACACTGATTTCCTCGTAGCACGTCACATATTTTCATTTAATGATAATCAACAGCGAGTTCTTTTGCCGATTTAGTACTCTGTGAAATAAATTGTTGAATTAAAGCAAGAAAATAGGTCTGTGCTGTTAAGCTATTTCTGACCACGATGTTAGAGACAGTCATGTAATAAACTGGGAGGGGGCAACATCATAGAAACAAACAGCAAAAAAAAGAAAGGATAAAAGACGCAATTTGGATCTGAATCAGATATCGGGCTTACCAACTTTTACATCTATACGATCATGTGTTGCACAGGAACTTCGACACAGGGAATGCTGCTGCTCAAACTCTAATAGTTGCCAGATGAAGATTTTGCATCACTTCAAAACAAAAACACTGTTGATGAAGTCAACCGTGGGTTGATTAAACGTCCAGGAACGTAAGTTTTGACTGGTCTTGATATGGTCAAATGTCTTGATGTTGTCGTCATTATACGTTATAAAGAAAACAAATAAATAAAAACAATAATAAACAAATAACACAGGTAACACTGCTTATTGTATCATTATGCATGACCTATAAAAGGAACAATGACACCTATGAATTGGGACAAGAATAATAATTGTAAAGAAGTAAACAAAAAATATAATTATATAATAATTTTATATAGAATGTGTTACTGGACATAAATATGATTAAAAATGTCACCCATCAACCTGCTATGGTAAAGTAAACAAAAATAACAATAATAATTCACACCTTAAGAAAGTTTCCTTTGGATTTTGGTTCTGAATTCCCTTTTACACGTTCTGATGAAACAAAGGCTGATGACGCAAGCTCTAAAATACCCATGATGTCTAAAAATAACGCTAAAAATAACGGCTCGCATTAACATATAAAGCATGAATGAAGGTTGTAAAAATACTACGACATTCTTGAAGTAAAGCATTCATTAAGCGATAATCAAAACAGTCACAAGAAACATGGAAATATTAAACAAATATACAATGCACAAATGTATCTACATAGGTTCGTATTCATTATAACTTGTAAGATGATATTCGATAAAGGTGAATTTAGTATATACATGGTTTTAAGTTCATACCAAACTATATACTTTAACTGGTGTTATTGTAATTCAGGAAGTTAAATTTGTTTCATCTTTTGTTTTCAGTATCTGTATTATTAGGGTTACTTACAAGGAAGGTACTGTCACATCCAACACCAGTTACCAGTACGGAACATTCGACCAGCAGAGCTTCAAGCAATATATATTCTAGTTATACTATACTTCTAAGAATGGCGGCCACCCTGAACACTAGTATTCGTAATTTAACGGACGAGTTTGTAAGTATTATAATGTTTCCACTGTAATCGTTATTACTAGTATTATTACTTGTCACTAGTATTCTTGTCACCATTATACAATATTTAAGATATTAAAGCCATATTATAACATTTACTGAGGAGAACGCCCTCAATTTTTTTTTAATTCTGGATTTTACACGATTGTAATGTACTTTAGTCAATAAAGATACTCTGCAAAAATCAAGACTTTAGGTGCTGTAGTTTTGTCAAAATCCGAGATTTTGAATAAAACGATGGAACCGGCGTTTTATTATTACGATGGAAATATAAGTCGAACACGTATGCACAGTACGTACACGGCGTGCAGGATACACACCCCCACACACCCCGAGGATCGTACCGTATTACAACCGCGGGAGTAACATGCATGGGCGCTAGTAGTAAATTCCAATTTTCTATGCTTTACCTCACTTGTTCGGCTCAAAATTAAAAGGGGACATATCTGACAGTAAAGGCTAACATTTTATGGGAAATAAATACTAATCTATTTTTACAGAAATGTTATAATATGGCTTTAAGGAGTTGTAGTTATTCGTACCCCTGAAAGGCCCATTCAGTGATTTGCTCATCCGGACGATCGTAAAAATGATCAAAATTCAGATTTTGGTAACTTTGTCATTGTCATAAATGTGTTAACATATAGCCTGCTAGTGGTTCAGCCGAAAGCTGTCTATTTAAGAAAAAAATAAGGAATTTACATGAATCTGTAATACTGACAGTATATAAATTAGCTACATGTATTTGAATGGGGCTGCAACTTCGGCAATACTGCTGTTTTCTTCATTTTTTTGCCAAATTGTTCATTTCAAAAATACCAAATGACAATTGAATGACATATCCTTCACTTTGAAGCAATTTATAAACAATGTTGACCTTTTTATACTTTCGCTGGGATCACTGAATGGGTCTTTAAGGGTTGACTAAGTATTGTTGGTCAAAGCAGCCAAAAAGATCGATTTTCATTGTCTAAATCAATATATTATTGAAAAATAACACCTTGATATTTTACAGAAGTTCAGCCTACAAATCATATATTTTGAAAACTGATTTATTGTTGTTAATGACTTATGTACGTTTTACAAAGGTGATGTGGTTTCAGGCCTCTTTACAACCCAGGAACCACAAAATCTAAGTATATCTGTGATATTTGAATCCTCCAGACTTGTAACGAGTCATGACTCGAGACTCGACTTTTCAAAAATGGAATGACTCGACTCGGATCTTGAAATTTTCCCCATAGAGATTGTACAGTGACTCGAGTCATTTGACTCGACTCGACTCGAGCTATTGCTATGAATGACTCGACTCGACCTATAATGACATGACTCGTTACAACCCTGGAATCCTCCTATAAAATGATCAATGCAATTTTTGCCAAAGCTAACAAACATTCGCAGGATGTTGTGAACGACCAAATCGCAACAGTTGATAATAGTTACTAACCTTACGTAGTCATGGTATTAATACATGTAGTAGTAGTGACTTAGTGTGCTACCAAATAATCAACCTTATGACTGGCAGTGTCTTTGTACTTTTACTGCTAAATGTGTTTAACTAAAACGTTAACAGAACTCTTTTTTTTCAGGAACAACATCGAAACGATCTTCCAGATATCGCTACACCCGATTTTGGCATGCATGGGTTTCCTGAAGGTCTTACTTTATTAGACACAATAACAATGACCAGGATGACAGTAAGTCTTCATATTTTGTTCATATCTGTCGCATATTCATCTTAACAGGTGCCAATTTAATACCTCGACTCTGATCCTAATCCTGTCCACTTGCCTTTATTCACCTTTTTATTCAATGTAACTTGAAAAGATTTGACAAGTAAAACTGGGTTGCCAAATTAACCCCGGGATAACGAAAGGTAGATAAATGCAACCCCCTTTAGTAGTGCCGCTTTTAATACTGACTACGACGCTCAAATAACACCAAACGGCTCCAAGTAATCGTTTGACCATCCTTTGCGCTCATTTTCGCGAACAAATATTGGCACTATCACCTGTAGTGTAGACCGTCCAACTTCGGGGTGGGGTTAAAATCTTTTTACGAACTTTGGTTGAATATCACTGATTTTTGAGGTTTGGGAAAAGAACTATGACGTGCTTGTACTTTTTTGTATCATTGGAAAGAGGAGACACACATTGCCTAGATTTATGCCATTGCGATCAGGAACAAGTTCAAAAATGGAGTGGGCCTAAAGCATTTAAACCGACTTAGATTGAATTGTAATCTATAATATCAAATATTTCAGAGTCAGATTTGTCCCCCATTCTTAATCTTAGAAATTTAGTACATATAGTCAATGTTCCAGAATTGATATCGGACGCTTTATGGCAAAACACAGAGGTATTTGAAACTATCCCTTTGGACAGATGTCTTACAAAAATGCATCAGCTTATAGACAAGATTTAATAAGCACCGTAATTTATTATGAAGAGACATGATATTTACCACGGTCATGTTTGTTATTATGATCTAGCCAGCTAGACTTATTTCAGTCTAAGCAGGAAACCCAGCCTCCAAATGTTATGTTGATTCTGAATGAAGGATACTAGTATATGAGGCGTGTGGGCATGCAGGTGAGAGTGCATAAGGGAAGCCAATGGCGGGTGATTGGTTACAAACAATGCTGGACGTTAACAGATATATATACGCAACGCTCTGCGGTGTCTATTGTTCTATTGTTTCCGATTAGAGCGCTGACATATTGGAAAATGTTGCCAATCAGTGACCAATTTAATGGCGGAACCCCTTTGTTCGAAACAATGGTACCACTTTTATGAATATCCTGTCGCAATCTCTAATCGGCATCAAACGAACAAAGCATTACATGATCTATTGCTACTCTATATGACTATTAAAAGCTCTTTGCATATACGCATGTGTGTTTGTCAACGTCAACTATGGTTTTAGTCTCCTCCGCCTTCGCGGCACGCGAGTTCGATTCCACTCATGTGTGGAGTGAGTGGAATCACACTGACGACGGAGGAGAATACTAACTGCTCAAATAAAGAAAGTCCGCAGTCATGTAACCTGTCCTACACCAAAACCTAATCTTGTTATGACAATTTAATTGAGAAGGTCGTGTGCAGAATCTTGTTAGCTCCAATTTGAAATGTAAGTGACTTTGGGGTATATGCATGGTCAGTTGCGTTGCGTTTTGCGTCTAATCTAACTGTTTTAAAAAGTGACCATGCATACTCCATTGTCACTTGTGTTTACTATTTATGTAATTTTGCCTATAGATGGTTCTGGCATTAAACCCCCAATATACAGTTACGTGTACATTTTTGACGAGATAACAACAATGGATCTGTGGAAACATTACATTTCTGGAAACATACCATTTCCCCCTTTTATTTCGACAAATTTCAGTGAGACTTAAGCAACTGAATGTTAGACAGTCTCTGTGATCCCAGGTATATCTATACAGATTTGATCACATTCTGATAAAGACTAGAAGTTTCATTCAAAATAAATGAAATTGAAAATGAATACAAAAATCGCCAATGTAATGAACTACATTAATCGTGGTTAAAAAATATCCAGGTTTGTTCATAATTTGAGTAAAGATTGGTATAATTAGTGATAATTGATGGAGTATTTCTGTTAAAAGAAATCTTATGATGTACACGTGAGTAAGGTGGTATTTTCCAGTGTTTAATAGTATAACCATCCCAGCAAACACAAAACGTTTTCGACATCATTCGCAAAAGGTTATAAAAGGTTGTCAGAAAACGTTTAAATGTCGGGTTATATAAAGGGTACATTAATGGTATAAAACGTTTTATAACATTAAAAAACATTTGTTGGTAATTTACTGCACAGCAAACACAAATGTTTTACAGAAAACATTTAAATGTTGGGTTATAAAAGGGTATAAAAACGTTTTAATAACATTCCAAAAACTGGGGTTAAAAAAATATTTTGCATAAAATGTTTGCCAAAAATATTTACAATAACGTTTTTAAAATGTTTTCACAACCTTTATATAACCCGACATTTAAATGTTATTAAAACGTTTTGTAAAAAACATTTTAAGAACATTTCTGTGTTTGCTGGGTGCAAATATTTTAACATAATGTTATTTAAGTGTTGACAAAATATTTGGCCAAAAATGTTTGCAAAAATAGTTTACAATGACATTTCGAAAACATTTTAAAAATATTGTTGTAGTGTGTTTTCATACAAAACGTTTTAAAACGATTTCATGACCTTTATATAACCCGACATTTTAATGTTATTAAAACGTTTTTACCTAAACCAAAACCCAAAATATAACTTATTTAAAACGTTTTAAAAACGTTTTTGTGTTTGCTGGGATGGTACCACAATAAACTAATACTCACGTGGCTCGGGTATAATTACGTATCTGCGCAAAAGGCTTTATTGACCTTCTCTTTAAACAAATTTGTATTTTTCCCAATTTGTTTTCTTCTTCAACATTGTACAAAATTTAGACATAGTTTTTGACATTTTTCGTATTTCGGCAGTGTTATGGACAAATTCCAGGTCTCAATAAATGGCTCCCATCTTTAGAGGCTTCTCTCCCATTGCCCGCATTTTTGGAGGCCTCACACAATGGCCCCTTTTTGGCGTCAAATCCCTCCCCAGAAGACCCCTACTTTAACCGTTGGCCACACACTTCCGTCACTCCGAAAGTCGAGCACCCTCCCCCATTCTACCATATTCCCTTCGACGTAACCACACGATGATGACAGAATTGCATAATTAATTTGTTACCTATTATTTTACTGATGTCACCTACTAATATGGGTAGCAATGGGTGGAACATTGTGTAATTGGATAAAATACCCTGACGAAGAACGAGGAAATATAAAGAGAAAATGCAATTGTTTTAAATATACAGTACAATCAAGTGAAACTAAATATGACTAGAATACTTAAGTGAACCTTGTCCTGAAGCTGTTATAAATGTGATTGTCCCTTCCATTTACCGATAAAAATACATTCAAAAGTCGGTCAATATCGAGATGTATTCTAATGACAATCCAACCACCAAACCCGCCATCTTGGTCATAGAATTTGTCAAGGGCAGACAACAATGCTCTCTTAAAAAGGATAATATTATCCGGAAAGCAATAGTGTGCCACATCACATTGAACTGGGTTTTTTGTTCAGTGTAGTAGAGCTAATACCTAAATTGCGGGAAATGTTGACTGTATTAATTTATTTATTATAAAAACAAATCATTTAAAGTGATATTCGTGATGAACTCCGAATAGAAACGAATAAGTTGGAAAGTTCGTATTGATTTGATAAAAAAATAGTTGATTTCAAAAGATGAACGCCATGATTAGTATGGGTGTACTACAGACTTGACATTTAATATGGAATATTTTTTTGCAAAATTCCAAGACTGGTCTGGACGGAGTCTGCATAGACCGCACGGGCTAAATATTAATTGGGGTGTATCGGGAGATGGTTAAAATAATTGTTTGTTAGAAAATGTGCTTTCCATATGTTTACATTATGGTGCTCATAATGTAGCGAATTTGCCTAAAATGACGGATTTAGGGAGGCTGAATTTGACCTTTGTGGGGGATACAATTTTGGACTTTATGTAACATGGTTATGTTATTATCAAATTTATAGGGGTTTGAAGTGATATTTCTTAAACTTCATCAGCAACTGGCATTCATCACAGCTCAAATACGCTTACAATGTACCAAATATTTGAACAGGGGAGCTTAAAAATAGGGCTCTTAAAAGCTATACGTACTCAGAAAGTTTGAATGGCCCCCTGGCGTCAAATGTTATAAACTTACGGTACAAAAACAATTGTGCGGATTCCTGATTGTCCAATGAACTCACACTGTTTCTTTGTGAACAGTAACTTTATAACATTTGGCCCCAGGGCCATTCAAACTTTCTGAGTGCGTACCACTTTTAAGAGCCATATTTTTAAAGCTCCTCCCACTTTCAAAACTGGTAGATCACAGGTGCATTTCAGTTCTGATCAAAACTTATTGGTATTTAGGTTCAGTAAAATCGCCTCAAACCTCAATAAAATTGGTAATATCAGAATAATGTTGCTCAAATTCATAAATTTACCCTCACAAAAATCAAATTCAGTCTCCTTAAATCCGCCATTTTAGGCCTATTCACTACATTATGAGCGCTGTTATGTAAACTAATGAAAAGCATATTTTCTGTCAAACAATTATTTTACACAATATCTCGACACACCCCAATTAATATTTAGCCCGTGCCGTTTATGCAGACCTTTACCAGACCTTTTACCAGGTCTTTGGAATTTTGCGAAATTTTTTTCCATATTAAATGTCAAGTCTGTATTATAATAGTTGGCGTCATACAAGACTGGGGCATTCGATTCATGTCTCTAGACAAATAGCTTTTCTATTCTCAATTGTGACCCGGCAGCACAAATGAGCCGTAAATTCCCTAAATTGTATTCTGAGTTACGGTGTAAAATGTGTACGAAGGTCATAGGTAACTTAAGCTGGCCCGACATCCGTCTCATTTCGATAGTCAAAAACTAATCAATAATCCTATTGTTGAAGTGGATAATAAGCTTCTACCTTAGATGGCTATAGAACTTTTAATAGCTCTGGTCTTTGTTTGCTTATATTGCTAAATCCTGTTCAAGTGGTGGGTTACCAGGCATTGTATTTTGTACAGGTATGCATAACCAACAATTAACAATGAGAGAACTTTCTTAAACCTCGTTGACTTGGAGATGATTTGAAATGACCGCCAATTATGACTGTTTGATATTTATTGCCAACAATGTGGAAAAAGAGACACATGTAAAAACGTAAAAGCTATAATTTTGTTGAAGGAGCAAAGTTTAACAAACCATAACCCCGCTTCTGGATATCGTTTGAAGTCAAATGATATACCATTTTTAAGTTAATAATAATAATAAAATATATTTTTGAGCGCCTGACAACAAAAGCAAATTCACTAAGCGCTTTACAAAGCAAAATACTAGTACATGAAAGCAATAACACACAAATTATTTAAAAGTACAAACCAGCTGTACAAGAAAAAATATCATAATAACAAGGATACAATATCATAAATTAAGTACAATAATTAAACGACAATTTGAAAAGATGAGTCTTTAAGCATGTTTTAAAAGTCTGCAGAGAAGATATGCTGCGAATGTCTGCCGGCAGAGCATTCCAGATGGTAGGTGCAGCTACACTGAAAGATCTGTTGCCGTATGTGACGGTTCTGTGAATGTCCGGGCGCTTAAGGAGATGTGCAGATGATGAGCGAAGTGTGCGAGAAGGATTATGGCGAGAAATGAGTTCATTGATGTAACCAGGTGACATTCCATGGAGACTCTTGAAAGTCATGAGTGCAATTTTGTAGGTGATGCGATGACGAACTGGTAGCCAGTGCAGATGGTGAAGGATTGGGGTGATATGGTCGTATTTTTTAGTGCGTGTGATTAGTCTAGCTGCTGCATTCTGTATTCTCTGCAGCTTTTCAATTTCAGTTGCGGGTAGTCCGTATAATAAGCTATTGCACAAGTCAAGTCGCGACGAAACAAACGCATGGACCAGTCGCTCGATGGAATCGCGATCCAGGTACTTAGCAAGCTGCCCGATCTTATAGATAGCAAACGAAGCTGCCCGGACAACTGCTTTAACATGCTCCTTCATGTCCATAGTATGATTGAAAATAACTCCCAGGTTTTTGGCGGAGCAACTGATGTCGATGAGAGACTCACCAATCGACACCTTCGGAAATGGAGGTGAATGCATGAACTTAGAAGAGACATGAATCACCTCAGTCTTCGAGTCATTAAACATGAGCTTGTCACCAATACTCCACGAACGTACATCAGATATGCACTTCTCGATCCGTAAAAGAGCGTCAGATCTCTCCGAAGGCTTAAGAATCAGATAGAGCTGTGAGTCATCAGCAAATTTCATATACTCCACACCATGGGCACTGATAATATCACCGATTGGAGCAGAATACATTGTAAATATGGTAGGTCCAAACACTGACCCTTGAGGAACACCCTCCTCCAACACACAAGGATCCGATAAGGCGCCAGCAATATCAACAGATTGTACGCGGCCCATAAGATAAGATTCAAACCATTTCAATGGCGTGTCGACAATACCATAGCGATCCCGCAGGCGTTTGAGAATGATCTGATGGTCGATGGTATCAAATGCTGCGGAGTAATCAATCAGCACTAAAATGGCTTCCTGGTGTTTGTCCACAGCCTTCAGAAGATCGTTTTGAATGCGAATTAATGCCGTCTCAGTACTATGGTACTTGCGATACGCGGACTGCTTGGGATCGTGCAAACCATGAGCATCAAGGTAGTCTTTCAGTTGACTCGCAGCAGCTTTCTCAATGGTTTTGAAGAGAAATTTGAGATTTGATATAGGGCGGTAGTTCTTGAAATCGTTACGATCCAGGCCATGTTTCTTCAACAACGGCTTGACCTGCGCGGACTTCAGCGTCTCTGGTATCACACCTGAAGACAAAGAGCTATTCACAATGTGAGTTATATGGGGTAGTACTGAATCCAAACAACTTTTCAGAAGGCTCGTCGGTATTGGATCAAGACTACAAGATGCAGACGTTGACTGGCTGATAAGTGTCCTGATGTCATCCTCAGTGACCGGATTAAACGTAGAGAACGTAACATCACACTTGTCATTGATATCAACGGAGATTTCCGGAGGCACTATACTATCGAGTTTATTTCGGAGATCGCGGACCTTGTTGTAGAAGAACTTGACAAAGTCATTTGCCAAGTCTGTCTCAGTTGCAAAGTCGGGTAATGCATGCGTTTGCGAAGACGGATTTGACATGCGATTCACGAAACTAAACAGCTGACGGTCATTGCAATTTGCGATCTCGTTTCGGTGGTGATTGCATTTGGCTCCTTCAAGCTTGCGACGGTAGATTTTGCATTGATTCAGATACATTTCTTTGTCAATCTCAAGTCCAGTCTTGACCATTTTCCTTTCAAGCCGGCGTTTCAGCTGCTTCGCTTCGCGTAAGTCATCGTCGTACCAAGGCGCATTAGATCTAAGGATAACAGTGCGCTCTTTCACTGGGGCATGTGTGTCAAGCAACTGTCGTAAAACTGTCTCATAATGATCCACTGATTGAGCAAGATTCTTGTGAACATCAGCTGGTGGCAATGAAGTACTGATATCATGCGAGAACTGAGCGACATCAATGTTGCGTAACTTTCGCGAGCGAATCTTGATCTTAGCATGCTGAGGGCGAGATATGTTGACTTTACACGTGATAGCCTTATGGTCGGATGGCATGCCATTCAAAACAGTCACGTTTTCAACCAGAGTTTCATCTTTCCTTGAGATAACCAGGTCCAACGTGTTTCCACATTTGTGGGTTCCATCAGAACTAAAGACATGTTGCTCAAACCCGGAAGAGTCAATCAAGTCAAGAAATGTTGCTGCTTGTCGATCCGTAGGATCATTCACATGGAAATTAAAATCTCCAGTCATGAGAACATGTCCAGGGTGAATGATGATCTGTTCAAGAAGGCTTGAAAACTCTCTGAAGAAGATCGCTGGAGTCAATTTGTTCTCTGTGGATGGTGGCGGTCGGTAAATCGTTAGCAGTCTGAAAGCCGAAGGTCCAGATGATACATTTGCATCCAAACATTCAAAAGAGCGAAACTCGCGAGGGTCGCTACACTTTACATCAAACCCTTTATGTGACAAAAGGCAAACTCCTCCACCCTTCTTTCCTACTCGAGGAAGGTGGTGCAAATCAAATTGAGGAAGAGTATTCTTAAGATCAGCTATAGGAAAGCCATCGCGCGAATCACCTTCGAGCCATGTTTCTGTAATCGACAGAAGATGTAATTTCTGGCTAATGATCAAGTCACAAATTGACGGTGTCTTTTTCTTAACAGAGGCAGCGTTCCATAGTCCAAACAACGCTTTGGGTTTGTTGACATGATCAGCTGATTTCACTATCTTAATGTGAATTAGATTACTCGAACAGGCACTTCTCGTCGATGTTTGTAAACAACGTCGTTGAGAAACATGAGTCTTAATGGGAAATCGTTGACGCAACTTTCCACCGCGATAACCTCGTTTCGTCACGTTAGCGATCTTTAAGTATTTCAAGTGCTCCCATATCGATGAAATAAATGGGCGGCAGATAAAAGAGTTTGTCACACCTTGTCGAGCGTTCATCAGCATATCTCTACTGTAGCAAAGGCGACTCATCACATACAAAAATGTCTAAGTAGGCAAAACGGAATCAAATTCGGCAACTATAGGCGACAAGCAATAGCTTGCAATACACAGTACGATATCAGTACGATAAAACATAAATGTCATAAAAACTGTTTAAAACGATACGTTGAGTCCAATAACATAATCCATAAGATGCAGATCATAACTTGCAGTCGTTAATAAGTCCAAAGTATCACAAAGTAAGTTTGAAACGAGAAAAATGATGAATTTACAGCCAAATTTTTGCGGAGCGAAAATAAATCCAGTGCTGCCAACAAGGGCGCCACCAACAAAACTTTATGATGTTTATTTTTTAAACACGAAATAAAACAAAATTGGCCGGGGAGGAATTTACGGCTCATTCGCCGTGGATGGTCACAATTAATCTCACAGTATTACTTTATGGGCGCACCATTAGATTTTCAGGAGGCCATGAAAGTTTTGTTCAGGCGGAATTTCTTTTGGTGCCTTGGCGGCAAGTTTTTCGCTGAAAAAAGCGTCTCACGAAGTGGGCGAAGTTTCTTTTTTTCAAAAAAGCTTCTACGTCTTTTGAAATCTTACGATGTGCCCCCCTTACACCCAGAATGCTAGTCACTCGCTGTTGATTGTTATAGGGGCCTACTAATGCTTACTCAGTCATTTAATTAGGCACTGGAACCGATCGAATTACGAGCTACACCTTTTCACTTTAAAATTAATTTGCCGGCCAAATCAAAAGCAATAAGTTATTTTTTTAGTGAATATCAGACGAAAACTATAATGCTTGATACTATATTTTTTTTGAAAGGACACCAAGATAAATACTATATTGAGTAGAAGGAGATGATAGAGAGTGTAACCTTTCTTTTTCTTTATTACAGGAACAGGAACAACTAGAGACTCATCAGCAATACCTAGGAGCATATTACCAAGGACTCATGCAAGTTATTGAAGATGAAGCCAACTCTACAGATGTCATCATAAGATTTGACAGGGAGCTCGCCTATGCAAGAATTTTTATGTCCTGGGTAATCAACCAATTGGAAACAGTGGTAAGGTTTTCCGAAAGAAAAATCAATGAGTTTGCTGACTTCAGTATTTTGAAACCGGATCAGAAATATAATACTTTTCTAAAAAATAAACCGGATACAATGAAACATATACTTTTTGTCTCTATTTCAGACTGTAGTCTGGTTACATCAGGTCCCCCACTGTAAAAAACGGACCAGCCAAATTTGCACGCTACAGAACCTGAAAATAAAATCCCGCGAATCACACGTATGGGAGCTGCCATAGGGTACTAACGGGTGCTAACGGCAACGCGGGGGTCGCCGGGGTGCTAACGAACGCGTCGCCAGCACAAGCGTCCTACGCGATCAATAACGCGTGTAGGGCGCATTCAAGTGCGCCGTACGCGACCGGTAGTTCCTGATACGCGATGACAGGGTCAATGGCCGCTTCCACGCAGTAACATACTTCTGAACTCACTGTCAGGGTCCTGGTTACATTCGCGTATTCTATTACCCTCACGACTCATTCAATATCGCGCACGGTGATTGGGTAAAACACATCACGTGCGGCAAATAAAATATTTTGGATCAAAAGCGCTCATTTAAGAATGGGCACCTAAGATTTTCCAATGTAGGTTGGCTGAATATTTGTGTTTGGTTGATGCTACTAGTACTAATTTATATTGCTAATTCTTAAAGAGTGTTTTTGCCAAATTATATTTTACAGCGATATGAGCTTGGATACTTGAACGATGATGATGAAGAGGTGCATCCAAATGTAACTATAGCACACCAACCCAACGAAGCTATAAGCAATACACGAGGCTATTTCATATTAGCAGCTATTGATGAATACCTGCCAATAACGCGCATGGCTCTCATCCGTCTTGCTGAAACACATCAGAGCTAGGGATCCCGGGCTAGGGATATGCCTTAGCTGGTATCTTGAAGAGAGTGGCATCAATATCTATGCAGCCTGGCAGGTTAAACCTGAGATATACATTTAACAACATCACATTATGTACCGCAGCAGCACGACATCCAATGCCTGGTAATATTTCTGACATGCTCAACTAACAGGTTACAATTTAGTCTCCAATATGTCGGGCAGCTGCAGGTTTAGAACATTCTCTGCTTGGCTGGTAACTGTGAATATTCTTTGCCTGTTTCACTAGCTGGTATGGTGCCAAAGATTGATTTTTGATTTGATTTGATTTGTTCGGGTTTTGACAACCCTGGATAACCCAAGAAAGCCTCTATTGAAGCTTATTTCCATTGGGGTCCATTTGAACACCGGGACGGGTTGGGAACAGCCAGGGGTTAACCCCCTACTCTTTTCGAAACTGGTTGCGAGATACATGTACAGGTATGGCTCTCTGCACACGGGACCGACGGCTTAACGTCCCCTCCGAAGGACGGAGTACTTTCATGATTCATTTGCCCAATTCTAAATGAACCATGGGGAGAGCGGAAGTCTGAATTTAATCTATAGATGTTGCCAATTAATTTCAGACTTTTTTTCCAAGTCCCAGCATATCGCCACCGCCGGGAATTGAATCCGGGACCTCATGCACTAAAGGCAAGTACCCTAACCATTGCGCCACGCTCTCCAAAGATTGACTGACAAATAAGGGGATATCTGATCCAGCTAAGACATGCGTGTTGTGTGTTTTTGATGATGTTTTACTACTATACCTGTTCACCTCAAACATTACGTTTCACTACCTTGAGAGAATTGATCAAAAATTGAATTCCCTCCTGAGGTTCGTATCTGTCGCTGAGTTGACCAGATCACAAGGTTGTCATTATAGCTAGAGGCAGTATATAACACAAATGGGTCAATGAGTTAAATAAAAATGACCTTGTGTGGTATTTAGTTCCCAGGAAGTGAGTTCTGCCTGAGGCAATTTGTGGTTAAATGTTGATCCCTCACAAGAGTTATTACCGTCGATTTGGTTGAAAAAGGAGGACATGATCAAATCTCTCCAGGTAACAAAACGTAATGAATGCTTACCGTTGCCAATGAAGGAGAGGTTTGAATTCTGTTTTAACATTTAATATGTATATATTTCAAAGGATCCATTTGTGATCTATATTTATTTGTAGTTACACAGGGTACTTAAATGCAGATCTTGCTTAGAGATGAATTCCTACAATTTATGTCCAGTTTCCACTCTATACAATATGTATTCCAAAGACACACTACACTGTGTCTTTCTATCGTTTAAAGCTTGCTTATTGTGAGCCAACTAAGGGTTTCATTTGTGAGCGTCAGTATATTTGACAAAATGTATTGCAATATTTGCAAAAATACGGCTAAAATGAGGTTGGTAATAACCTCCAATACTAGTAACCAATATTTGGTGGTATGGGTATATCTAATGATATTTATTGCTAAATGTACAAAATACTATGTATATATTTTCATCTATCTATCTATTATTATTATTATTAGGTCAAAAAATGTGTTTGGTTGCCCTTCCGAGACATTTATTTTTCATGGACTCTTCCTCGATTTTCCTCCATTTGGAAAAGGCTAGTATTGACAAATGCTTGATCATTTTTATGGTAAAAATGTGTTTTTGGACTGGATTTAAATGGAAATATTTCTTTGTTATCAATCAAATACGCATTTAATAAATAAAATTTTTTGGGTCGGTCGGTTGAGGGCAACCAAACATATTTTTAGCCTATTATTATTATTATTATTATTATTATTATTTTTATTATTATTATTATTATTATTATTATTATTATTATTATTATTATTATTATATGTAACTTTATTTGTATATTTTTATAACGCTTTTAAAAAGTGTTTATGTGTTTTTATTTATATATCATAAAAGTATTCACGTTATAACTTACTTAACGGCTTTTAGAAATAGTGTGAATTGTTGCATCATCAATATTTACAGTAATTAACCAATTTACGTATAAATACAAGATAGTATACTTTGATATTTTTACCATTGAAACTAAATATTCTCACATGATGATGATGTAAGCAAATCTGTTCGTGGGGGCGAGCCGATAAGTCATCGCAAGGAACACACAAACAGTATATGTAGATTGTGTTTCAAGAATTAAAGTCAGTAAAGGAATGGTCGAAATGAAACTTCATAACAGGAATGATTGACTTATGGTAATATATAAATTAAGATGTGTCGTATAAATTTAGACCATCTTTATGTAGCGATGCAACTTAGGTAACTGAGTATACTAAATACAGTATTGTGTTTGCAATTCGTCCTATGAGTGTATGCAATAAGCCAACCGGAACGCTATATATAACCATTGAAATGGCACTTTCTAAGGTGACAGAGGGACAGGTCTCTAGCTCGATTTCACAACCATTCATACCTATCACCTGTTTTATTGTATTATCATTTTAAATTCACCTGTGGTACCTTACGGGGGGTGGGGTCAGAATTTTATTTAAATGCGAATGACTCTGTCATGAGTGACGTGGTATTTCATAGCCTCTATAATACTATAATACTATGAATAAGAATAAGAATAGATTAATAGGTCAATGCTACTTGAGACCAATAGACGAATAACATGTAAAAGCTGAGCCCTACAATAGCTAAGCTATTTGGTAGTTGCATTTGAGAATCTGCCCGTCGGATAGAACTTCCTTGAGGTTCCAACCACCTCTTCATGATCGGCTTATAATAAGCGCAAAAAATGAGACCAATAACATCGTATATTGATATAGAATAGCGTAATGTGTGCTTGTGTGAATTTACGCGAGCGATTAAAGCGCGGACTTAATATTGACTCACGCAATAAAAGAAATCGCCTATTATAGGTCGAACAAACTTTAGACTTAAGCTTACATCTCAAGTTTTAAATGTAAACCGTCTTAGTTCACAGGTAACATTAGTGTAAACATGGCAACTGTGAACGTCCCTATAAACTGTGAACTTCCTTAAGGTCCTCTTCCTTAAGATGAAAGAAAATTCATCTCTAGGGGGGTGGTAACTTTTAATAATCTGCCTGTCATGGCCAAACAACCTCTTCCTGCTAGTGATTCAATTTTTAAACAGATTATTTCTTAACGTTTGTATTTTACACTTGTATAATAATAATGTATTGTTATATTTAGCTTTATTTCTCTATACATGTACTTTTAAAAATTAGTTTATTCCATATGTAATGTTTTAACCTTTTGATGTAAAGTCTGCACAAAAAGTAACTCAGCTGTTATAAATACGCCTATAGATTCAAAACTAATAATTGTTTTCACAATATTTCAACATAGAGAGAAGGATGATTTATTTACACGCATTTTGATACCCCATTCACCGTAGTGCTTTTACAGAAAAATACACGAATTTAAAAGTTGCCGTTTACAGCGATCAATGGTTATAATGCCAGCACTGTAAACACGTAAAGCCCGCCATTATCTTCGCGCTTACTTCAAATCAATACAAATAACTGCAACTTTTAAATTGGGGTATTTTTCCTTTCAAAACACTGCTGTGTTGTTAATATTGAACGACATTTGACGAATGGGGTATCAAAATGCGCGTAAATAAATTATCCTTCTTTTTATGTTGAATCTATAGGCGTATTTATAACAGCTGAGTTACTTTTTGTGCAGACTTTATTTTGTTTGACCCCTGGGCACCCATGGAAAACAGTGTTATTACTGATTGGGTATCCCCAGGCTAAAGAAGATGTAATAAAATAAAATAAAATAAGGTCTTGGAATATTAAATGCTCAATAATCTGAAAATAAGAAGAATAACGCTTTCTAAAAGTCTAAAAGAATGAAAATATTCCTTTTGAGTGCTTAAAAGGAATACATTTTAATGTTGGAAATGTACTTATTATTATTATTATTATTATTATTATTATTATTATTATTATTATTATTATTAGTGTTATTATTATTATTATTATTATTATTATTATTATTATTATTATTATTATTATTATTATTATTATCATTATTATCATTATTATTATTATTATTTTTATTATTATTATTATTATTATTATTATAATTATTATTATTATTATTATTATTATTATTATTATTATTATTATTATCATTATTATTATTATAAAAATATTATTATATTGTTTATTATTTTATTATTATTACTTAATCAAAGAGTAGCAATTTAGTTCAGGAGTTGTACACATTCTCAAAATAACTTTCTTCTTTGTGCAATATATTTATTTATGTATAAATGACCGTTGTATATATTACCAGTGACAAAGATTTTATAAATAATTTGCAAAGTTACCAAAACTTCTGATGACTGAGTTTTCCTTCTTCAAAAATGGTTATAAGATATGGGAGCATAATAATTATTGTGAAAGATATACTACCAGCGCAGTAAGGCGTTTGCCATGACTTTAGGATTTTCTTCATTTTTATTTTTGTTTCATAAGTAATAAAGGAAGTGTATTACTTACTATTTCCGCAGCATTTCACCCTGGAACCAGATATAAACATCTCAAAAAAAGTAACTAACCCCCCTTAAATAATGACCATTATTCAAAAACAGATAAATTTTATTACAAATCTGTCAAATGCGTTGGAAGCATAATTTATTTCTGCACATTTTGACACCTCATTTGTAGCAATTGACTAAATATTGACGTCACAGTGTACTTCTAAATAAATGTAACCCAAGATTTGAAAGTTGCAGTAAATTGTACTGATTTTGTATTCAGTGTAATGGAAGGAAATCTGTGTAATGATATCTGAGTATTTTGTATTGTAAAAATTTGTATGTAAGTGCAACTTTCAAATCTGGACCTCACTACATTAAATTGACCGGTGTTTTATTGTTTTCTGGGCTATCATATCAAATGAGGTGTCAAAATGCGCAAAAATAAATTCGGCTTCCAACGCATTTGACAGATTTGTTATACAATAGCCCCTTTTTGAATAATGGCCATTATTTAAGGGGGGTTAGTTCCTTTTTTTGAGATGTTTATAACAGCAATTAAGATCAAAACGTGACCTTTTATACTTTCCATTATACATTGAAACATGATCATAACCAAATGATAACAAAAACATCTTTCAATCACAATTTCCCACGGAAATATATTATGATTGATCAATACAACACTTTTAACTGATTCTAAAATTGGCATTAAATAGCATATTAACTTAGAGATGAAGTTTCAATGGGATTACCAGAATAAAGGGCTATCATTGGTTTGGGGGCGTTTTGAGAAGTCTTTTAAATCAAAGGACATTTTATGTTAACATACGATATTTTGTTCTTGTACCCACGAAAACAACCGAATTACATATACCTTATTCAGGGTGAGTAAAAAAAGTGCAATAGAGAAAAGAATCCATTTTTATTTAAGAACTGAGTTGAACCCTTTAGGTTTTAAAACACTGTATAAATGTGACCGTCCACGGCGAATAAGCCGTAAATTCCTCCCCGGTCAATTTTGTTTTATTTCGTGTTTAAAAATAAACATCATAAACTTAAAATGGTATATCATTTGACTTCAAACGATATCCAGAAGCGGGGTTATGGTTTGTTAAACTTTGCTCCTTAAACAGAATTATAGCTTTTTACGTTTTTACATGTGTCTCTTTTTCCACATTGTTGGCAATAAATATCAAACAGTCATAATTGGCGGTCATTTCAAATCATCCCCAAGTCAACGAGGTTTAAGAAAGTTCTCTCATTGTTAATTGTTGGTTATGCATACCTGTACAAAATACAATGCCTGGTAACCCACCACTTGAACAGGATTTAGCAATATAAGCAAACAAAGACCAGAACTATTAAAAGTTCTATACGCCGTGAAGTGACGTCATAATCGGATTAACTACCATGGCAATAGATGAATACAATTTTTGAATATACCGCGCTGCACTGCAGCATTCATCACCTGTATTCAATCATATATTAGATTGAATACAATACCGCTCTTTTCTCAGAGAGTAATCTTACAGGTGCAAGTAATTAGCATTTCTTTGACATCTATAGTTCAATGCATCGGTACCGCATGAACGTTGTAGTACGGGGCGATATAGCCAAAATTGTATTCATCTATTGCTATGGTAATTAATCCGATTAACTACGTCACTTCTACGGCGTATAGCCATCTAAGGTAGAAGCTTATTATCCACTTCAACAATAGGATTATTGATTAGTTTTTGACTATCGAAATGAGACGGATGTCGGGCCAGCTTAAGTTACCGATGAATATGACCTTCTTACACATTTTACACCGTAACTCAGAATACAATTTAGGGAATTTACGGCTCATTTGTGCTGCTGGGTCACAAATGATATACCCATTAGTGACCTTGTGTGAAAAAATCAAGGATTTAGCATTTACCGTGTTATTTTTATGGTACATTTTATAGCGATACCCAATTTTAATGTTTGTCCAAGAGACATCTAAAATTTGAATGTCAGCCCACTCTGTGTAAGGTAGATTTGGAACAATTCCATTTACTTAACCTCATTGGCATTGAAAAATGGAGTACCCAAAGTGTTATTGCCCTTGGTCTTGTTTAAGGAGAAGAAACATTATTTGTTGTTATTTTCATTTTACCTTTACTTTAAAGATGTTTTTTTCTATCAAAAACATACAAATTTGTAGGCGGGTTTTTCAAATATCGAAATGAAAGGAAATGCGCGCAAATTGAAGTGGAGTGAATTACAAAATATATAGGAAGTTGGGTATATTGGGATTTTAAAAAACTGGAACTGGAGTCGAGTGAGATATGAAGGACTTAAGGTAATGCTAGAAAGATTTTTTTGGCAGAAATAAAATAAAATTTAAGTTAAAGTCAGTTTCAGAACTGGTGCCTTTATCGTGCATTGTGTAGTCTCATTCAAAATACGTGGTACCTCGTGGACAAATAATGAAATTGGGTATCGCAGCAACAAGACTCATAAAAATTAAATGGTAGTTGCGATTCACTTCATATTTTCACAGAAGGTGACTATTGAATGTGGCATTTATAGAAATTTTCAATAATGGGAAAGTTCGACTTGGTTCTTACATAAATATCGATTATTTGCTCTATTGCACTTTAACTATATATTTTTTTAATCCTTATGACAAGAGGAATAATTTGACATACGTTTGGAAAACATTGTTTACCCTGTATAAACTTTGACCTTGAATATCTCAAATTGCCCAGGGGTGACAATTTTACACCCTTGGAATCTGATTTTGTACCACCCATAGAACAATAATCAACAAACAAAAACACAGGCAAAACCAACCTACCTTGGTCTGCCACCGGCTGTTAACACCGAATGCAGCGCCATTTTTGGAATATATTCGAACATTGTGTGTGCAAATATTTGGTCAAATGTAGGCTAAGTAGGCCTAAATCATGAAAATCGCTTAATCGGAATGCCAACCAGCAACGGACATTGAGACAACACTACGTGAGAAGTTTGGTAGTCCAGGAGCAGCAACCTCAAAAAAATGAGTTCGTTCATCCCCCACTACATATAAGGTTTGACACCATATGTAGTTAGTATGGACCCTCCAGATCACTGCTAGGTAGGTAGTGGTCTCAAATTGTGGTATCACTTTTTTTATATGGACGTATAATCGCATAAAATCACAAAAAATACGATACAAGGTGAGGTGTCACATGTTTGGTGACTTCAAATACTCACTTGTATTCCATATATTATACCTGTCATGCATTTCCTTCGTATTATTGACAGCAAGTCCTAATTTCAACATTACTATATAGCAAAAAGACTTTCCGTTATAAAATTAGAAGACTTTCTTGGAAAAAACAATCACTGCTGCCTGACGGGAGCATAGACGTCCGCCCATCCTGATCGCGATAGAGAGGGCGCAACACTCAATCACAAGGAATGGTGCTCGAAGTAAGCCAAATTCACACGTTATCCTATGGGACGCTGAATTAGTGCTGCGCCTCCTTGTAACGGCCGTCGTTATGAACGCGTTCCTTTTACATTCTTCGCGCAAAATAAGAAATGCGCTTCATAAAATGTGTTCTATTTCAATCATGATGATATACAAAGATTTAAAAAAGTCATCCTCATGAATTATTATTGGAAAAAACACTTTATTGGCCGAGTAGGCGCCTGCAAAGTCTAGAAATGCGTTAAAAAAAGGCTTCTTCTGACCACCTATTCTTTGCCACTTTCAAACGTTACCATTTCATGGACACCATATCTAAGCCAAATAAGCCCCTTGGCTCCTCTACTATAGCCTTCCGGATATTATATGAATCAAAAGCCCCACCCTCTCTGTGTTTAGACGATTTCTTGCACTTCTGCCATTTTAAGCTCTTGTAACTCTTGAACACCCTTTCACCCTGTGACTAGGCTAGTAATAACTGTTTCATGGAAGGAATCTTGATATAAACACAGCCAAATTAAAAAGTCTCCACTAGTTCCATCCCCATTTAATGAGAGTCTGATGAGTTTATGGCAAAATAATTCATATAATAATCTGCTATACACTTTCCTTCGAAGGTTGATACCAAATTTGCAGAGGGTGATTTAAGGAAGCCCCATCATGCACTGTAAAAGTATTATCACTAGAGTTTCAACTGCCACTTTTCAAATCCCATTAAAGACTGTGCAAAAGATGTTGTTTTAGAACTGTGTGTGTGTCATTATTACTTGGTCGATTTCAGAACAAAAGTGATGTATGCCCAAAGGATA